>NC_137077.1:47744832-48058389 GCF_951640355.1 Cnephaeus nilssonii
CTATCACTTGCTGCCTGACTGCTCAGTGACCTTCCAGCCCAGCATCTGGAACTTTCCCAGAACCTGGAACTTTCCCAACACCTCTGTCCCTAGTTTAACACCTATTCACTGAGCACCTACTGTGTGCCAGGCACAGGGATACAGTAAAGAACAGAACAGACAAGATCCCTTACCTCATAGAGATTCAAGTCTAGTGGGAAGTAGGTGATAGTACGAGTGTAAGCAAAGCACCCGGTGCGGATCACAGGACCCTGGCCCTGTGTGGGTGTGGCAGGGAGCCAGGAAGGCTTCCTGGAGGAGGGGGCCTTGCGGGACCTTCAAGCTGAGTCCTAGTCTTCTGGCCATTCCCCCCAGGGCCCTGCTCTTAGAAGACAAATGAATGCTTCAAGTAATAGTGAGCAGAGAATGGAAATTTATTAGGTGTTTTCCAGACATTAGCCTGCTTAGACCTAATAACATCCCTACTGGGTAGGGGTTCTATTACTCCCAGAGAAAACCACAGCCCAGAGATGCTAAGTATGTGCCTAAGGTTATACAATTAGGAAATGGCCAAGCCAGGACTTGAACCTGAGCAGGCCTCCTCCACAGCCCCCACGCTTCACCATTCAGCTCTGCTGCATGCGGACAGCACGCGGGTGTGTGCCTCCTGCCGGGAAGCAGGCTCTCCCCAGGGCGCCTTTTTGGCCTCCTGGACTATGAGTAGCTATTCCCTGAGAGATGGCTCCTCTTGGCCACCCTGCTGCCCCCTACCAGGCCTTCCCACTGTCCACAGTGACCCCTCCAAACAGCTTTTCTCGGGGGTCCCTGCCTACGGAGCAGAACCCCGCAAGAAGTAGCATATGAAATCTGACAGGCATGCTGTACTTTTCTGGGAGAAAGAAGCCAAAAAGTTCCACCCGTGTCTCAAAGGTTATGAACCACTGATCCACATGGGATTGGAATTCTTTAAATCGATTCACATTCTTGTTAACTGGGCTGTGCCCGGCTCTTCCGTCACTTGTGCATGGCCCTGTATTCCTTGGACTCTCTGAAACATTCATTATACGATACCTATGCATGGGGCAAGGGCGGGTGCCAGCGACTTGCTGAGAGCTGCAGCCAACGGGGGACACAAACACCTGCCTTTGGGGGCTCCCGGCTTAGTGGGGAGTCTGAGCGGAGTACCATAAAAACCAGCAAATGCCATAATTAGGGCTGATTGGGTAGGAGGAAGGTGTTCCAGGAGAGGTGACACTTCACCTGGGCTTTGAAGGATGAGTAGGAGTTTGCTAGACTGAGAAGGCATGGTGTGATGGGTGAGGAAATTCAGCATGGGAAGAGCAGGGGGGAAGGAGACGGAGGGAGGGGCCAGCTTACACTTTACCCTGGAAACTGGGCCCAGCTCCATTTCCTTCACCCCAGACACTGACTCCCTGACTCCAGGACCCAGGCTCCTTGGAGTTGCGTTAGGTGCAGCCCCACGGAGGCCTGTGTGGACCCCGTCTCAGTGCCAATGACCCCAGGGCACAGGGGGCAGAGGCTCCAACAGGGAGCAAGTCCAGCAAGTGGGCCCTGGAGGAGCGTCACCCTCGAAGGTGTGGAGTGGGGGCCGGTTAAGAATGCAGGCTTGAAAATCAGACTGACTGGATTCTAGTCTTAGTTCCACTAGTGGTGGGCCCCGGGCAAGGCATTTCTCTCTGAGACAGATGAGAGCTAAACAACTTTCCTGAGGTTGTTGTGACAGAAAGATAATGCGTGCAAAGCGCCTGGCACGGCGCCTGAACCATGGTAAGCGCTTAATGAATGGTAGCTATTAATGTGGGTTTATTGTTATTATCTGCAGGAGAGGTGCCCTCTTGAGAACATGTGTACGCTGCTGCTGAGCCTCCAGCGTCTCCCGCGGCTCACTGAGGAGGCAGGTATGTTACCAGGGAAGCTGTGTGGCCCCCACAGAAGAAAAATGGGGAGCCATGACCAGGGCCGAGAAGGCCCTGTTCACGGTGTGTCGGCCTTCCCGGGCTCAGCGGCACTGAGGAAAGGGCCTATGAGAGCACAGGGCTGGAGCGGGACCACCTGGGTTTGAGTGCTGGTTCGTCCCTCAGTAGCCATCACCCACGTGACCTCAGCACCCTTATCTACAAAACGGGACAGTAGCAATGACCCCATCTCCGTGTGGTTTTGAGGGTCCATATACGGCAATGTATGTAGCACCAACTATTATTATTCTTTAGAATCATCTCGCTCCATTCCACGCTCCTGAATTTGATTTGGGTTCCCCAAAACATTTTCCTTCTGCAGAGAGAACAAGCCAGGAGAGGGGCCAATCCAGTGCTACAAGCTGCTAAGCAGTCACGCCTGCCAGCAGAAGTTAATAAACTGCTGATCTGACTTATCAATCAGTAGCTCGCTTGGTTGATTGCCCAGAGCCTGGTCACCCCTGGGTGAGCTAATGAAAATCAATCTCTCAACTCCGAAGGCTGGGACCTGACCAGGGTTGGCGGAGGCCCCTCCAAGGAGCACTCACCCGGGAGGCCCCTCAGAGCAGCCAGCTGGCTCTTCTCTCGGAGAAAAGAGGAATGAAACGATTCCTGCCGCTGCCACTGGCCTGTGGCCACGGATGCTTATCTGTGTTGGGATAGCCTGCCCCAAATCCCACCCCACTGCCTGGCAGCCCCCTTCACGGCAACCTCATGCCTGTGAAGCAACCGAAGGCTTTTCATTCATTGATTCCCAGCAATAGTTATTGAGCATCGACTATGTTTCAGGGAACCTGCCTTCAGAGAACTAATAATCGAATGAGAGCAAAAGACATCATCAGAGATTGTATTATTAGCAAGCATTCATCATAGGGGAAAGTTACCTACTAATAATGCCCCCTGGGTGACAGTAAGCATTGCTAACTAACATCTCGGTGGAGAGCAGGTATCTTGGTTACAGTTAACATCTTAGCTGGCAGCCAAGATCTCAGCTGAGAGCTAAACAACGGGCCAACCACAGAAAGGGTAGCAGGTACTTGAGTTGGTAGCCAGCTGAAGACAAGAGCAAGTGGGATATGGGCAAGAGGCAGGAGGATTAGGCTGATGTCTGAATAGTTCTTTAACACACTATTCTTTTATCTCATCTCACGCACCCAATTTGCCCTAGGAGGTGCGTGTTACTGTCACTATTTTACATATGAGGGAAGGAGTCCCAGAGCAGGTGACTGGCTTGCTGGCAGTCATTTATCTAGTGCCGCAGCCAGGTGACCTGTCTCATTCTGATGGAGATGGGAGTGGAGGGAGGGGGCAGGGAGGGAGGGGGCATGCACAGAGGCAGAGGATCCAAAGCAAACTTTCCTGGTTCACCCAACTGGCTAGCGTTGGACCTGGCCAGGGCCCCTGGCCACACACTCGGGCTGACCCTGCTGTGTCCAGGGCTTAGGCTTAGGTCTGTTGTTCTCCCAGGCGTGAGGCAGCGAGGGAGCATGCCAGGGACAGGCCAGCTCAGAGCCACCAACAAACAGGCACTGAATACAAAACGCTGAGGCTGCAATGCGTTGAATCAGCATAAAAAATAACTCGCGGACCGCGTCCATCCTACAGAAATGCCAGCAGGCGGGCACAAAGCGGCACGCCCCAGGCCGTCCCTGCGGCGTTGGTTCCAACAGCGAGACACTGAAAACACCCGATTCCCTCAGCGAGGACCGGGTGAGAAGCTGTGGGTAGCAGTTCTGGGGCAGACATCTCTGACATGTGCTATTACAAGAAAAAAACAAGTTGCAGACAAATCCATATCAGATGATCCCTTTTACGTTAGCAGACAAACCTCACAGGAGCCTATGTAGCAAATATCTATAAAACACATATAGAAAGGCCTGGAAGGATATTGATCTCAGCGGTTACCACTGGGGGAGGCAGTGAGGGACATGGTCAAAACAATGTTAGCCTTACCTATATTATTTAAGATTAAATAAAATGAAATAGCCCTAACCGGTTTGACTCAGTGGATAGAGCGTCGGCCTGCGGACTCAAGGGTCCCAGGTTCGGTTCTGGTCAAGGGCATGTACCTTGGTTGCGGGCACATCCCCAGTAGGGTGTGTGCAGGAGGCAGCTGATTGATGTTCCTCTCTCATCAATGTTTCTGACTCTCTATCCCTCTCCCTTCCTCTCTGTAAAAAATCAATAAAATATATTTTTAAAAAAAGGAAATGTATGAATAAGCGTATTCACATATTATGTAGTTAGGAAATTTAAAAAGAAAGATTAATGTTACACAAAAGAAGACGTGGTGACCTCTCAGCACAAGCCCCTGTGGCAGGTGCTGCATGATCGAGCCCGTCGTGCAGCTGAGGAGACTGAGGCACAGGGAGCGTGAGTGAGGTGCCCACGCCACACAGCCAAGAGGGCAGCTCGAGTCCCTGACCCCAAATCCCACGCTTTCCACCATGTGACACTCCTTGGGTCATGGCACACATGTGTGTGTTATGTGCACATGTGCGTGCACGTGTGTGTAAGGACAGAAGAGGTGGGACGAGATGTGCAAACAGAGCTCATGGCCAAGAGCACTGCAGGCTTCCTGGGGGATGTAGAGAGCTGGGCCCAGCTGACCCTGCCACCACCTTCCGGGCTAGAGAGTGAGCCTGGGCTTTGGGGATTCTTCAGGAAGAAACAATGAGCCTTAAGCCTCGTGCACCACATTGAGATGTGGGTCAGGGTGAGGGAGGAGAGGTGCTGAGCCCACTAGTTGCCTGGGGCCAGTGTTACATACTTCTCCTGTCTTCACTGACCTCAGTGTCAAAAATGTTAATGACACACACAACTGCACGTAGCCCTGGGTCCTGGGATGCATCTCCAGATGGGCCACTGTGGGGGCAGGGTCTGGCAGGCACGTGAGCCAGAAAGCCTGGCCCAGGATCAAAGGGGAGCAGTGAACAAAGTATGTGAGAGAACGGAGGGCGGTCTGAGGAGGAAGGGCAGGAGTGTGATACAGTGTTCAAGCACACGGATCGGGAAGGCACACAGACCTGGGTTCAAATCTTGCCTCTGACCTTAGGCAACTGACTACTACTAATAGGTAATACTTATTAATCACCGATGATGTGCGGGGCACGCTCTAAGTGCTTTGCATATATTAATTCATTTTAAAGTTACAACGACCTATGGAGTGGGTACTATTACTATCTGCATTTTATAGATTTAAAAAACGAAGCACAGAGACCTGACAGCTAAAATGTGGCAGAGAATGGATCTGAGCCCAGGTACCCTGGCTCCCAAATCCAGGGCTCCGGATGGCAAGGTTAACATTTACAGTAAGGGTACAAGCTACCACAGGAGACGAGAAACTACCATGTTCTCTGTGCATGTTATCGTATGTAATCATTACCCAGTCTTGTGAGAGAGTTCATATTAGCCCCATTTTAAAGATGAGGCATCTGGGGCAAAGAGGTCAAGTAAGTTGCCCAAGGTCATAGTGGTAAGAAGAGGAGCCAGGCCGTGAACGTGGTTTGGGTGGGATGTGTGGCCAGCGGGAGAGCTGCCTCCCACGCTGCAGGCTCCCTGCCCCTTCTGATAGTGCCTCCCCTGGCTCTGCGCTGGAGACTGCCCCTGCATGTGAGAGCAGTGATCCTCCCTCCCTGCCCTGCCCTGCCCAGCCCCTGCCCCTGCCCTGCTCCCCACGGGGCCTCTGAATCACCATCTCCCTCAGTCCTCCACCCCTGGGCTGGGGAGAGGGGGCTCTGGGTCTGGTTCCTGAGAGGTGAGACTCCAGGAAGTGAACGGAGGTGAGGCCGGGGAGGGAGGCACCTTTGAGCGGACGGACGTTTCCCCAAAGGAACCATTACTGGTCAATCCAGCCTCCCTGCTGCCCTGGAGGAATCTGCTCAACTTCCCGGCGTTAAAGGGTAATGTCCCAGCACATCAGACTCCGAGGCATCTGGTGCTGGCCCGCACGTTCTCCCTGCCCCCTGTCCCTGACGCCGGGACGCTTCAGCGGCCTCCTAACCGGTCTCCCAGCCTCTGGCCTATCCACACAGCTTCTCATTCATCTTCCTTAAAGCAGGGAGACTGGGATGTTTCCCGAGGGCCTCCAACTGGCCAGGCTGGGCAGGCGGAGAGAGTTCTCATCTCATTAGGCCCCTCACCTAATTTCTAAAACCCTTTGCCGAGTTTCTTCCTTTGACCTTCGGCTTGGCTTCTGATTTAGGTGGCTGGGGACCCTCAGTAGCTTTTGGGAGTCCCCAAAGAAGAACTAACTGAGGCAGAGCAACCTGCCCAAAGTCATGTGGGCATGGCGGCATAATTCATTAGGCGCCGTGGCTCCACAGCCGCAAACCTGCTGGCCAGGCCCTCGGCCCCACCCGCCCTCCTTTCCCAGCCCAGCCCTCCTGCTCGGTCTCAGCCCCTCCGCCGTGCCCATCAGCCCAGCCCAGCCCTCCAGCTGTCCTGCCTGATTTTCCACGAGCTTCTACAGAAAGCACCTGAGAGGGCACTAGAGGGGAGAGGAGGATGGGGCCACCCTGCGGTGAGTACCTTTCGGCTGACTCACCCACTTCTACTGGCATTAGGGTCTGGCGCCCAGTGGGGGTGGGTGGGGTGAGGCAGAGAACCCAAGGCCTCTTGAGAATGCACCAAAGCTGATGGGGTGAGGCCTAGGAGGGGCTGCCTCTCAAGGCTGGGCCACAACCCTAAACACCTGGGCTCCCAACCCCCCAGTCTCAGCCCAGTCCAGCTGGTGGCCCTGCCCTCAGAAATGGGGAGGGGCTGTGATCTCTAGGAGAGAAAACCATTTGCTTCTCGTAACTTTGCCAAGGCTCAGGCTGGTGGGAGGGGGCTGGTTCTCACAGGGGGTCTGGACCTCCTCTGACACTTCTCTTCACCCCTCCCTCAGCATCTTCCCTGAGACAGCGAGCAAGGCAGGGACGCGCTAAGTGCTTTAATTTTTCCAGCTGCAGTGCAGGGAGGGCCCCTCATGGTGCTGAGAATGCCCCACGCTAGGGTAGGGGATGCCAGGATGGGCAGCTGGAGAGAGAAGGGGTGCTGGGCGCTGGTTCTGGGGATGGTGACCGCAGATTCCACAGGACAGAACTGAAGCTGGATGGAGGTCAGAATGAGGCCAAGGGCCTTCTGAGTTGGGAGTTAATGGGAAGGCCGGGGACCTTAGTTCTTGTGGGACTGGGCCTCTGTCCACCTGAAACTGAGGGGAGGGAGGGAGGGAATGAAGCCAGTGAGTGGCTCTCCCCCCGCTGCCCCACCCCGCCTCAACCCTCCTTTACCCCATGGAACCCAGGGGACCTGCTGTATGTCCTCCTTCCTTTGACCCAACAACCGAGGGCAGGGCGAGGAGCAGGGGGACAGGGGGACGCACGCACCAGGTTCCTGACCATTGTTTACATAACCTGAAGGATGAGCCCTATCAGGGCCTTTTGGTGTGTTGTCTCCCAGGAGACATTAACGGGCAATTAATTAGTCCTGTGGTTCCTCCTCTCCTGTGACTCACAGAAGCTGGTGCAGCACTTAAGTCAACTGTGCAGCCGCTTCCTTTGCCCGCCGACAGCACCTCAGCCATGCCTCTCGGGCATCCCTTCATTCCACAACGTCAAGGGCGCCTACTGTGTGCCAGACACTGTTCTAAGCACTGGGAGGCAGCGATACACAAGCCAGACACAAGTCCCTGCCATGGAAGAATTTACATTCTGCCGGAGGGAGACAAATGAGAAACAAACAAATCAGAAAGATACGGAGTCTGTCAGAGGATAAGAAGAGCTATGGAGAGAAATACAGCAGGGCAAGGAGTAGGGAGCAGTGTGTATGTGGGGGCGGGGGGGGGGAGGGGAGAACCTGTTTCTAGGCTGATGGGAATAATCCAGTAGAAAGGGCAATACTACTGATGATGGGGAGGGGGCAGCAGTTACTGGAGAGACCTCCCAGCCTCCCCCAACTCCAAGACAATAGGAGTTGTCTCCTCCTCCTCCTCTTCTCCTCCTCCTCTTCTCCTCCTCCTCGTCCTCCTCCTTCCTCCTCCTTGTCCTCCTCTTCTCCTCCTCGTCCTCCTCCTCGTCCTCCTCCTCGTCGTCCTCCTCCTCCCTCCTCCTTGTCCTCCTCCTCCCTCCTCCTCTCCTCCTCCTTCTCTTCTCCTCCTCCCTCCTCCTTTCCTCTTCCTCCTCTTCTCCTCCTCCTCCTCCCCCCTCCTCCTCTTCTCCTCCTCCTCCACCTCCACCTCCTCGTCCTCCTCCTTCCTCCTCCTCCTCCTCCTCCTCCTCCTCCTCCTCCTCCTCCTCCTCCTCCTCCTTCTTCTTGGAGTTGTCTTCTTTGAGGGGGACCAAGGGGCACTGGAAATGGCACCAGCCTGGGCACAGGACACCTGGGTCCCGTCCTAAATCTGCCTATTCCTGGCACTGGGACTCAGTGCCAGCCCTTTAACACCCAGGGCCCCAGGTATGAAATCAGGCCTTATAAGATTAGCAATGCCTCTCTGCCTGGTGGAGGTGAAAACCCAATGAGGTAACAGGTGTGAAAGTGCTTTGTTGAAAGGTAAAGGGTGGAACAGATGGTTGGGTTATTCTGATTATTCTAATAACACAGGGATTAGTAAAAAAATTTAACGGATTAATGTTCATCCAACTCTACTTGTACCAACAGCCTCCCCACGAAGCTGACACACTTGTGACCTGATCCTCTTGAAGCCAAGTGAACTCCCCTATCCTCTACCCATCATGCTCGGCCCCGCCCCCCCCTCCCTGCACTGACCCCTCTTCTTCCATTTGTCTCTGGCAAACCCTGGCTCCCCTCTGAGGCCCCAGCAGCTCACTCCTCCCAGTGTGACCCTCCCTCTTTCTTTCCTCCTTGCAGACTCCCCGCCCCATCCTCCTAGTCTAAACTTGTCTTTAGCATATACTGCCTGGAAGAGGGTGACCAACCATCTTGGTTTGCCCAAGATTTACGAGGCTCCCCAAGAAGTGGGAATGTCAAGTTTTGAGCCCGGAGGTCCTTTACTCATTGCACAGATATTTACTGAATGCTACCATGTGCCACACCCCCCCGCTCTTCCTGTTAACGGTGGCATCCTGGGCACACAGCACATCACACATAGTAGGTGCTCAGTAAAGACCTGTGGGGATGAATGAACGAACTGACCACACCCCCATTCCTGCTTTGCCAATCTATCCAAAACCTCTGCTCACATATCTGACCCCTTCACTCCCCGTTTCTGCTTTCCCGGTCTATCACCCACAAGCCTCTGGGACCTGTGACTACGCCCAGAACTCTGGCCAGACGGAGTTGAGCTGAACACGCCAGTGAGGGCGAGGACAGTCCCGTGGCTGCTCCTGCTGGCAGTGGAAGTTCACCTTGGGTACCGCCACCCAGGAGAGGTCACCAGTGAGTTTGTCCCCATGGTGGGCCCTGGAGCACCATCACCGTCACCCTTGGAGCTCATTATCTGAGCAAAGGGCCAACACACAGGTTGCTCCAGGGGAATGTCTGCCCCTGGTCACCTTCTGTCCCCTGGACATCTGCTTCCAGCCACCCACTCCCTTCCCCACCTGGCCGGCGGGGCTTTGCAACCAGACCATCCAGTTCCCAATCTGGCCCTCCCACTTCCTCGCATGCTGGATGACCTTGGACAAGTTATTTACCGTCTCTGAGCTTCGGGTTCCTTACCTTCGTTTGTTAACAACAGAACTTATTTTACAGAGTTACGGTGAGGATGAAGTGTATACCCTGGGAGCTTTCAGAGGAGAGGGGAGCCAGTGCTCAATAAACTTTAGCTGTTATTGTTATCAGAATCTCAACCGTGGTCATCAACACTCCCCCTTTGGTGGGAACAGTCAAGAACAAGCTCAGCCTAAGTGCCTCTCTCTCACAGGGTGCTCAGAATCTCCTTTGCTCCAAGAAGCCTTCCCAGATTACCCGAGGAGAGCAGCAACTAACTTAGTCCATGTAGCCAGGACCTTCACTCTCCCACCCCCATAAGCAGCCCTGGTTCTCCCCAGATGTGAGGGGCACCTCTTCCCAGCTCTGTATAAAGCTTCCATCCTGCTGTTCCAACCTCCCTTCCCCCTCTGCCCAGATGAGCTGGTCTGTCTTGGAGACCAGAGAGAATTCCTTGACCTTAGCACTGCGCCCTGCTCTGCCCCAGATACGTCACACAGGTTCAGGGAGGACCATGAGAAAGGCAGAGATGGTGGAGGGCCTGGGGAGATGATCAAAGGCGGGGCCCTTAGGGAGCCACACTTACCAATGTAAACACGCCTGCTCCCAGCACGGCATACACTGCATGGAGCCAGGGCACCTACGGGGCAGAAGAAAAGTGGGCTAAGGGATGGCAGATGGGGCGGTGGGGCGGTGGGGCAGGGAGGAGGGCTCGGTCTAGAGAATGGAGGATGTGGGACAGACCTTCCTAGTGGGACCCTCCCTCACTGCCCCCAACCCTCCCCAGATGTTCCTAAGAAATGCCAGGTCCCCAACAGGGATCCCCGATTCTCTGTGTGTCCAGGGTGGGTGGGGGAACCCCAAGCTAACAGTGATCCTGGAGGGCCTGGCAGGGAGCGCCCCACCTGACCTGCACCTGTTCCCTCCACACAGCCCCAGGCTCAGGCAGCACCAGAGTGACTTCCCGTTGGCCTGTCATTCTCCCAGCTCCTCCCTCCCTGCCCTGCAGAGTCTGTCTGTCTCTCTGTGGGGAGTTCCCAGGCTCTGCCTGTGCTGGTAAGGGGCTGGAGTGGAAGGGGACAAAGACTTGAACTCAGGGGTGAGGTGGGGTCCATGTGGAATTCCTGCCGGCTGTGCAGGAGGAGGCTGCCTGCAGAGGCTGGTACTGCGCTCCTTCCCAGTCTCAGCCCCTGAGGTCGCAGGGGCACCCCGTGGAAACCCTATGAGCGGCACCCCATCAGCTGTGCCCCCTGTGGGGCCTTCCCCCAGAAGATTCCTGGAAGCACAGGCATCCCAGCCACCTGACAGGGTCAATAAAGGGTTCTTTGAAGCTCTGGGGCCCCTCCCTGTACCCCCGATTTTAGATACACAGAGGGCCCCAGGCCAGCTCCCGGCCCCTCCCTTCGTCAACCGGATCCTGGGAAGAGCCCAGGAAATGCTAGAACCAATCCCGCTGTCCGAGGAGCAAAGCGCTGGGGGCTGGGGAAATGGGGGTGAGGAATGCTGCTCCCAACCTATCAGAAAAGGGGTGGGGCTGACCAAGGACCAAGAGGAGCAGGGGTGGGTATAATAAGACTGAGCCTCCCGCAGGGGTCCAATAATTCAGCTTCATCTCTTGAGTTCCCAGGATCAGAACCTCAAACCCCTCATGTGATGCCCTCAACCTGCCCTCTTTTCCATCAGCAGAGGCCTTAGTTCCCCAAATGGGTCCCTGAGCCCTGGAAGTCCTCGTTGGATTTCCCAGGGCAGGCTGGGCCCTGTCCAAGAGCTGAGACTTGGCTGCCCCGTGGATGTCCCATTGGGGTGGGGACAGCTGCTTGCCGGACCCCCACCTGCCTGGCTGCCCCGAGTCTGTCCCTCTGGACTCGGCTGATCCTCCCAGAGTCCCAGGAGGCTCTTCCTCAGGACCCCTCGGGGCCTGGTGGCCCCACGGAGCTCCAGAGCGCCCTTCCCTGCCAAGGGTTGAAATGCTCCGTGGCACCCTCCCCTTCAGCCTCCCCTCCCCCCTAGAGGGGAGGCTGGGAAAGGTGAAGCCGGATGTGGCTCATGGAGCAGGCAGGGGCCCAGGCCTGCTGAGAAAGGCCTCCTTGTTGGTGTGCTTACCCTGCCAACAAGCCCAGGGCAGGTGCCAGGAGGGGCCGGATAGGGTGGCAGGCTGTGAGCCTCTGGCTCTGGGCCTTCCCTGGAGGGTGTGGGAGGAAACAGCACCCTCTGGCCAGCAGGCTCCCTCCCTCCCTGTGGGGCCCGCTGGGAGCCCCCAGACTCACATATTGGAAGGGCAGGAGGATGGCCAGGATGAGTCCACTGAAGAAGAGAGTCATGAGCAGCACGAAGAGTACGCCCTGGCAGGAGGTGAAGTCAAACTGCAAGGATGGGAGAGGTCAGCTGCGGGCTGAGGCCTGTCCGGCAGGCCCCCACCTCGTGCTCAAGCAGAACCAGCATGCCTTCCCCACCACCTCTCCCAGGTGGCCTCCCCAGACCCCACTCATCCCCTTTCTCTCTCACCAGATGGGGGCTGGGCTTGGAGCCGCCCACCCCACCTCCTCCCACAGGCCCCGGAGCTGACCTTGGTCTGGAAGCTGAAGATGGTGACGGAGAGGCAGACGAGGGCCGTGATGCTCAGGCACAGCAGCACCGAGGTGGTGTTGTAGTAACTGCAGGGCACAGGCCAGGGGTCAGCAGGTCTTCGACTCCCCTGGCCTTCCGCCCAGGCCCACTCTCCTCTCCAGACCTGCCCCGTGAGCTCTTGCCCCCACCCTCTCTCCTTTCCGAGGGTTTTCCTTCTCCCTGCTTCCTGGCCTTTCTCCTGGGCCCTGACCTCCCCAACGTGTTAGAAGGATCTTGGAGAGATGGGAATGGGGGTGGAGGGGTTTGTGCTATTGCCTGTAGGTGGGAACTTCCATAATCTCAAGTTTGGGGTCTTTTAAGCTGCAGCCTGACAGGGGTCACCTTGGTCTCCTCTATCCCCGCCCCACCCCACCAGCCTAGCCAGGTCCTAGGGGCACCGTCCGTGGGAGCGCACAGGGAGAGGCTCTAGGCCAGCGTTTCCTGCCTAAGCTCCTCCCCCTCCCAATGCTCCCAGGAGGATGGAGTTGGGGGCATTTCCACCCACAGTGTGGCGAGTCCTGGGCTCTAAGCCTGGCCCCTATGGGCCCCTTCCTACCCCCTGTCCCCTTTACCTGGACAACATCCCAGTGAGGTAGGCCATGGACAGGGTCTGAAAGGAAAAGCAGAAATGTTCCACGACTCAGACTTCGGGGCCCAGACACCTTCCAGGTCCAGCCTGGGTCTCCACCCCTTGCACATACCCCTCAACTCTGAGTCGACTTCACTCACGCACGTTACCTCTAGGAGTCGGGCCTGGCAACATAGCATCCCAACAGGCCTCATGCCAGCTGTACCTTTCTTTCATTTGCAGCCCTGCTCTGCCCCCCTTTCTAAGACCTCCCACTCTTCATTAT
Source organism: Cnephaeus nilssonii (assembly GCF_951640355.1). NCBI lineage: Eukaryota > Metazoa > Chordata > Mammalia > Chiroptera > Vespertilionidae > Cnephaeus > Cnephaeus nilssonii. The sequence goes on from NC_137077.1 coordinate 47,757,899, forward strand.
CCAGAGCTCGTGGATGGCCCATGCAAACCTCTTAAACACAAAATTGCAATGAAAAGAGACAGTGGATGGAGTGGGGGGAGGGAGAGACTAAGCCCATTTGGAAAGGGGGTGGGATATCTTTGTGGGAGAAGTGGGGCCCGTCCAGTGTGGCTCAGTGGTTGAGCGCTGACCTATGACCCAGGAGGTCACAGTTCAGTTCCCAGTCAGGGCACATGCCTGGGTTGTAGGCTCGATCCCCAGTGTGGGGCATGCAGGAGGCAGCCGATCAATGATTCTCTCTTATCATTGGTGTTTCGATCTTTCTCTCCCTCTCACTTCCTCTCTGAAATAAATAAAAATATATTTTAAAAAAAAGAAGTGGGGTGAAAATACCCCTCTCCCCCAGTGGCCTCACATTAGACATCCCCAATCTAGACATCCTGGCCTTGAAGCCCACCTCCCTCCATTCCCACTCAGCATCTGCCCTTAGCCCCCCAGATCACTTACAAAGATGGTCAGAAGAATCAGGTTCCAGGGGAAATATCTCCTGTAAGGCAAGCCACTGAATTCAGAGGAATGGCGGGGGGGGGGGGGCGCTAGCAGCTGCAGGCTGGGTCACCCCTGCAGGGAGGGGGGTCTCTGCCCAGCCCCATCTTCACTCTTTGGAGGCTCTTTCTTTAGCCACATTTCCATGTGCCATCTGTCTGTCCACCCTCCTCCTACCTCAGAGTAAAGGAAGGAGGTGCAGCCCTACATGAAGGAGCCCAGAGAGGGATGGGTCCTTCTTAGGGGTGCACAGCACATTGGTGGTAGGCAGGCCTGGGGTCAGAATGCCCAAGATCCCGCTCATGTTCCCACAAGTTGCTCTTCAAGCCATCATCATACCTAGGTCCAGAACAGCAGGCCAGGGTCAGGTAGGTCGCAAAGAATACAACGCTGTGAGAGACAGATGAAGGGTGAGTTAGCGGCCCTCCCCACCCCCACCTCCACCCCCCCAGGCCTCTCGTTCAGTCCCCGGCTCATCCCACTCTATACCCCCACAAGGCACCAGTCAGGGTGACGGGGACTGGGGGAAGCTACAGTCATCCTAGAACTTAGCAATGGGCAGGATGGTGGTTCAATTCTAAAGGAGAGGAAGGGGAATTGAATGAGCCTGCCTCTATAAATACTTGGGTGCCATGGGACAGCTGATCAATACCCAATCAATCCAAAGTGGTCTCCCTGGACACTAGCTTATTACTTCAAAGGAAAAGCTCATCTATGCTGTTTTCTGTGTGCCAGGCAGAGTGCTATGTGCTTTATGAAAATGAAGTAATCTCATATCTTCTCTATGAAGCATGCTTTTTTTTTTTAGTTAATCCTCAGGCAAGAATTTTTCCCATTGATTTTCAGAGCGAGGGGAAGGAAAAGGGGAAGGGGGAAGAGAAAGGGAGGAGAGAGAGAGAGAAAAACATTGATGTGAGAGACACACATCGACTGGTTGCCTCTGGCACGTGCCCGGACTGGGCCGGGGATTGAACCTGCAACCCAAGTACGTGCCCTTGACTGGGAATTGAAACCTCGACCCTTCGGTGCATGGGCTGATGCTGTGACCACTGAGCCATGCCGGCCAGGGCAGCATGCTTTTCATTGAACAGCTGAGGCACAGTGAGGTCAAGTGACTTGTCCAAGGTCATGCAGCTACCACCTGGCAAAGGCAGGATTAGAACCCAGGCTCTCTGACTCCAGAGTCCCAGCTCCATGCTGCCTCCTTCAGGCCCTTCCCAGCCCTGGCACTACCCATAATGACCTTGTGAGGTACTTTATTGTTGGTCTACCCTACCAGCAGGGGCAGCAGCAGGGGCAACAGCAGGGGCAGGGCCCTTGTCTGTCCTCCAGTGCCTGGCACAAGCAGGAGGTACCTGCGGCATGGATTTCTGGAACAGGTGGCTAAGTCCAGTGGGAGACTGGCGGGGAGCTCAGGCACAACCCAGAGACAGGGATTGGGGATTGAGGATTTCCTGGAAAGCTGTGGAAGTGGAGGCCAGTCCAGGAGGTAGGAGAAGAGGGCTGAGAACCCAAGGGTAGGGCATGCTCACACCCACCTAGATCGGTGCCACCACCAATGTGTGGTCTCCAGCACCCAGAAGGCTCTCAACAAGGCTCCTGCCATCCTTCCCATCTCCCTCCTGGGTTCTCTCACTCATCCCCCACAGCAGCAATTCCAACCATTCTCCCCCATCCCCAAACCTCTCAGGCCCCCTCACTCTTGGCCTGGTCTGGCCTGATATGTCCCAGGAAGATTTAAGATGAGGTGGGGCTCCCTTAGCTCCCTGCCTGCCACCTGCAACCATCACGTCCTGCGTCCATGTGCCCTTCCTCCTGTCCCTCCTCCCACCCCAGGCCAATCCCTCTGGCCTGGGCTCTGGGTCCCACACCCTCCACTGCCCTGCCATCTCTATTACTTAAACCTTTCTACTGCCACCTCTCCGCCCACACAAACCTCCTCCGCTGTTTCCCATCTTTAATCAACATCTTCCCTAGTTTTAGCTGCTGCCACCTTAGCCAACTCACAGCCAAGCTTCTTGAAAAAGTTACTCCTACTCACTGTCTTCTTCTCCATCTCCCAATTACTGCCCAGCCCAGCAAACCCAGCCCCCGCGTCACCTAATACTAGGACTTTGTTGAGTCCAACTGACACTCGTCAGTCTACCTCTTCCCTGACCTCTCCACAGCATCTGCTCTCTTCGTCGTTTCCCTGGTTCCACGATGATCCACACTTGCTCCCTTCCTGCCTCCCTGGCCGCCCCTCAGTCTCCTTCAGAGTATCTCTAACCATGGCTCCTTCCTCCCGTGCATAGGGTCCCTTCACGCTCTTCCCGGTGGGCTCACTCACCCTCAAGACTTCCTTTATTAGACAAATGCTCATGACTCACAGACCTATATTTCTGATCTAGATTTTCCTTCTCACCTAAGACCTGAATACCCAACTGCTTACTGGGCAGACCTGGCTACCCCGAAACGCGCCAAACTCAACAGGTCAGACCCGAACGCGCTCTCTTCCCTGCTCTTCTGCATCCCCTAGTGTAGAAGACATGCCCCCTCCAGGTTTCCCAACCAGAGGCCTCAGCATCATCCCCGACTCTCACTGCCATGCCCGATAATCACCTGGACCTGTTGATCCTCCTACCCAGGCAGCTCTCCAATCTGTCCCCTTCTCTCCAGTCCCACTCCCATTCCTTTCGGTGGGCCCCTCTCTGCCTCTGGTCCTCCTGCCTCCAGCCCTGCCTTCTACCCTCCAAGCTACTGGCTGATCCCATCATGGGACTTCCCTGTTTAAAATTCCCGAAGACCTGGCAGTGCCCTGCCTGATCCACCCCTGCCTACCTCTCCAGCCCACCCCTCAGCACGCTCCACCCCCGCCTTTCCCCTCTCACCCCGCTCTGCACCTCACTCTCTGCTGCTGGAAAGGACCAACTGGCAAGGACACTGGAGGTCTGGGTTGGAGGGGCTTCCTCTGTGTGCCACGGGCATACCTCAACCGAAGCCCGCACCCCCACTTCCCACGGGCCTGCTCATCTGAGAGGCCCTTCTAACCCCGGGCCTGGCACTGGTTAGGCGATCTTTAAGGATTTGTGGGTGAAATGCAGGACAGGGAATGTAGGGTTGAGACACGCCTACTGGATTTGGTGAACACATCCTGCTTCGTGAAGGATAGTTGAATCTCCTGCCCCAGTTGAGAAACACGCCAGCGTCTGCTCTCTCTGGGACTCCCTTCAGTCATTAGTCAGTTGCTTCAGCAACACACGTAGTAATGCCTTGTCTACGTGCCTCCTGGGTGTGGGTCCTGTCCCCTGGCCAGAATGGAAGCCTCCTGAGGGCAAGGGCCCAGTCTTCTTCTGCTCTGGTCCACAGCTCCTCAACCCTGAAGACCAGTGGTCAGGAAGAAGGGGAGAAGGTGCAACTCTGGAGCCTGATAGTCACATTCACATCCCTGCTCTGCCACTACGATCATGTGACCTTGAACAAGTGAACGGCAGAGCCCCCATTTCGTCCTTTGGAAACAGGAATATCGGTACCAACTCCCTGGGCTGCGAGGATCCAATGAGAGGATGCACATCGAGCATTTAGCACTGGGCCTGGCACGAATGAGGCCTCGAGGATAGGAGTTGTTATTATTGTAATATGATTGACAGCTCCCAAGCTCTGGTCTCTGCCTCTTCCTCCTCTGCCTGGTTCCCCTATCCCCACCCACAGCTCTCACTATTCCCACTGCCATGGCTCGGAGGGAGCAATCAGACAATAAGGCAAGAGCTCACTGAGATCACTCGGGCCTCCAGAAAGTTGGGGCGGAGCGGGGGGCGGGGGGGGGGGGGGGGGAGGGAGTGCTAGAAGGCTGCCCTCCCAGGGGGCAGAAAATGAGTCACAGGAGTGAGAGAAAGACTGGCTTGTGTGTCAGAGCCTGGGCCCCAGGGCCTGGCCTGGCGCCACGGTCTGTTTACAGAGTGTCAGGACAGAGGAGTGCAGCTCAGGTGGAGGCCAGCTCTAACACCAGTGTCCTCCCCTCCCCTGTCCTGAGCCACGAGTGGGGAGTGGGTGGGGGTGAGGGGGTGGAGGGGTGGGGGTGGAGGGGGGCAGCAGAGCGGGAAGTGCCGGAGCTTTGCAATCAGAAAAACGTGGCTATGTGGCTTCAGAAGCAATAACTCTCTCCGAACCTCGATTTCCTCCTCTGTAAATGCGGATAACGATATTGTCTGCCTTGGCGGGTTTGGTGTAAGAATCAAATGAAAATATCTGTAAAGTACTTAGCACAGAGCCTCAGAGAGAGAGAGAGAGAGAGAGAGAGAGAGAGAGAGAGAGAGAGCGCTGTTTTAGTTTTACTGCTATTAAGGGCTTAGTATGTTGCAGGAGGTGAGATTACTAGGTCTCAGACCCGGAGGCAGGTCAGGGGGCAGGTGAGTGGTGTTGAAGGGTGAGGAGGGGCAGGGCAGGCTGCTGTTCTGGAGAGAAGGGCACACCATGTGGTGGGATGCTCAAGTATCTCGAAGGCACTGTGACATCCTGAGAAGCACAGGGCCCATGCCCGCTTCCTATTTCTCCCCACCCCTCCACCCCGAGCCAGGGAGAACGTCTCTGTTGTCTGCCCTGAGCTGTTGAGGCGGCCTTGGTGAAGCTCACCACCCAGAGGCCAGGTTCACGTGCCCACGCTCAGTGGGCGGGCTCTGACTCCACTCCCGAGGCTGCTCGTGTTTGGGCTGTCCCCCTGCCACCCTCTGCGCAGGGCACAGTGTCCTGCAGACCCTCCCGCGGAAGGCCTGGCCAAGGACCTGGGGACTCCATTCCCTTTCTCGGGACACCCGAGGCTGCCTGGCAGTGCTGACGTGCTGGGAGCCATGCCAACCTGCTGCGTGAGCCGGCCGGGCGGCCGTCCCTGGGGCCTCATTAGCTTTACCACACAGGGCCTCCCAGTTCCCCGGGACGCATGCCTCCTGCCCGGTCTGCAGACAGGCCCTCTCTCCTGTGCCCCCGGAAAGGCTCTGGGTGCGAATGCCCCCTCCCCTGGGACCCCCAACTTGATGGAGACATCCCTTCACGCCTCTGCTCCTCTGAGGAGCCCCATAGGCCAGAAGGAGCCCCCTCCGGTCAGCCTTTGGCTGGCTTGCATAAACTCTAGGTCCACTCTGGGACTGTTCTTGGCTTGGTTGATCCAGCAGGCTCAGCTGAGCCCACATCCCCACCTGATCCCTTTCCGGAAACAGGCCTGGCACAGCCCTGGTGTGTGAGCTTCTTGGCCAGGCGTTGGGGGCCTCTACCCCGTAAGCCCCCCCCGTCTCTGAGATACCCTGGATCCCCCCACCTGGAGCCTCTAGCCCTCTGACAATCCAGTTTCCAATTTACCAAACGGATCAGCGCAGTCCCACTGCCATGCTGTTGCTTAAGCCCTCCAGTCTCCATTCTTCGAGGTGCAGCCCCACTGTGGACTGAGGGTCAGTGTACCAGGCTCACACCTTCCCTCGTCCCCTCCTCTGCCCGCCAGTTTTCCACATGTTGCCTTCAGCTGCCCACTGCCCTCCCCAGCAGCCCCAGGACAGAGCTGGGCTCAGAGCAGGTGCTGAAGGAAACTCTGGCGAGAGGACTGTGTTGGATAACGCCTTCATCGCCCAGACAGGAGGGTCAGGATCACCTATACTGTCAAACGTCTTCTCTCAGGTTACCTGCCACATTCCTTAAAGAGTACAGCCAGGAGCTGAGTGGCTTGAAAGGAAGGGAGTCTGCCAAGCAGAGGGATTAAGAGCACAAGCCTCAACCTGATGTTTGGGTTTGAATCCCAGCTCAACCACGAACTAGCTGTGTGACCTTGGACAAATTACTCAACCTCTCTGAGCCTTGGTTTTCTGAGGTAATCATACCCTGTAGATTCGAGGAATGGATTCAATACCATACATCAAGCACACAGAACAATGCTCACCCCTTATTAGGCACCCTATAATTAACAATTCAATTAGTAAGATTTAATAACATCAGTAAGAGTAGCAACATTATTATTAGTGTGAGCAAAGGTGTCCCACTCCTCCTTCTCTACGGAGCCAAGGTCTGAGTCTCTCCAGCATGGCGCCAGCCCCACCCCTCCCTCCTTGTGCGGGCATCACAACCTATGCCCACCTCCTCCCCTTCTCCTAAGACCTAAACACCTCAGAAGGGCCCTTCTGGCCTCACACGTGAGGGAACACATCCTATGGGGTGGGACGAGGCCATGGGCTTGTGTTCTGTCAGCAGCAGAGATTTCCCACTCCGTGCCACTGAGGGTTCTCTGGGAAGGGGCCTGGGGACCGGGGGTCTGGGATATACTCACTAGGATGCCCAGTACCAGCCTGGGTTAGCCTGGATATAGTCCTTAACGGGGTCACTGCAGAGGGAGGGAGGGAAGAAGCACACACATTTACCCTCTGTCTCTATTTCTGGTTCAACATCTGCACTGGCCCCCCACCCCCACCCCAGTTCACAGGACCTGAGAGAAAGAAAGGAGGCATGCACCCCTGGTGGCTCAGGAAGCCCCAGCCACAGTCCCAGGCTGGGACTCAGAAGTGCTGGGTGTGGGGCAAGAGGATCGGAGAGAGACCCAGAAAGCACCAGCCCCCCCCCCCCCCCCCGCCCGAATGGAGGACTCCTGCGTGTGCACTCTCTAAGGCTCTCTCGAGGTGTGAGGAGGCCCACGGCCCCACAACGTCGGTCCGGGTGCCCCCCACCCCAGGCCTGGCCTCGGCCAGCCCCCAACAGGTGCTGGTTTCCCATGCCAACTCACCAGAAGGTAAAGAGAGCCACGACACTCAAGGTCACCAGCAGCTGGATCAGCAGGATAGTATAGACCTGGGGGTGAGAGGGGTTCCTTGTTCGAGGCCAGGGAGGCTCAGGTCCCCAGCGGAGCTCAGGGAGGCCCGAGATGCCCTGTGACTCAATCTCCTCTCCAGACCCGCATCCTGTGCCCTCCGTCCTCCTTCTTGAGGGTCATGGGAACAGATCCAGGACCCAGTAAAAGGAGTAAAGATGGCCCAGAACCCACACCCATAGGCAAAGGGGCCTCTCAGTATCTGGAGAGAAGAGACGACATGTTTAGGGGTGGCAGGGCCAGTGGGGGGGCCTAAGGAAGCACTTCCCAACAGCTGGCATCACGAGAGAGGGAAAGACTGTGGCCTCCGCCGCAGAGAGCTCCCCACCCCCACCCCCACCCCTACCCCCAGTCCCTCCTGGAGAGCTGGGGAGAGGCAGTTACCTTTCTGATGAAGACTCGGCGAACTTGCTGGTCATCCCAACTGAAGGTGGTGAAGAGCTCATGGTCTCCGGTGGGGAAACCGCTCTCATAGCTCGAGTTGCTGCCTGGTGGGCAGGGGAGGGCCATGAGGGCTCCCATACGCACAAACACTGGCCCCAACAGCCACCTGCTCAGAGCTGCCGTTTGTCAAACTGGCTCTCTGGACCAGCCAAAACCTTTCTCTCCAGCCCCATGCTCAGGCCTTGCACCCCATCGTCAGATCTCTCTCCCTAGCTGCTTCTCAGACTTCTTGTTCGGAGTCCTGAGAATGAACTATGAAGCTGTGCCATACAAATTCGACCCTTCCCTCTGTGTCTCCCCACCGCTCCCTGGACGTTCGGGCTTCCTGGTGGCAAAGAATCAGAGAGGGACAGACATAATCTCAGGACTATCTAGCACATCTCGGGGTCAAGGGTCCTGACCCCAGCTTGCTCTGAGGTCCTTGGGGTGGAAACTGGGACCAGTTGGATGGCTGAACCCGCTGGTGGTCCAGCTGGGAACCAGGGCTGGGGGAATCCTGGAGGGGAAATAAAGCCAGGACAGGGCAAGAGGTGGGGTGTGGGTGGGAATGAAGCTTTGCAGGCTGGTCCCAGAGCTCAGACTTTGAGAAGAGCGTGGACTCCACCTTCAAACAGACCCCCATGTGGCTCCTCCTCTAAGACTGACTGTGTGGCCTTGAGCAAATGACCATCCTTTCCAAGTCCCTTCCATGAAATGGGTCCGTGAAGCCACCTCATGGGGGTGAAACGAGATAAAAGTGACCGCCTACGGCTCTGGCATCACGAGAGGAAAGGGTATCTGCCTCGAGTCCTGAAGAATGGCATGAGTTATTCTAGTAAAGAGGCAGGGAAATGTGTCCCCTGATGGGGACTACGCCACCCTCTCCCTTACACCCCTCGTCTGGGCCATTCCTGAGGCCTCACGTGCCCGCTGTGTTCCCCTTCACTGTCTCCATCAGTTCTCCACGTTGTTCCCTCCACAGGAATAGCCTCCGTCTTGGTCTTTCAAAGGTGACCACAGCAGCTTTTTACTTAAGTTCAAGTTCCTTAACAAAGGCCCACAGCCGCCCATGAGCCCCCAGCGCCCTCCACCGCACATTATTCCCTCCTCCTTTTCTTCAGCCTGTTTTTCTCAGCCACGTGTTCTCTTGCTACTGGGCCTCTGCACAGCCCCTTCCTTCAGCTTGGAACACTCATTTCCCTGCCTCTTTACTAGGAAAACTCATGCTGTTCTTCGGGACTCAAGGCAGATACCCTTTCCTCCAGGCAGGCTAGGTGAGTGCCCAGGCCCCTATCACTGCGTCTGTTTCACTGTATGGTAGTTGTCCGTTTACTTGTCTGAGCTCTGTGAGGGCAGGTCTTGCAAATGGATGCATCCCCAGAAACGAGCTCAGTGCCAGACACAGTGCCTGGCACACACTTAGTAACTGTTTGTCACATGTTGACTGAAATGACCTGCCTTCCTGTCCCGACAACTGCTTGGAAAACGTTCTTTAAGGCAGCCAGTCCTGGCCACCAGGAAATGGGCAAAGAGGAAGGGGAGAGAGGTGGGCCTATTGCAGGCCTGGGGCCTGGAGACTCTCACTCTCTCATCCTTCACGTCTTCTTCATGTTCTTTCTGTCTGCATCCCCCCACCAAGGTGCCACTAGCCAGGCCATGGAGGGGGAGAAAAGAAGAGAGAAAGCACCCTGTGGGTATCTGAGGCGGTGAGAAGGGATCCCCAAACACCAGACCTTCATTGGCCTTCCAGTTGGACACAAGCACGTAGTTCTGCTTGGGTCTAGGACGAGGGGTTTTGTGGCGAGCGGTGTGGACCATGGTGACTACTCCTTGTGAGTAGAGTCTGTCTGAGGCATTGTCCCTGGGATCCCTTCTAGAATCCTGCTGGGGGTGGGGGTGGGGAGCTGCCAGAGTGGGGGAGGGAGGTTGAGGGGCTACTGAGGAGGCTGAGGGGGCTGAGGAAGATTTCAGAAGGGGCCTTTCCTTACAGCGTGTGGGAGCTATATGTTCCCAGCCCTGAGGCAAAGCTCCTACAGGCTGCTCCACTTAACAAAGGGGCTCCCACCTGCTACCATTCTGGGCTCTGGCCTGGTGAGTGTGCCTATGAATTATGCCTGGTTGTGAGGGGCACTGAGGCCGTCACCCACACACCCGCCCACATCATGCCCCCAACAAGGGCCTGGGGAAAGGGAGAGAGACAGGAGAGTAATGGGTGCCGTGGGTCCTCAGGTCTCTGGCCCCCAACACTCCTAGGGCCTCCTTGGTGATGTGTCCCCACTGAGGTTTCATATCAGCTAACAAGTAAACAGGCTGCACCCCACTCCCAGGGAGCCACCCCAGCTAAGGCTGTGGCCAGCCGCAGCATCACACGGCTCCTCCCTGCACTGACTCTGTCCTCTCCTCATTCCTTTCCCGTATCCCTTTCTTCTAGGAGGGCCTCTCTAGACCAGCCCCTGGTTGTCCTTCCTGCATCTGTCCCCTCTGCCTAGCATGGTGCGTTGGAAAAAATTCCCCACATCCCCATCCAACAGCACTCTGACTGCAGACATTGTACGTCTCCCTTTTCATGGAGTCCTCCTTGACCGTCCTCAGAACAGTCCTCCAAACACCAAACCTTTGACCACAGAGCCTCCTACAACAACCACACAGTGCATCTCTTTCTGGGCAACTTCCTCCCTCCCCAGGTTTCCATGTGAGTCCACCTCTCCCCCTGATGCGCCAGCCTTCGGGAGCTGAGAGACTTACTAGGGTCCACATAGGCCCAGCTGGGGTGGAGAGGCACAGCTGCAGGGGCTGGAGGGAAGGCCCCTGCCTTCAGCCCCTCCGCTGAGGTGGCCTCCTCATAGGAGGGCGGGGCCGATGGCACTGCTGGAGCCTCCTTCTTCTCACCGTTCGCCTGCTGCTGGCCCTCGGTCCCGGGGGCCTTGTTAGCCACGGAGAGCTGTGGAGTGGAGGCAGAGAGAGATGGTTACCAGGGAAAGGGTGCCTTCCAAGCCCTCCTCACCCAGCCTTCCCTTCAATTTTGGGAGTTTTATGGGTGCTTTGTCCCCCGCACTAGGAAGGGCGGGGTGAAGATAAGAACCTCCCTGTTTTTGTTGTATACGTCTGCAATGAAACATTACTCAGCCTTAAAAAAGAAGGAAATCCTTCCCTATGTGACAACCCGGATGAACCTGGAGGACATTATGCTAAGTGAAATAAGCCACACACAGAAAGGCAAAATCTGCATGCTCCCAGGGATATGTGGGTGCTAAAATGTCGAACTCGTGGAAGCACAGAGTTGAACAGTGGTTGCCAGTGGCTGGGAGATGGGGGAAATGAGATGTTGGTCAAGGGGTACAAAGTGTCAGTTAGCAGGATGAAGAAGGTCGGGGATCTAATGCACAGCGTGGTGACTGTACTTAACAATACTGTATGTTGGACTTAAAATCTGCTGAGAGGGTAGATCTAAGTGCTTGCCACACAAAAAAAGAAGGAGCGATGTGGAGTGATGGATATGTTGAACAGCTTGATTTTGGTGATCATTTCACAATGTATATCAAAACATCAAGTTGTACACCTTAAATCTGTACAATTTCTATTTGCCTCTTATACACCAATAAGCTGGGGGGGGGGGGGTGTCTCCCTATTTTATAGATGGGAGAACGGAGCTCCAGGAAGGTCAGGGATGGCCAGGCACACACTGGAGCTGGGATAAGAACTGAGAAAGGAGAAAATTCTTAGGAGAGACCCTCCCCGTTGGTGGTCACTGTTCCCATGGCAGGATTGGGTTTGTATGGTTCCACTGTTTCTGTGGGGTCTAATGAGGGGTCTGGAACACAGTAAACCCTTTAAAGTATTATTGAATGAATGGTTCTCTTATTTAATCTCCCTGCTACCTTGCTGGTTGTATGTTGACCTCTGTTTTAAAACGAGGGAACGGAGGATCAGGGAGAAGAATAACTCGTCCAAGGTCACAGCACCACACGTGGCCCACTGGGCTACAGAGCCCAGGCACCATCCACTGGGACTGGCGGCTTCTGCCGGGCTGAAGACAACCAAGGACAGTGAGGGTGGGAAAGCCGGGAAACAGAAGCGGGGAGGAGAGGAGGGAAAGAGGAAGAGGAATGGGGACTGCAGGGCAGAGAAAGGGCACGAGGCCCTGGCTGAGGGCCCCGTTCTGGCCTTGTCCTATCGGAATCTCAGCCTTGCCCCCGAGTCAGAACAGAATCACAGAATGTCACTGCTGAAAGGGAGCTCAGAAGGCATCGAATCCAACCCCTTTTCATTTTACAGACGAGGAAACGGAGGCCCAGAGGAAAACGTGTCCATGGCAGGTTGAAACCTCAAGTGCATTTAACTCCGATGTGCCCCCTGCCCCACAATGTACACATTTAGCTTTGGAGAGAGGATGTGAGCTGTGAGGGCCTGAATGACGCCGCCGAGAAGGGCAGATTGGGGTGGAGGGGTGGTATGAGAACCGGAACAGCAAAAAAGGACTGAACTCTAGATCTGCCTCCAAAAAGAATGTGTTAAACCTCAAGGTCTACTGAGGAAGGACGCAGAGTCCCTTCTTTGCAGGGTCCAGCTGAGGCAGCCAGAGTCGGGCAAGCACCAGATCTCTGTCCTCATCCAGCCCCGAACACCACTGAACTGGAAGGGTCTATTCCGTCACTAGAAAGCCCGTGAGTAAGCTGGGGGTGAGCAGCAGAGGAGGCGGGGGAACGCAGTTAGCCCAGAACAGGAAGCAGGGTCAGCAAAGTGCCTGGTGCAGGTGAGGGTAGGGAGTGGAGGGGGAGGGTCTGGAGAGGGAGGAGTTTTCATTTTCCCCACAGTGAATACCCCCCAGGGGAAGGGCGTCCAAGCCTAGGCCTGTGGGAATGGGGTCCTGGCTCATCTGCTTCCCTCCCACTCCCCAGCCTCCATGACCAGCCAGATCAGAAAAGTCATGCGCAGGAAAATCCCTTTCAGCCCCAGAAGGAGGTCCTCTGAGCCCAGACCCAGGGCTCATGCCTGGGAAAAGGACGATCACCTCCGACTTCAACTCTGTCCAAGCTGGTCCCCTCACCAGCCCCTACCCAGGCACGCAATCACCTGGAGCCTCCTGGGCCTTGCCCCCCATACACACACACACACACACACACACACACACACACACACACACACACACACATCCGGCATTCCCAAGTGAGGTCTGCCCAATGGCAGGAGGTGGTATCACCCAATGACATCATTTGAGGCCTTATGAGCTTAAAAACAGGGAGAGGAGGGTCTGAGGAGCCAGGGAAGGTTGCCATTGGCTCTGAGGCTCATCTCAGGAAGAAGAAGGGGAGTGTAAGGGAGGTCGCTATCTGTTTTCTCAGCGCAATCCTCAGTACCCCCAAGCAGAAGGCCAGGGGACCCTCCCCCTTTGCCCTAGGCCTGGTGGCTGTATAATTCCACAGGCTGCCGATGTTACATAACCCTCCTGGGCCAGCCGAGTCTCTGCCCAAGCCCTTCCCCTACATTGTAGGCCTAGAACTGGAAAAAAAGAAAAGACGTTTCATCTGGTCTCATCTAGTCCCATGCCCTGCCCAACCCAAAACAAGAATTAGAGCATCCTGATGCTGGGCTGCCATAGTAACCCTCTAATCACAGTTGATGTGTCCAGATGTAGAGTAATGACAGGGGTTTGGGTGGGGGGTGTTTTTGTGGAGGGTGCGAAAGATGAGCTAATGTTAGGGTTGGGATTGGACCAGAAGGGGATGCTGGATGGGAACTGCCCCTCAGGGCTCACCCTGGTGAACACACAGGCACTCACACACACACACACACATACACACATACATACACGCACACACACGGACATGACACCAGGCTGACTCCTTAAGGGGGGCTGGGCATCTGTGCAGGGTTCTGGGACGTCAGAGCAAGGGGTGGAAGGGGGACAGGGGAGGAGAGGTGAGCCTGGTGGGCAGGAAGAGGCCCCGGCCCAATCCCTGAAATGGGCCTTTTGGTCCCCTGACTTCAGCAAGGACCACAGAGGACCTTCCCACAGGGCCAGGGGAGGATGCTAGAGTGGTCCAGAGAGCTTGCTCAGGATGGTGGGGAGCCGGGAGCCCGAGGATGGAGGATGGTGCAGGCGGGGGAGATGCCGGTACCTTTCCCTGGGTCATGGTGCCGTCTCTCGGGGAAGGGGTCCCCGAAGCCTGCCTGCGTCTCTTCCTTCCTCCGCGTGGGTTCTAGCAACCTCCACTGCAGCCGTGCCAGGCGGACCGGAACGTACCACCGGGGCGCGGGGGGAGGAGGGGGCGGGGGCGGGCCGGAAGGCTGCGGAGGAGGCCTCTGCGGATTCGCGCGCCTAGGGGAGGAGGCGTGCGCCGCCCCCGCTTCGGCCCCCTCTTCCCTCCTCCCTCACCCCGGGGCCCGGGCGAGCGTGCCGTGCCCCGAGCAGCTCCAGTGGATGGGTCTGTGCGGGCGGGAGGAGGCGCGGGGACTCCGTGACGCCGGGCAGGTGATGCAGCCGGCGGGTAACTGGAGCTGGGTGTCAGGGCCTCATTTCTCCGCCGTCTCCGTCTCCGCCACTGATAGGCTCTACCCTTGCCTCTGCCCCCTTTTCCCTCCCTCTTTGGATGAAGCCCTGATTTCTGTCTCCTTCTCCGTTTCCCCTCTCATCATCTCCATTTCATCATCCCCGGTAGGTTGGGAAAAGTCTTCCTCAGCTTCTAACAGGGCCCTAAGTTCATATGGGCTTTGGGGCAAGCCAGGTGTGCGCCTCTCCTTGCCTCCGTTTTCTCACCTGTGAAATGGGAGCAAGAGGTCCCTTACTGCCCTGTCACAGAAACAGGGAAGATGCAGCCTCCGTTTTTATAGCCTGCTGGGACATTTTACCACGTCTTTCTGGGAGCACCGCTAATTCTGTCTCAAAGCTTCTCCAACCCTCTGTGCTGCTCCTCCTCTCAGCGCCCTTCACTCTTCTCCACCCCCCCCCCCCCGCCCCCCATTCCAGAGCCAGCCCCGTCCCCTTTCCCAGGCTTGTCCTTGGGACTTGGCCACCACCAGGCCCTGCTGTCCGCAGCTGCTGCAGTGTTACTGTGGGGCTTGCAATCTCAAGAGCTGGGCTCAAGTCCCAATTTAGACACCCACTGGCGGTGTGACTTTGGCAAGGCCTTAACCCCTGAGCTGCACCATCTCCGATGGAAAGGAGGACGACAGCAGAGCTCTGTCCATCCTAGATTAACCGTAAGATGCACAGTTTATAGTGTGTGTGTGGGCGGGGGGGGGGGGGGGGGGGGCGGGGCGGGGGGGAGACACAGGGTTTATGCCTCCTAGCAGAGCATCCTGGGCTGCCCCAGTGTGAAGACTCAGAGAGCTGTCTAAAAGAAGGGTCTGAACATCACAGGATGGGCTGAGAAGCCAAGGCCTGGTGCAAGTGCTGGTATAGGATCAGGAAGCCCTTCCCAATAAAAGGTGATGTCTCAGCAGAGGCATGCCAGGCAGAGGACACAGTGAGTGCGAAGGCCCTGAACTAAGAGCACGCGTGGCCCAGTCAAGGAGCAGTGAAGAGGGCTGTGTGGCAGGAGCAGAATGAATGGGGAGAGAAGGAGCAGGTGAGATGTACAAACACATGAAAATGCTGAGGCCTACGTAAAGGCAGGCTCCTTCTGCTTCCCTGTCAACAACCAGCCAGACCACCTCATGACCCGTGAGAAAGCAGGGCCCTGGGTAGGCAGGTAAATAATGGAAGGCTTTATTCCACCTCTACTTGCCCTTTGTCCCCCACTCCATAACCACACACTTAAGCCTGAGCCTCCCATTCTGGAGGCTTTCTAAGCCCCTGTAAACCTGTCCCCCTCCCTGCCCCCTCCCTGCCCCCTCTCGCCTTCTCCCAGCCCTGCTCCTGGAGCTCCTCTTCCCAAAAACTGGCCCTGCACCTCTACCTCCACCCCCTGCACTGCCCCTTGAGCTCTGCCTGCCCTCCCTCTCCGCGCCCGTTTTGGAGTGTTTTCCTTCTCCTGTTTGACAGCTCAAGGCTACCTCCTCCGGGACGCCTCCTTGGTCCCTAGTCTGGATTAGATGCTTTTTTTTCTGTAGTTCCACCCTGACATAACACCTGCCACATAGCACTGTGGGGTTTCTTTATCTGTCTCCCCATTGGACTCTAAGGAAGCCTGTGAGTATAAGGCATGTGGAACACACTCAGTACATCCCAGCTCTCACTGTTACCCAGCATGTGGTGTTACACAGAGCCTGCCTTTACGGAGGCCTCAGCATTTTCATGTGTTTGTACATCTCACCTGCTCCTTCTCTCCCCATTCATTCTGCTCCTGCCACACAGCCCTCCTGACTGCTCCTTGACTGGGCCACGCGTGCTCTTAGTTCAGGGCCTTCGCACTCGCTGTGTCCTCGGCCTGGCATGCCTCTGCTCAGACATCGCCTTTTATTGGGAAGGGCTTCCTGATCCTATACAGGCAGCAATGACCCCAGCATACCCCCACCAGCCATTGGACAGTCCCTTTGTCCTAACCCAGCTTAATTTTTTTCCATGGCAGTTGTCACCTCTGACATATATTTTTTGCTTAGTGCGTCCCTCCCCTCCCCCGCCCCCATCTCTCACTAGCGTATCAGCTACATGAGAGGAGGAGTTTTGGGGGAAGTTGCCATTGCTCTGCACCCATCAGTTAAAATAGTAGTAGATGCTTGGTACATGTTTGAATGACTAAAGTACAGCATGATACAAAATCCTTATATTCCTCAGACATTTTGACACGGTCAGCGCTAGGATGTGTCTCAGCACTGGACCCTATTACCATGGCATCACTGCTATGTCCCCAGTGCGTGGTCTTTGGACATTACCCAAATATTGGAATGTTTGTCTAACACCCCTCTGGCCGCTGGAGGCGGCAAGATATGACGGTCCAAGGCAAGCTTCAGAGTCAGGCGGGCTTGGTTGCGGTTCCAGCCTCTCTGCTTCAAAGCTCTGTGACTCTGGACAGGTTAGTTCCCCTCTCAGAGCCTCAGTTTGCTCCTCTGTAAAACGAGGGAGAGGGATCGTACTGACCGAGATTGTAGAGTGGATTAAATGATGACGTACATAAAGAGTTTCACGTAGCGCCCAGTATTAGTATTGGCCCTAAGAGTTCCCCAAATGTTGTTTAGTGAAATAATTCATTCCCACCCTCATCAGCAGCTAGGTTTCACTGTTACTCACTCATCACGTGTACTGTGCCTACCTCGGTGTGACACACTGTGGTGGACGCTTTGGTGAGTCAAAGAGGAATCAGATGTTACAACCTCTGTCTGAGGAGGGGAGGTCCATTCAGAGCTCACCCGGTGATGTGCTGGCGTGGGAGCAGGTGACCCGGGATGGCTAGAGGAAGGGGTGCCCAAGGGCAACGGTGAGGGGTGGCCCAGGGGAACTTGTTGGGGTCACACCCTTGAATTCCTAGCCCAGGGATGGGCTCTATTCTGTTTGCACGAGGTGGGGCAGCGGGGGAATTTCTAGGTGCTTTGAGCAGGAATAATGTGTTCAAAGACATGCTTCAGAAAGACCCAGCTGCTGTAGCGATTTTTGCCAATAAAGTGTTTTCTTAAGCACGAAGGGAATAAGGACCAGCCTGTGACCATCGTACGGGAGGGATTGAGTGAGGGCACGATTAAAGGTGCAGGGACGAGCATGGAGACTTCGTGACGGTACAAGAGACAGAGGCTCGCAGCCCAGACTCTGAGCAGGCCGCCTGGGCTGTCATCCCGGCACTCCAGATGCTTCACTGCTCTGTGCCTCAGTTTCCTCGCCTGTAACACGACGGTGGTGCATTCACATTGGTAAAGCACAGAGCCAGACACACCAAGTGTTCCATGTGCGTTTGGTAGTCTAAAAGTAAGACCGGTGGTCCAGGGGCAGGAAAGATGGAGAGAGGCAGACAGCTTGGGGCAGGACTGATGGGACTTAGGAAGAGGCTGGACATGGGACAAAGGGACAAGAGATGTCAGAAGGGACGGAGGTTTGGAGCCTGAGTCCCTGGGAGAATGGTGTCGTTATTAAAAGGGAGGAAGGAGCTGACATGTTCAGGGCTCGGGTTGAATTTGCAGTGCCTTTGGGACAACCAGGTGGAGATGTCCTGTGGGCAATCAGGTGGAGGCTCCCGAAGTCTGGGGCCTTGCTCACCTCCGCGGCACCGTGCCCTTTGTTTTAGGGGAATTTCACTTCCCTTCCCACCCAGCAGCCCAACCCTGGGCTTCAAGGAGTTGAGTAGTGTGGCTACCGGGGACTGGACTGGATTGGGGGGTGTGGGGCTCCTTGGAGAGTGGGGCCAAGGAGAGAAGAGTGGGGAGAGTAGACCCAAGGCAGCACCTGGGGTTGGAGGGGACAGACGGAAGTTCTTTCCTCCTCCAGAATTTCCCTTCAACACCTCCACTAGGCTGTGGTGAGAGTGGAGGGATTCAAAGACCTAAGCCAGTGTTTTCAGGGCTGCTGCTGGGGGGCAGGGAGGTTGTGGGCCCAGCCATATCCGCTCTCTTCCTTTCAGGCCTACACTGTGGCGGCCCATCCCGTTCCACCGTTCTGCTCCGGTTGCCAGCCAGCTCTGTTTGGGGCAAGTGCCAGGGAGAGGAAAGAGCTGAAGGTGCGGACAGAGGCAACACTTCTCATTTTATAAAAGCCATAGGAGCCAAAGCCAAAGATGGTGACTTTTCCAAAGTTACATGACATTTTGGGGGCCAAGCCAAGGTGAGAAAAGCCCATCAGCCCAAGACTGTGCCAGTGACACTTAGACTGAGCGTGAGGGGTGAGTTGGGAGGTTTTCAGGGGTCCTAAGTGGGCAGAATCAGAGCTATCCAGGCACCTCTCCCCAGATCCTCACCCCAACCACGGACCTGTACACCAGCCTGCACCAGCCTCTATTCCATCCCCCGGCCCCGCGTCTCCCCAGGGTAAAGAGAGAACCTGCCCATTTGAGGCCAGTGATGGGGTGGGGCCGAGGCAGGCGCTAGAGCCCAGGTTGCTCCCAGCAGGCAAGTTTCTGCCCGAGGTAGTGGGCTAGCTGAGCCCGGGCATCCCAGTGCATGCTGAGTGTAACCTGTGCCTCGGCGTGGCTGCCTCCACAAGTTTCAAAGCCTGTCATTGCCGTGCAGGTCCCTGGCCCCCTATGACTCTCCTTTCCTACCTCCCCCTCCTCCTAACGGCCCTACAGCAAAGAACCAGACATCCTGTGCTGGCCAGCCAAAGCCTGGTTACACAACCCCTCTACTCAAGGCGTCCATTCCTGCCTCCCGCCCCCCTCACGCCATGATGCACTGCCTGCCCAGATACAGTCTCCAAGGCACAGGGACAGAAGCCTTTGGCAAGCATCAACCCCCCTCTTCTCAGCTGCAGGATTGCTTAAGGTGTGGAACCACATTCCTGTCTCTCCTCTCCCCCCCCCACCCCCTCCTTCCAGCCCACCATTCCTGGGCCCTTGCTAGGAGCTGGGGCAGGGGAGCAGAGTGTAGAGTCAATATCCCCACCTCCTCCGCTGGCCTCGCAGTATCCAGGCCCTTCAGAAGTCACTTCCCTCCCCTGGGCGTGGTGTTGGGCCTGCCCTCCCTGATTCCTGAAACAGTCACAGGTTCCGCTCCAGTCACATGTTGTACTATGAGTATGTGCACTTCTGCTTCTCCACCAGGTGGAAAGCTCCTTAAAGAGAGGACTGTATATCTCAATCCTGCCAGCCCCACCCCATCTCTTCCACCTGGTAGAGTTCAGTGGTGAAGAACAAAGGTTTTAGATTCAGGTCCATCTGGTGCAAAGAGGTGACCTCGCCACTTGCTATGTGAGTGGCCCTCTCTGAGCTTAGTTTCCTCAGCTGTAAAATGGAAACTCATTAATTCCCTCATTCAACCACTATTTAGTGAAAGCCTGCTACATCGCAAGCATTGATGTATGTATAGCAGTGAACACAAACGACGCAAATCCCTGCCCTGTGGGGCTTGCTTTTTACCGGGGAATATTGGTGCCTGTCTCAGAGGGTGACGGTGAGCACTCGGTGAGCTCCCATATGCAGTGCCTGACATGGGAGGCCTGAGAGCTGTTGTTGTGAACACTCATTCGGAACCATTCATGGAGAACTTACTATGTGCCAGCGCGGTGCTCAATGCTAGGAAGGCAAAATGCACAACACCCATCCACGCCCTCAAGGAGCTAGCAGTCTAAGGCACCCACTGTGTGTTGAATGGACACGATCTTCATCATTGTTCAGAAGCTTATAACCAGCACTGACTTGTATTGCAGGCTACAAAAAAACACAAAAATTCCGGAATGTCAAGTGTAGCAGAGATATAGCTCTGTGTCCCCCAGTATCCCTCAGACAAAGCCATGAAAATAAATCATGTGTGGTTTTTGGGAAGTTCAAAAAAAAGGATGGTCATATTTGGTTGGAAGATCAGAAAAGATTGGGGGGAGGCAGCTTTTTTTTTTTTAAAGGTTAATATATTTTATTGATTTTTTACAGAGAGGAAGAGAGAGGGATAGAGAGTTAGAAACATCGATGAGAGAGAAACATCGATCAGCTGCCTCTTGCACACTCCCCACTGGGGGGGATGTGCCCGCAACCAAGGTACATGCCCTTGACCGGAATCGAACCTGGGACCCTTGAGTCCGCAGGCCGACGCTCTATCCACTGAGCCAAACCAGTTTCGGCGGGAGGCAGCTTTTGAACTGCATCTTGAAGAAAAGAGTAGGACTCCACAGGGACAGGGTGGCAGAGATAGGGAGGGAGGCCCTTCAGGAAACCAGAATGGCACACAAATAAAGGCATGGAGAAAGGAAAATGTGAGACACCAATTTTGTGCTTATCCCAAGATGGCCTGGCCCAGTGTGAGGTTGGAGGATGAGCGAGGCAAGACACAAGAGACAATTGTCCAAGAGGTAGGATTTGAGGGACTCCCTTACCAGCTTTCTACCCTTGGCCAACCCCACACCAGGCTCAAAATTTCACCATTAGAAATGTATTTCCTTGGGTAAGTATTCAGTCTCCAGGTGGTCGTTGGCAGGGGCCAAGCCATCCCCAGAAGAATAACATGGAAGCACGGTTCCTGGCCAAGGAGAGAGAGGTGGGGAAAGAAACCTCAGAGCAGTGCAGAGCAGGGATGTGACTGAGCAATAATAATAGAAGTTAACATTTATTGAGCACTTATATGCCAGGCTCTGAGCTAAGTGTGCTACGTGGATTGTTTCATTTAGTCCTGACAATGGAGGTAGGTCCTCACATGATCTTCATGGTACAGATGAGGAAACGGAGACTTAGAGAGGTGAAGTGACTTGGCCAATGTCTCCCACAGCTGGAGTCCTCCATGCAGTCCTGCCTCAGACACTCAGTCTTCAAGCCAGTTAAGTGGGGGAATGTCAGCTCCTTCACTGGGCCGCGAGGCTTTAATGAGAGTAAAACCCATGAGTGTGTGATATGTTGTAGGTACCTCACGCGTGCACGGCCCTTTCCTTTCTCCTGAGCGCAATGCTCTGTTTCACGAGCCAGGAACCTCGTAAATATTTCAGTGGTGTCTGTGGCCGAGGCTGTGAAGCCTGTTCTCTGTAGCACTTTGACAGTGAGGTCTGGGGGACGTCCCAGGCCTGGTGCAAGTGTTTGCTCAGCTTTAAAAAAAAATAAAAATAATAAAAATAATATATATATATATATTTTAATTGATTTCAGAGAGGAAGGGAGAGGGAGATCAACAATGAGAGAGAATCATTGATTGGCTGCCTTCTGCACGCCCCACACTGGGGATCGAGCCTGCAACCCAGACATATGCCCTGACTGGGAATCGAACCGTGACCTCCATAGGTCGACACTCAACCACTGAGCCACACGGGCTGGGTTGCTCAGCTTTATTTAAAAAAAAAAAAAAAAAAAAAAAGATCTTTTCCTAGAACAGTTGATAGTCATGGGCATGAGACAGATCTGTAGACTTTTTCTGGAAAGAGGCCAGAACATGAGCTGGCCCAGGGTCCCATTTCCCAAACAAGACCACCGCCAAGGCCCAGCCACCATCATGGGCTCCTCCACCCCCCACACTCCCACCCAACTTAAAGACTGTGCCAAGGGGTCCCAGGACGGCTGGAGGGAGCCCAGAAAACAAGAGACTCAGGCTGCACCCCTACAGCAGGGGCTGAAGCTAGAACTGAGGGCAAGTTTACCTGGGCCGGTGCCTCTCGAGAACTTTGAATTCTTTTTTAAAAAAATGTTTTGTGGTAAGAACATTTAACATGAGATCTACGCTCTTAAATTTTAAGTGTACAATACAATGTTCTTTAACTATAGTCACGGTGTGGTACAGCAGATCTCTAGAATTTATTCATCTTGCATAACTGAAACTTTATACCCGTTAAATAGCAACTCTCCATTTCCCCTCCCCCCAGCTCCTGGCAACCGCCATTTGACACTCTGCTTCTCTGAGGTTGACTGTTTCTACCTCATAAGAGTAGAATCCTTCAGCATTAACATAAAGTCCTTAGAGTCCATCCATGTTGTCATCTACGGCAGGATTTCCTTTTTTAAGGCTGAATGATATTTCATTGTATGTATGCACCACATTTTCTCTCCCTAATCATCCACCGAAGAACAGTTAGGTTGTTTGCACATTTTGGCTATTGTGAATAATGCTTCAATGAAAATGGAAGTCTAAATATCTCTTTGAGATCCTGGTTTCAACTCTTTTGGGTAAATACCCAGAAGTGGGAGTTCTAGTTTTAATTTTTTTGAGGAACTGTCACTGCCATGCTGTTTTCCACAACGGCGCCCCACTTCACATTTCTACCACAGCACACCAGGGTTCCGGGTTCTTCACTTCCTCATCAATATTTGTTATTATTTTTTTATAATAGCCATACTGCCGAAACCGGTTTGGCTCAGTGGATGGAGCGTCGGTCTGCGGACTGAGGGGTCCCAGGTTCGATTCCGGTCAAGGGCATGTACATTGGTTGCGGGCACATCCCCGGTGGGGGGTGTGCAGGAGGCAGCTAGTCGATGTTTCTCTCTCATCGATGTTTCTAGCTCTCTATCCCTCTCCCTTCCTCTCTGTAAAAATTCAATAAAATATATTTAAATATAATAGCCATACTAACAGATGTCATGTGGTATCTTACTGTAGGGTTTTTGTTGTTGTTGTTGTGAATCCTCACCCGAGGATATTTTTTTCCATTAATTTTTTAGAGAGAGTGGAAGGGAGGGAGGGCAGGAAGGAGAGAGAAAGAGGGAGAGAAAAGGAGAGAGAGAGAGAGATCACATTAGGATTGAACCTGCAATCCATATATGTGCCCTTGACTGGGAATTGAACCCGCGACCCTTCAACCCTTTGACCCTTCCGTTCGGAGGCTTGCACTCCAACCACAGAGCAAAACCAGCCAGAGCTCTCGCTGTAGTTTTGATTTGCCTTTCCCTGGCGATGAGTGACGCTGAGCACATTTTCATATACAGGCAGACCTTGTTGCATTGCGCTTTGCTTTATTGAGCTTCACAGATGTTGTATTTTTTGTAAATTGAAGGCAAGACACTGCACCAGCAAAAAGATTACAACTTGCTTTATTGTGGTACTGGCTTTACTACGATGGTCTGGAATCAAACCTGCAATTCTCTGAGGTATGTCTATCCCTGTTGGCCATTTGTATGTCTTTGTTTTTTTTTTGTTTGTTTGTTTTTTTGAGAAATGTCTATTCAAGTTCTCTGCCTGTTTTGTAATCAGATCATTTTGGGTGGTTTTATTTGCTATCGAATCAGAGGAGTTCCTTATATATTTTTTGAATATTGATCTCTTATCAGATGTATGGTTTGCAGACTTCTACTCCGTTCTATATATTGCCTTTCCACTCTGTTAATTGTTCTCTTTGCTGTGCAAAAGCTTTTTAGTTTGATCTGGTCCTACTTTCTAGTTGGAGCCTTTGAGCTCTAGCTTGCCTCCATCTTCCATCCCACAGAGTGCAGAGAGCCCCTAGGTGGCAGGCACGTGGCAGGCCCTCGGGTGATGTGGAGATGCAGACCCCACCCTCAAGGGTCTGGAGAGAAGACAGGCCCACAGTTAAACTCAGTACAGGCCAGGCCGTCGTTAGAACCACAACAGAGGACAGTGATGTGGAGCAAGGCCGGGGAGCCCTCAGGGAACTGGCATTTTAACAGGCCTTTGAAGACCAGGCAGGATTTTTAACAACATCTATTAACACAGATTGCTTTTTCAGATTATTTAAGTAATTAATTCATAAGGAAAAAAAAGTTTTAAAGAAGAGTAGGAAGAAGAAAATGGTTTCCTAGTTCTAAAATCCAGAGAAAACCGTATGGTTCAAATATAGGTGTGCCTTCTTCTGGTCTCTTTGCTTTGTTACACTTTCTTTTCTCCCTTCATTTTGTAGCTTAAGCATTTTGAACGTAGCATTTTGGCAGATGCAGTTGGAGGAAGAGAAAAGGCACGCAGGAAGGAGGAGAGGGCAGAGTGAGGATGTGGCATCTCTGGACTCTTCATGTGCCCACACTGGGGTCCTCGGAGCCCACGGGTGAGCTGGACCCTTGCGATCCCTGGGCCCCAGTCCTCAGCTCTCTGATTACTGGGCCACACCCTTGGCCCAGCCTCAGCCCACTTTCCTGCCTGACACCCTGGGCTGGGCTCTGGGCAAGGACATGCGGTAGCAGCCGCCCTTCTTCCTGGCCAAGTCTCTCAAAGAGATGGAGCCTGTTCCCGGGGTAATGGAGTTGAGTTTCCAGCTCCAAAGGGAAGTAAAGCAGGCCGAGCCCCAAGGCTGATCATCCAGACCTGCGCGGTCCAGTGTGGTGGCCACTCGCCACACGTGGCTGCTGAGCGCCTGGTACGTGGGTAGTCCAGGTTGAGGTGCCCTGTAAGTGGAAGGCACACACTGGGTTTCCCCGATAGTAGGAAGAGTGAATGTAAAACATGCTATTGGTGATTTTTTAAATATTGATTACATGTCGAAGTGACAATATTTTGGGCATAGTGGGTTAAATAAAACATATTATTAAAAATACTTCTACTTGTCCTTTTTGCTTTTTTTCATGTATTAAAACAACTCAAATTACATACCACATGATTTGTGTCTCATGTGTTACTTTATGCTGAACTTTGCTGACCTAGATGGAACCTTCCCTTCCCCCTGATCTTCTGAGGGAAAGCCACGGGCAGATATTATGGGGGAGATTCAGATGGAGCTTGATGCATCCAGACGAGGCTGGAGATGGGGAGGGACATTTGACCAGGGGCCTGGGAAGAGGGGATGGAGGAGCAGGCATCTTCTCTTTCACCCTCATATTCCTCATAGTTCACGTCTGCCTCCCTGAGGTAAATAAGGCCTTGTTCTAGTCATCTTTATGTCCTCATTGCCAACCACGGTGCCTGCCATAGAGAAAGTGCTTGAAAATACGGACTGAATTAATGAATCAGGTGAGGGATAGGATGGGGAGAGGATCTAGACAGCAGAGACCTGTGGGGAGATGGGTCTGCCTGGGTGGCTACAGCACTCACAATGTTTGGAGATTTTAATCTTAAATCCTTTATATTATGACCTTCGGAGAGCAGGGAGGCCAAACTCATATATATCTATATCTGTAGCCGGTAGCCGGCAGACAACTGGGAACAGGCAGTGGGGACACCCCGAGGCCATTGTCTTCACCTCCTGCCTCTCTGCCCCCTCCAAAGGAGCGGATTCTCCCCACTCCTGCAGCCTGCCGGCTAGCTCCGGCCTGCCCTTCCTCACAGGCACACACGCACCTTGGGGAGAGTTCAGCAGGTCTCCCTCCTCGGGTCAAGATGGTGAAGGCAGCTGGTGCAGCCTGGGAGGGAGGAAACATTCAGCTACTCCTGCCTGGCACAGCTCTGCTCCCACTTCAAACCGGGGCCCCACCCTTGCCCAACTCATGGGTCAGTGACTCTCAAGAGCACCCGTCTCACACACCTCAACTCTCAAGGTGGGGTCCCACTGGTAGGTTCCCACAGTCCCCACCCTCAGCAAGCCTCTTCGCCCAGCAGCGGGCAAGTAGGGAGGCAGCAGGGCCAGGGAGGGCCTGTGAACATGGAAAGGATCCCAGAGGAGCTCAGCTGGACGGCGGCGAGTGCTGCGTGTTGAGAAGCAGCCTATCATAGAACTTAAGCCGCAAGGGGGCTCTGGGGCTGGATCTTGGCCAAGTTACTAACCTCTTTACACCTTAGTTTCTTCGCTTCTCAGATGGGCATGAGACAGAGTCCCTGCCCATAGGACGGTTTAGAGAGTCAATGACTGAAAGCAAACCAAGGACTTTGAACTGTGCCCGCCATGTGGTCAACACTCAATGTTAGGAGTCTAGTTCCCTCACTTACTGCTGGGGAGACAGGTTATAAAGACAAAATGGTTTTATATCACTCAGCTCCTCCTTTTGGTTTTTATTATGGAAAGTTTTACACATACAAAAATGGAGAGAAATAATATAATGAACTCCCATGTGCTCGTTACCCCACCTCATTGACTATAGACTTATGTCCTACCAAGTCCTTCTATGCTCCTGGGCTCTTTTGAAGCAACTATCAGACATTATATAATTTCATCTGTAAACATTTCAGTATGTATCTCCAAGAGAAAAGGATTTTTAAAAATAGCCACACTACCATTAGTGTACCTAAAAAATGAACAGTAATGTACTAATATC
Organism: Cnephaeus nilssonii; assembly: GCF_951640355.1. Classification (NCBI taxonomy): domain Eukaryota; kingdom Metazoa; phylum Chordata; class Mammalia; order Chiroptera; family Vespertilionidae; genus Cnephaeus; species Cnephaeus nilssonii. The sequence goes on from NC_137077.1 coordinate 47,784,281, forward strand.
ATCAAGTATCCAATAACTGTTCCAATTCTCCAGTTGTCCCATTTCTGAAATATTTGTTTAAATCGGGGTTCAAATAAAGTCTATGTATTATAAATTATTGATGCCTCTCTCTCAACTTTGAACTATAGATGCCCCCTTTTCTTCCCCGCCCCTTACAATGTATTTGTTGGAAGAAACACACACAGGCCATTTGTCCCGTAGAGTTTCCCACAGTCTGAAGTTCGGCCGTGTCCCTGTATCCAGAGGCTCGATATGATCCAGGTTCAACATTTGGGAAGTTACTCCCAGGGGCTGGTTTCTCTCCTGTGCGGAGACACACAGTGAAAGCAGCTACGAATGGAAAACCCCTGGACACATTATTTCATTAAGCGTTGCAAAATAGTGACGTTCTATCATTTCTTTCTGCATGAAATAGCTGAAATACTTTTAACTGTGTATGATGCCAGCTGGGTGCTAGAATTTTCGGAAGGATCACTTCATAAATTATATAATTGTCTAACCACATGCCGTACACCTGAAACTAATATAAAATAATATTGAATGTCAGCTGTAATTGGGAAAAAAAAAGAAATAACTGAAATACTTTTACTAAGAGAAACTTCCTTCCTCAACTATTTGGTTAACCGGAGTTAACTTTTATAAGCTATATTATAAAAAAAAAAAAGTAGATCGGTGCTTGATTCTTTCCCCTTTATTTACAATTTCACAATAATGAGTTACTTCCTTAGCATCTCCGGAAGAAATAAATGATTCTTTTAAAATCATGAACTTATAGATTTAAATATATTTGAAGTTTCACAGCCCACTGCTGTTACACTTAGGATATTTCTAAACAATGTATTTCTGGCTTAAATTTAGGAGACGAGGGGCCACATGGAAAAGCTGAGAGAACTCTGACTTTGGAGTCAAACTAACTGCCCAGGGGTGGAGTCCTGGTTCCACCACTAAGCTCAGTGACCTGGGTCAAGTTACTTAACTTCTCCCTCCTTCTGTTTCCTCGTCTCTAACATAGGGAAATGGTTGGCAATAGCTAACATTTATCGAGTGTTTACCATCTTCCAAGCATTGTGCTAAGTGCTTTAGTGACATGATGACGATATGTAGTCTGCATGTCAGCTCCATGAGGTGGGAGCTGTTGTCATCATCCCCACTTTAGCGATGAGGAGGAAACTGAAGCATAGAGTTCTTGAGCAATTTGTCAAGGTTACACACCTAGAAAGTGGTGGAGCCGAGACTTGAACCCACGACAGCAAACGCCAAAGCTCGCTGCCGTCCAGTGGTTATTGTGAAGACTTGAGATGGTGATGATCAATCATTGTATGTCTACTATATACCAGGCATCATGCCAGGCACTTGGCCTAACTCCAAAAGCCACGCTTTTAGCCAGTACTGGCCTAGAGTGGGTGCATTAGTGAGAATTGTCGGTGGTTGCAAGCATGTCAAACTCAAAGGCTAACACGGGCCAAATGAACAAGGTTGAAGTTTATGTGGGCCGCAAAAAAACAAAAATCTTCAATTTTCACAGAAACGTAGGTTTATTTCGATAGAGACATGCTGAATACAAAGGGCTGAAATAAATGAGTAATCGTTAACATAAAATAATAGAACATTTTAATAAACATTAACATTTTTTCTTGAACATTTACTTACCAGACACTGAATAACTGCACAAATTAAGAAGCGTAACGCAAAGAAACCTATTTTTCTTGTTCTCTGAAAGCAAAATATTTCCTGTTATGGACACCAAACAAGTCAGTCCAAGACTAATGACGTGGCAATCGGCTGCTAAAATATTTGCCGGTAGTATTAGTGGAGAGAAATGGTGCGCCTGCGCGTAAGGCACGTAAGGGAAATGAATGCAACACGATGATAGTAGTCAGTCATTAGTGAACATTGTAGTTTGTTATTAATAATTATGTATAACAGGATATTGTAAAAATTAAGTTATGAAAAATTTAAAAAACATTTCTTACATACCGTTATATAGGCTGTGCCGCAAAAACATTCATTGTGGGCCGCATGCGGCCCGCGGGGCGCGAGTTTGACATGCTTGGGTGGTTGTATAAGTAACCACTGTGGGAGTGTGGGATGGGGCACTAAGCTAGCCAGGAAAAGGGCAGGCCCTAACGATGGGAAGATCCGTCCAGGGTCCAGAGTGTGAGCACGGCTGTCCTTGGCACTTCCCCTCAGAAAGGGAGCATGATCAGGTCTGGCCCATGGGGGTCGAGTGGAGAAACTCCTGTTGCAGCGGTGGTCTCCTCCTCCCCGGGCTTCCCCTCACCTGCTGAGACGCAGACCTCTCGCCTAAGAGTGCACTGTTGTTCGTGCGTTCTATTTCCGCTGCCGTCGCGGTTCTCATCCTACTACTTGCTTCATCCATCCACTAGCAGGTATAACCCTCCTTTCAAGATATGATTTGGTGGCACAATTGACACTGCAGTGGGGGGACGTGCCAGGGCTGCTGGGCGGGGGATGTCGGTGTCTGAGGACAGGACAGTGAGCTTGGAAGTGGGTGGAGGCTGGCTCTGGGGAGCCCTCAGTCAACAGTATTACTATTACTTCCGCTTAACATGCAGCATTCATTTAAAAATATGTATTGACCCCAGTGCTTTTCAGGGCCTGAAGGGACAGGTTAACTGATTTGCACAGAGTCCCCAACTGGTAGCTAGTGGCCAGCTGAACTCTGCATCCCTGCGGGTTATGTACCTCTCCTCCCTCTCACAATGTCAGCTGCTGGGCAATTCCAAACAATACGTTGTCCATGTGTTAGAATTTTCTGTGTATGTGTACCCAACTCTACCCTCACACCTCACCCCTGGCTGGGATCTCCAGAGAGCAGGTATAGTCTCATTCCCCTTGGGAGTCCCAGGCAGAAGCTCAGAGAGGGGGTGCTCAGTAATGTGGATTCCAGGGACAGTGATTCATGGGGGGCCTCTCTTTCCTGGATGCTGTACTCTAAGCTACTGCTTCCCTGGCCACCTGCTCTCCAGCGGCCCTGCTCCCCTTCCTCCAGGCCACCAACACCTGGGAACCCTGGAAGGAGTAAGAAAAGAAGGGCCGATACCTGGGTGGAGCAGAGGAGTAGGAGAGGTTGAAGACACTTAGGATTAAGGAGGCAAAGTGCACACCTGTTCAGGTCTGCCATTCACTACGATGGGAGGTCCCTAAAATGAAAGTTCAGTGGAGGAGGCATCAGGGCAGGATTGAGCTCAGGATCAAGGTCCTTAGGCAGTGCCATCTATGGCTGTGCCCTCCCACCCCCCGCCCCACCTCTTGCCCACTCAGCTGGAGTCACACAGGCCACCTTGCATGCACACTCCTATGTCAGGGCCTTTCTCTAGCTGGTGACTGCTTGGAACACCCGTCGCCCAGATATCCACTCAGCTACTCCCTCGCCTCCTTCAAGTCACCGTCTCAGCAAGGCTGGCCCTTGTCCACACTATTGAATGCTCTAATTTCCCCCCCAAGCCGGCACTCCTCATCGCCCTTGCCCGACGCTACGTTCATCTTCCCTAGAAATGTTCCTTATTTATCTTGTTTTGTTCAATGATATACCCAAGCCTGCAGAATAGAGCCTGGCACGGTGGGTGCTCAGTGGGCACGTGCTGCAGTGAACTTGTTGAGCTGGATCTGGAAGGAACCTTGATCATCTAGTTGTTCCTACTCAGCTGTGCTTTCAGAGCCTGGAGCTGGGAACTACCCCGATCAGAGGCCCTTCCCTGGGCCTCCTGAGAGGCTTGAGAGGCTCCCCGAGGTTCCTGACATCTAAAACCCCTCCTCTGGTGCAGTCCCTCACTTAGCGGGGTTTACCCAGGCTCCCGGAAGGGCTGCCTTGCTCAAGATCATAGCGTGGTTCGGGCAACCTGAGCCAGCAACCCCGCAGTCCTCTCCCTCCAGGGCCCTTGCTAGTTCTTTTTTTTTTTTTTTTAATATATTTTATTGATTTTTTACAGAGAGGAAGAGAGAGGGATAGAGAGTTAGAAACATCGATCAGCTGCCTCTTGCACACCTCCTACTGGGGATGTGCCCACAACCAAGGTACATGCCCTTGACCGGAATCGAACCTGGGACCCTTGAGTCCGCAGGCCGACACTCTATCCACTGAGCCAAACCGGTTTCGGCCCCTTGCTAGTTCTTCAGGAAGATCTGGGGCACCTCCTAGTGCAGCGCAGGGGACCCTCGGTCCGGAATAGTAGTTATCAGACAGAGTGCCTGGTGCTAGAAAACTCTGTCTAGTTTTCTCCTAGCTCAGTTAGCCTAGCACAGTGGTCGGCAAACCACGGCTCGCAAGCCACATGCGGCTCTTTGGCCCCTTGAGTGTGGCTCGGCGTTAGAACCACTTCTTCAAAATAGACTCACCCAGGCCGAAAACCGACTTCTGCGCATGGGCCACGAAGTTTCAATCGCACTGTATGTGCACGCCCGCACGTGGTATTTTGTGAAGAGCCACACTCAAGGGGCCAAAGAGCCGCATGTGGCTCGCGAGCCGTGGTTTGCTGATCACTGGCCTAGCACATAGTTGCAGTCAAGGAATGTTTGTTCTTATTAGTTACTGTCACAGTCTTGGTAAGCAGAGATGGGACCCTGGCCTAGGTGATCTTTTTTTCCATTTACAGTTGACATACAACATTGCATTAAATTCAGGTATACAGCATAGTGATTAGACATTTATATCCGTATGAGGTGATCACCCAGTAGGCTAGTACTCATCCAACATCACACATCTAGGCCCAGCTGATCTTCTCCTCACAGTCTCCAACAAGGCTGAGCAGGAGCAGAGCTGGAGAAATCAGGAGCTCACGCAGGACTCTGCCTTCCTCTTTATTTCATTACGCCCTGAGTTTTGGATCAATGTCCTATGGGGGCTACAGCATTGGGTTTGGGGCCAATTGTTAATTGCTCTGTGGCCTGAGCAGGTCTCATAACCATTCTGAGCCTGTTTGCTAATCTGTAAAATGGGCTGGCTCCCAGGATCGGCATGAGGCTTCCACCTGATGACGTACCTCTGGGAGCCCCGGGTAAACCACAGATCGTCATGCAAACCCAAGTTTATCACTGTCATCTACCCGCTTGCTTAATGCCTCCTATGGCCTCTCAACCCCCCAGCTCCTTGGTCTGGAAGCCACACTCTTTCTACCTTGGCTCCAGCACCACTTTCCCACTCCATCTACTGCCACTCCTCCCTACACACCCTTCACTCTGGCCATAGAGTTAGTCACCACCCTGAACAGGACATACCCTTTTACGCCTCCGCACCTTTGCACAAACTGTTCTTTCTGCCGGAAATGCCCCCTCCCTTTGCCACCTGGAGAATCCCAGCATCATCTGCCTCCTCAGTACCCTGCTTCCTGGTCTTTCTGTACCCAAAGTGGAGTCAGGGTGGGTTAGACTCCTGGCTCTACCACCTACTGGCTCAGTGACCTCAGGCAAAGTTGCTTAACCTCCCTTAGCCTCCGTGTGCTCATATGCAAAATGAAGACAATAACAAGACCCAGCTCTTGGGGGCATTGTGAGGATGACCTGAGGTAACACAGGCTTGGTCCCTGGTGTCCTTAGTGTTCCAATCCCTATCGCCTCCTCCGAGCTGCACCCGGGATCTCTGCCCCCCACCCGAGCCAGGTAGGTACTGACCCGTCCTCTAAGACACCACCCAAGGGCCAGCTGACCTAGGAGAAGCTGAGGAATAGGAGTGGAATTGCTGGATCATCTGGTAATTCTATGTTTACTTTTTGAGAAAACACCACACTGTTCTCTACGGTGTGATGTGGCTGCACCATTTTACATTGCTACGTATGAGAGTTACATTGTCATGTATGAGGGTTTCAGTTCCTTCACATCCTTGTCAATACTTGTTATTGTCTGTGTTTTTTATTATAGCCAAACTCTTGGGTATGAAGTGGTATCCATTTGCATTTTTAAGTGCCTATTGGCCATTTGTATACACACACACACACACACACACTATATATATATATATGAGAAATATCTATTCAAATCCATTGTCATTTTTAAAATTAGGTTGTCTTTTTTATTGTTGAATTGTTGAGTTATAAATGTTCTTTATATGCTTTGGATGCTAGACTTTTATTAGATAGGATGATTTGCAAATATTGTCTTTTATCCTATTGGTTGCTTTTTTCATGTTCTTGATGGTGTCCTTTGAAGCACAAATTTTTAAAATTCTGATGATTTCCAATTTTTTTGGTTGTTTGTGCTGCAGATGTCATATCTAAGAAGCCATTGCCTACCGCAATGTCAAAGAGAGTTTTATAGTTTTACCCCATACATTTAGGTCTTTGATCATCTTGACTTAATTTTAGTTTAAGGGTCCAAATTCATTTGGTTGCATGTAGATATCCAGTTGTCCCAGCATTGCTTATTGAAAAGATTAGTCTTTCCTCATTGATTGTCTTGGCATCTTTGCTGAAAATCTATTACCCATAAACATATGGATTTTTTTCTGGACCGTCAGTCTCTTCCCTTGATCTGTTATACGTATCCAATGCCAACACCACACAGTCCTGATACTTGATACAAAGTGCACTGCATCAAGTGTAAATCAGGAAGTGTGACTCCTCCAACTTTGTTCTTTTATTTAAAGACTAGTAGCCCGTTTGCACGAAGATTCGTGCAATAGACCTTCATTCACCTGGCTGCCTGCACCAGTTTTCTGCCGGCACCAGGGACCCAGGCCTTGGCTGTGGCCACCGCCTTCTGCCTTTTTCAGGGTCGGGGCTTGGCCCCGGGCGGTGGCCTTGGGCTCGGCGGCACCCAACATCCTTGCTAAGGATCGCAGGAGCCGACCCCCAGTGGTTTCCTGCGATCCGTGCAGGCTGCCCACTGGTGCCCAAGGCCCGGAAAGCCTCGGCCCCTGGGACCCCCGGGAGGGGCGGGAGGGGCCGGGCCACGACCCCCATGTGGCCGATTGACCCCCGGACCCCCGGGAGGGGCGGGAGGGGCAGGACCACGCCCTCCCAGGTGGACGATCAACCCCGAGACCCCCGGGAGGGGCGGAAGGGGCGGGAGGGGCCCGGACACGCCCCCCTAGGTGGCCGATCGCCCCAGGCACCCCCCAGGAGCGGAGGCATGGGCCCGGCCACGCCCCCCCGGGGTGCCGATCGCCCCAGGCACCCCCGGGAGCGGCGGCATGGGCCCACTTGGTACCGCCATCTTGAACTTCTCAATGGCGGATATGCCACCCAGAGTCCCGCCCCCAGCCTCCTGCCGGCCCAATCGTGGGCATAGCGGAGGTGCGGTCAATTTGCATGTTTCTCTATTATAAGGTAAGATTTGTTTTGGCCATTCTGAAGCATGGATTACTCTTATAGAAGGAAAAATACATATTACTATGAACAAAATCCTACATTTTCAATTCATTATCACCCAAATGCTACCTCCTCCAGGGAACTTCCTCAGACTCTCCATTCAGGATCTGCCTTCCTCTGACAGTCTTGTTAGTACTTCTCTTATAGCATCTTGTATTCTCCTGGGGTTGCTGGGATCACCAATCTCAAAGACAAACTCTTTGAAGGCAGGGATCATGTCTTATTTACTTGAAAGTATTTCCCAGGGCTTCTGGCATAGAGTCTAGTATTATGATAGGGCTGATATACATGCTGGATGAATAAATCAATAAATGAATGCTATTAAGTCAATCATATAGGTCATATTCTGATCAAAACCTGGGCAAACATCCACACACAAAAAAAAAATCTTAGGAAATGCATTCATGAAATTCATGGCTATACCTCTATAGACAAGTGTAGTCATGTTTTGTTTCATCTGAGGTTTCCTTAGCTTATTATAGCCATTATAACGCTTGTCAGTAAGAAGGAAAAAATGTGCCTGAGTTATTGGAGGAATTATGTGTGAATTGCATACTCAGACAATTCCACAGCCAGGGCCCAGCTGCAATCAATACTGTAACACAATGACAGACAGGTCGTATCAAAGCATCAGACCTTGCTTAAATGAAAAGATTATTAGCCTTTGAATTAGCACTCTAAACAGGGCTCTTAATTAATCTGCTAATGATTTTTTGTTGTTTAGAGGAATTAACTCCAATCCCAGAGCTCCATGCACATATTTGTCCATAAAATAATCCAGGGAGAGCTGGGGTTTGAGTTCTTGCCCTCAGTCCAGGCATGGAGACAGCACACACACCACTCTTCTGAGTCTGGGGCCAAGTGCAAGGTCGAACAGTGGGCCCAGAGCTGGAGGGCAGGAGTAATTCTGCCTGGGAGGCAGGGAGGTATCAGGCCACATGAGACCTTTGAGCCCAGCCTAGGAGCCTACCTAGGATGTTGCCAGGGAGAGACGAGGGGAGGGCACAGTGTTCCAGGCAGATGGACCACCGAGAGCAAAGACATGTTCCCAGGTGCACAGATGCATCCTTCTCCCACGAGGGCCACTCAGATACTATCTGGAAGATGATGTCATTGTGTCTGCCTGGGTCAGCCCACAGATCAAGCCCCACCAGGCCATGGGTTCTAGCTGTCCTTTTCTCAAGAGGGCATTTAATGTCTGCCATTCTTTGCTTTCCTTCCCATCGGGACAGGCCCTATCTTTGCCACCAGGCTGGGCATCCCCTCAGGGTCCTTATTCACTGCAAACTGTGGTACTAATCCCAGGAGGCTGGGTGTGAACTGGCCAGAGGTCATGGGTCATGATGAAGCTCCTACCCCCAATGGGTCCTTTGACTGACCAGCCAAGTGGTGGGGGCAGGGAGAACCTCCACAGCACTGCAGGCCACTGACTGGGGTGCAGCTTTGTCCAATATTTAAAACATTTCTTAGAAACATTCTCAGTGTGCTTTCATCAATCAATGATAAGTATTTATAAATCATGTACCTTTAAAATCTTTTAATTGGAGTATTACAAACATACATTAGGACGTATTACAAACATACGGCCTGAGACATTGTCACCAACTAAACACACCCGTGTAGCCAGAACCCAGATCAAGAGACAGAATGTGACCAGCACTCAAGAACTCTTCTCGTCCCCCTCCCAATCCCCACCTCCCTCAAGGGCAACTGCTGTCCTGGCTTGTGACAGCATAGATCAATTTTATCTGGTTTTGTACTTCATAAAAATAGAATGATATAGTACGGACTCTCTTGGCACTTACCCTTGAACAAATAGTTGGTCAAAGACTCAAGAGAGAAAACGAGAGGGTGTTTGAAAGACTGGCTCTCGGCCTGGCTGGATAGCTCGGTTGGAGCCTTGTCCCAATCCGCCAGGGTTGCAGGTTCGATCTCTGGTCAGGGCACATACAAGAACCAACATAATGGATGCATACATAAGTGGAACAACAAGTCTACGTTTCTCTCTCTCTTTTTCTCTAAAATTAATCAATCAATAAAAATTTAAATAAAAAAAGACTGGGTCCCATGAAGATTAGGGACCCACAAATGTAAAATGAGCGTCTCTGAGGTCCCCGGGAAGGTGGGGAGGGCAGGTGGCCTCGTGGAAAGTGCTCTGGTCTAGGAGTCGGACGCTTGTGTTCAAGTTTTATATCTGTTCACAGTTTGCTGTGTAACCTTGAAAAATCTCTTTGCCTCTCTGGACCTCAGCTGCATTCTCTGCAGGGTTGGAGTGGTTAATCGTTTCCTACCTTTTCACCAGCTCCGGCACCTTCTGTTATCTATTCCCACCCCCACCGCTGCCATGGAGGTCATGCTTTGAAAAATGTTGCCGACTGAGCAGACTGCATGTAAGTAATGATTAATTTGTTTCCCCATTTCTTGTTAACGGAAGATGTATGAAGCCGACTCAGATCTGCTGCAGATAGCGAGCAGTGCCACCCTGGGTTGATAGAATTCCAGGAAAAGCAGAGGCTCTTTATGGCTGAGTTACTCGATTGCAGCCTCATGTCAGGGAAATGCTCAGAGCCCGGTGCACCCAATGAATCATAACAAACAGCTTGAGAACCCCCATTCCAGCCTTCATGCAGCCCCAAGCCCAGAACCACCGACAGACAGGCAATCACTAACTTTCTTTCCAGCTCTGGTAAGCCAAGAGTCTGAGGGTTGTCTGCTCCCCCTGGAATTGACCGAAGAGTTGTGAAATATAGACCTCTCCCTTCTCAACCTGACCTCAGCCCCCAACCCCACTTTGTGCCCTTTACCTTGAGGGAGCAGAGCCCTGCCCAGCCCTGCTGGACAAATCCTGGAGGCCCAGGGCTGTCTCCTATTGCTTCATGAGGCTACTTGGAACCTGCTGATGGCACTTGAATTCCTAGAGCACTGTGATAATTGCAACTCCAGGCAGTCCTCACCATCCTGGGAGAGGAGGCCAGTGTTCCCTCTTTGCACCCCTACGAGCTCTCTACTTTCCAGCCCCGACCCCATTTCTGTCTATGACCCAAGGATGGGATGAAGTCTGCTTGAGGACAGGAATTGTGCTTGCTGCTGGGGGCAGGGAGGGAGGGAATGGATTTGGTCAAAGAGAACTTCTTGGCAAAGGGGACTCAAGCATGGACATGGAGTGTAGGCAGAGCTGTATGGAACAAGGTGTTCTGGGGCAGGGGCGTTGCATCTGGGACAGTCTCCATGTGGTATTCTGGGCAGTATGAGCTTGTGCAGGGCATCCATTCTAGAGGAATGAAGTAACTGGGAATCCTCTGGAATGATGAGTTGGGGAGGGCAGAGGGGTGCAACCAGTGGGAGATGGGGGAAGTGTGCAATGAGTCTGCTGAGAGCCTGGAACTCGATATAGACATCTAGAAGCCTTGGTTGGACATGTGAACATGCCTGGAGCAGGTAGTTGGATGGTCAGTGTAGATGATCCATTTCCACTGTCTTCAAGGTAAGCTCTGGGCTTTTGTACAGTGAGGCACAGTGGGAACTGAGAGGTGTGGCCTGAGGTGTCACCTCGTGGTAAAGAAGTGCTTGTCTGGTTATAGGAAACCCCGTACAAGCATGAGCTATGGCCGGGGCAGCTCTAGAAAATAAGGGTGAAGAGTTGTGATCCCTGCCCCCACGGAGCTGACGTTGTGGAGAAGACAGACCATGGAAAACTGTAAAGACATAGAACTTAGAAAGGCTATGACGTGGGGGTGAAGAAGTGTCTAATACCAGTTGTGTCTGAATTGCATTTTGACATTTTAAGAGTTTTCTAAGGGATGAAGTAGGGGCACATACCCAGAGGCTTAAAGATCCTGTGAGAATCCGATGAAAGTTATGGGCTCTCTCAGAAACACACACACACACATACACACACACACACACACACACACACACACACGCACGTGCTTCTCAGGTATGGCAATAATTAAGGACATTGAATTCTGGGGCAAAGATGAATCTCAAGGACAAGGACCCCAGCCAGGGCACAGCCTGCCCATGGGTAGTGGTTGCAAAAGTGTGACTCTCGTGACATGGCTAGGCCGCTGGTGGGAGAGGGAGGTGGGCTTCAGCAGGAGCGACTTCCCTGAGACCCAGCTGTGCTGAGGGTGTGGCTGAGGTGGCTGTGGGATGAGGGACCAGGCGAGGAAGGCGATGGTGGTGAACACCTGCGATGGTAGCTGGTGGAGGTTTGGATCATGAAGGTGGTCCTGGTGAAGGCAGTGCCGTGGGGAGGTCGAGCGCATTGGTTTCAGATGTTTGAGCTCCAGGGGTGGTTGTTATCACCTCAGAGATGACCTGGAACTCAGCCTTCAGCAGTGGCTTCTGAGGGATGGGGATGGGGAGGGTCAGCATTCCCCCCGGGAGCTTTCTCAAAGTGAAGGTGTCACCCCCTCCCCATCCTCACCCTTGCCTAACTCAGACAATATGGCCTCCGAGAAGGTGGGCAACTGCGTTATGGAAAGCCTTCCAGGTGCTTCCGGTCCCAGCACTTTGTCTTTCTCCCCCAGAACAACTGCCCAGAAAGGTCATTGAAAAGGAACAAGACACTGTTCCTCTGAACTAATTAGACCACCAGCAGCTCAACCCAGCCCGATTCAACCAACTAGCTCATTCATTCACACACTTTTAGTGAGTGTCAACGATGGGCCTGGCCCTGGACCAGGTGCTGGAGACCCCAAACCCAGCTCTACACCATCCGTGCAGGGGAGGCAGGCCGGAGCAGACATGGCGGTGCTGTCAGCCTGGGACAAGGACAGTCCTAGTGCTCTAGGAACGCCCAGGAAGGGCCATCTTGGGTCATGAGGGAAGGCTTCCCGAAGGAAGAGTAGATCAGGGCCAGGAGCCAGCAGGAGGGTGGAGAAGCCCTTTCAGGGAGAAGAACCACCTGTGCACAGCCCGGAGGCATGAGAGAACAGACAATTCAGGGAAGTGCAAGTGGCCTGTGTAGAAAGAGGTGGCTGGAGAGACCAGGGGGTCAAGGGTCCATCCTGCGGGCGGGAGAGAGGGGGTTGGGAGAGCGGGAGCAGGGGGCGGTGTCTGAGTCTGAGGAGTTGTCCGCTGAGATGTGGTTACTCTGGGGACTAGGCAGGTCTGGAGAGAGGGGTCCCTGGAGTCAGGTTGTGGATCAGTCGGCTGCTCTGGGGACCTCAGCAGGAGATACTGAAGCCTGAATGAAGAGAGTGTCCATGGGACTGGATTCCTCAGAGTTGCACCCCAGTATGCTGACCCCTGCTGAGAGGCCGCAGAGGGGATTGTTTGGGAAACCTTGTCCGGCCTTCCCCATCTGAGCTGTGAGTTTGTGTGGCCGTCCAGCTCTTCCCTGCTTTTTGTCCTCTGCTTCCTGTTCCCTCTTTCCCTCCCCAGTCTTCCCAGTGCCCTCTGACAAGCCTTCCGATTTCTTCAGCGTCTCTGTTAACCCCCCTCCCTCCCTCCTCAGTGCCCTGGAAGCCCACCTCTCCTCCGGGGTGGTGATGGCCCTCATCTGCTCTGTTCATTAACATTCTCAATTCCAAAGGCCTTCCCATCTCCATTTTAGTCTCCCTCCCATGGCCACACCCTGGAGCTTGTCTTTCCTAAAACATCTGATCTTCTTAAAGCTTGAATGAAACATTCTACTCGATGGACACATCCCTCTGTGCTTCTGATTCTGACTTCCTGGCTCCCATCTGTCGGTCCTGGAGTCTCACTCACCCAGACCTCCAGCCCCCTTTTCCCCACACCCCAAGGCCCTCTGGCCTGCACAGTCTTCCCTGCCTGCCACCCCGCCCAGTTTCCCCTTGTACCCACCCAGCACCCCTGATGGAGCCGCCGCCACCCTGGTTTCCACCTGGGCTGCTGCACCCACCCATAGAGAGCAGCAGCCACTGGAATCCTGGCCTCTTCCCTCAGCAGGCTCTTCCCCCGCTCCGGCTGGCTCCCTCTCGGTGCTTCACTGCCGCTCTTTCAAACCCTCCCCCGTGCCCTCAGCCCCCAGCTCTCCAGTCTCTCTGGGCAGCTGATCTTGCTCCTTCTTCACAAAGAAAACAGGAGCCGTAAGAGGGACATTCCCTCAGATTCCTTCACATTTTCATATCATCCATATCCCACCTTTCTTCCTTCTTACCACGGCTCGCTCTCCTCCTGACTGGGACCAACCTGGGGTCTGGACCCCAGCTCCTCTCTCTTTCTTGGACATGGAGCACCACCTGTTCTCCTCCGTCACGCCCCTGTTCCCAACACATTCTTCCTCAGCACCTCCCATGATCATTGAAACCCCCTGTCCTCACCTCCCATCGTCTGTTTCTGGCTTCTGCAACTCCCCAGAACCTGCTCTGACCCAGCCAGAAGCACCTCAACATCCGAACATCAGAGCTCATCTCGGCATTCCTCCCCCAACCTGCTCCTCCTCCAGTGCACCCCATCTCAGTAAAGGGCAGCAGGGCCCAACTACACACCAGAGTCATTCTGTACGCCCCCTTCCTCGATTTTCCACATCCCACCCCCCACCACTCACCGAGGCTTCTCTTTAGTATCCCCGGAATCCATCATCATGCTTGTTAGGCGCCAGGCACTTACCCTGCGCATTCTTGGCATGTTCTTCTTTCAGGTATTCGTTCAACAAGCATTCCTTAGAAAGGCCATCCTGGGCAGCATTGACTTGACTCTCGTTCACAATTCCAACTCAGGCCGTTGCCCCACTTGGCACTCGACTTCTCTCATCCTAATACCAACCACTGCCCTCAACGCCTCCCTATTGTCCAACTCTGTCTCACCACCTACACTGCCTGGGAATTTGGCTGTTCCTCCTCAGGCCATCTCTAGCTCCTGTTGGCTTTATGCGGACCTGTTAGTGGCAATTATGATGAGGAGTCGTGGCAGCTCTGAAGACTCGATGGCAGCAGCAGCAGTGACAGGGAAACCATGTGGGATGGGGCTGGTGGAGGTAGTGAATCTATTAGAATTCCCTTAGGGATTATTAATTTATGCACACAATAAATATTTATGGAGTGCCTATGCCAGGCACTGAGGTAGACGCTAGGGGTACTTCAGGGATGAAAAAAATATACAGGCTCCCCTTTCTTTCCAGGAGCTTATAATTTAGAAGGGGAGGCAGTCATCATATACATGTTGTAATTATAACCAAGACATGTACTCCACTGGAATGGCACATGGCACTTGAGCATGTAATAGGGAGGCTTGGTCCTCTCTGAGAAAGTGACGGTTAAGCTGAGATCCAAACACCCATGATGTTTTAAGTGAGAGAAGAGAGGAGAGACAAGCATCCCAGATAGAAGGACCAGCATGTGCAAAGGCCCTGAGGGAAGCAGAAGAAATACATGAGACAGGAAGTCCAGTGCGGGTAGGACCACACAACTCACACTTTTTAAAATTTTAAAGGAAGAGAACACAAAATTCACCCCTTCACCCATCTCAAAGCGCGTTAACTCCGTGGCATTTAGTAAAATCACAATGTTGTGCAACCACTACCACTATCCAGTTCCAGAACATTTCACACCCCAAAAGGAAACCCTGTGCCCATTAAGCAGTCACTCCCCATTCCTCTTTCCCCAACCCTTGGCAACCACTCCTCCACTTTCTGTCTCGATGGATTTGCCCATTCTGGACATTTCAGATAAATGAAATCACACAACTTGTGGCCTTTTGTGACTGAGTTGTTTCACTCAGCATGTTTTTGAGGTGTAGCGATGTTATAGCAGGTATCAGTACTTCATTCCTTTTTAAGGCTGAATCCTATTCCATTGTATGGACATACTGCATTTTGTTTATCCATTCATCAGTTGATGGACACTTGGGTTGTCTCCACCTTCTGTCTATTGTGAAGAGTGCTGCTGTGAGCATGTGTGTACAAGCTTTTGTTTGAACACCTGATTTCAGCTCTTTGGATACACACCTAGGAGTAGAATTGCAGGGTCGCGTAGCTCCGTGTTTAACTTTTTGAGGAACAGCACACACTTTCTGTTGCATTCGTGTGACATACATAACTTCAAGCTGCGGTGATAAGATGGGGGTAAAGATGACAACTGCGAGTAAACACTACTTTCTACAATTTACCATTTCTTTTCATTCCGGTTATTTAAAGTGGAGGAGACCAGGCTGAGAAGGGTCATTTAACAAACTTCCCCACAGACTGAATAAACTGCCCACACGTCAGCCCGCCAGGCCAGGGAGCTTGGTCAGTTTTGTTCCCTGACGTAGCTAAAGGCCTAGAGCAGTACTTGGCACACAGCTGGTGCTCAATAACTATTTGTTGCATGAATAGAAAAATACAATGAACTATTTCAAGTGCCCTAAAAAATCCCAAGAAAACAGACATCCAGCAGGTGGAACCAGAGAGAATGGCCGCCATTCCAGCCAGAATGGGGGTGGTTAGAGAAGCAAGGGTTTCCCAGAGCCACGGGCCCTCAGCCCTTGGGGAAGCCTGGACTCACGTTTCTGAACACTCGCCATGGGCAGGTCCTCTTACATTTGTTCACCCGGAAGCTTGGAGAGCCCGAGTGGCTTTGGATTCCACAGCCAGGAAGCCTAAGAGGTGGCATCAAGGTCTGCCCCAACCCTCTGGACATGCAGGTCTTGCTCCCTTGGTGGGCACAGCAGTCCCTCCACACCGAGGCCTGGGGTGAAGTCCGCCCGAGGGATTCCCAGGGGCCCTCGAAGCGCTGTGGAGAGTGCTGTGTTCTCCCTTCCCCCAGCAGAGGCCGGAGGGAGGAGGGACGATGGCAGCAGAGCGTGCAAATTGGAGGCTGATATTGAATTGCAGCAAAATGAGCAGAGGATCAGGTGCCCCACCTGGACCCACCCCAGAGAATACCAAGGCCTGGGCCGGCTCTCACGGGAAGCTGGCAGGCCCCGGCCCAGGCGGAATCACGGTTGAGTGAGCAGGGGTCAGGAGGCAGGTGGCTGGGCGCTCAGGCAGGAAGACACCATTGGTTTGACTGAGGCCTTCACCTCCTGGGCCCTCCATCCCTGGCCTGGGCATTCACGTTCCACAGAGCTCCTCCTGGGTTCTGGGGGCAGAGCTGGCTGGGGATCAGAGCCAGGCTGAGACACTGTCCCAGGCCCCATTTTCAAGGAGAGGGGGGATAGGAACGCACCTAAACACCCAGGATTCTGAGTAAGTCAGGGAAGGCTGCCTGGAGGCGGGTGAAGGCTGTGGGGCTCGATTGGGATCCAGGAAGATCTTTTTTTTTTTTTAAATATATTTTATTGATTTTTTTACAGAGAGGAAGGGAGAGGGATAGAGAGTTAGAAACATCAATCAGCTGCCTCCTGCACACCCCCTACTGGGGATGTGCCTGCAAGCAAGGTACATGCCCTTGACCGGAATCGAACCTAGGACCTTTCAGTCCGCAGGCCGGCGCTCTATCCACAGAGCCAAACCGGTTAGGGCAAGGGATCCAGGAAGATCTGAGTGTGAATTATGGCTTAGGTACTTCTTAGCTGTTGAACCTTGGGCAAACAGTTCATTCTACAAACTCTTTTGTTTAAGCACCTACTCCATGCCAATCACGTGTTAAGTTTTGGGACTACAACGTTGAATTCAATACAGTTCCTGTCCTCAGAGCTTAAACAAATCACCCAGGACAGCATGATCCATGCTATTACGGAGGTGAGGCAGGGTGCTGTGGCATAGAGGGCAAGAGGAGGTGGCCAGATTAAGGTGCTTTAGCCTCCTTACCCTACTCCATAAAACGGGGTTGTTTGGTACCCACTTCACCACGGAGTTGAAATGCCGGGGGGAGAAAGGACAGGAGCCTAGCTCGGTGCCTCACACAAAGCACAGGCAGGAAGAAGCCTGAGGCTGACAGGGACAGAGGCCTGGGAGGGCAGGAGGGGGCTCCAGGGTGGGAGGAAGGTGAGTGTGTGGCATGGGGAGGAGAGAGGGACCCTGCGCAGTCTGAAAGGGGTCCTGCAGGCCCCCCTGTTGCTGGAGCCCACAGATGCCGGAGGCAAAGGCTGGGGAGCCGGGGCAGTTCAGCTGCAACTGTCCTAAGTGGGGAGTCAAACAGGTTTAGGTGACCTTTGTGAGCAAGGTGGTGGGGCGCTGCTCACAACCCTCCAGTTCGTTGCCACCCCTTCTCTGGTAGGACCTGGGTTGGCCTGGCCCTGGTGTTCACACTCCTCTCTCTCCCTCTACGGCGGAGTCCCCAGCTCTCCTGGGCCGGCTGGCAAACACTTTCCTCTCTGCCCTCCAGGCCTGTTTCCAGGGTGGGTGGAAGCCAAGGGGGCCACCAAGTCACCCTCAGCTCTTCGGGGCCCCCAGGCTGGTCCTCCTCCCCCAGATGTGACGAGGGAGGAAGCCGGGGGCTGGAAGGCGCTCAGTTAAGCGGGGAGCAGTCTGCCCTCCTGCAGCCTCTTCCTGCCAGCTGGTCTCCTCTCCTGCCAGATTCCACAATGGCTCCCAGTTGCCCTCTGTAAGGAGGCTTTCTTGACCTGCAGCCGGGGCTTCTCCATGTGCAGAGCTCTATGGGACCCCATTCGTCAACGTGTCCAACCCTCCCCCTGTGCACAGACTCTTGCCACAGCTTCCCCGCTGCTTGCACAGCCTTTTTTGGACCCCTCCGGGCAACAGGGAGCTCTCTATCCACAAGGCAGGGCTGTTAGAAAGGTGGCCCCGCCCCCACCCGCTTACTCACACCTAATCCTTTCAAATGAAGACAAAGTGTCCCTGACCCCTCCTCGCCCACCAATGCACAAATACACACTCCCTCTCTCTGCCCAAGCTCTGAACATCAGCTTCTCTCCTGAGCCAGGTCCCTGAGGCCTGATGCCCTGTGGCTGCAGCCTGGAGCTCGCAGGGCAGGGTGCAGGCAGGCTTGGGGGGACACGAGCTGGCGGTTTTGTTCATTTATTCACTTGACAAACATTTATCGAGCACCTTGGTGTGCCAGACCCTGTGCGAGGCACGGGGTGGAGGTGCCATGGTGAGCAAACCCAGAAACGGCCCTGCCCTCTGTGCACAGCCCAGAGGAGGAGCGAGACGCCGAGGAGATAATTATCAGCCTCTGAGGGAGACAAAAGGTCGAGGCACCGCTGGTGGTGCTGCTGGGAGGGTGTGATATGGAGGCTGCAGGAAGGCCTCTCCAGTAAGAAAACAACTTTAAAATTTAAACTGCTTCGTGTCTTAGTCCTCTGGGAGCAATAAGGAGAAAAGGCCATTTTTAAGCCAGGATTGAAAGTGGTGTTTTTCAAACTGTGAGTGGCAACCCATTCGTGAGTCATGAAATAGACTTAATAGTTGTGACCTGAAAAAGTCTTTTAGGGCAACGGAATAGAGGAATTTCAAACA
Source organism: Cnephaeus nilssonii (assembly GCF_951640355.1). NCBI lineage: Eukaryota > Metazoa > Chordata > Mammalia > Chiroptera > Vespertilionidae > Cnephaeus > Cnephaeus nilssonii. Next base: position 47,802,917 of record NC_137077.1, read on the forward strand.
TCACCTTTAGGAAATACTGATTTGTGAAATGTTAGTTTTAGTTATATCTTGATCTCTATCATTCTATCCAGATAATGTTATGAATTAGGATATTAAATGTATTTCCTCTTGCAGGTCTTGATCAAAAATGTTTGATAGTCACTGGCCTGGAGTTGGAGGAAGAATTAGTCACGAGAAAATGATGGTGACACATATACCAGGCTGAGAAAACAACACACATCAGAGCCCAGAGGGGAAGGGGTGGAAGGCGGACACGCCAAGCCCAAGGCCTGCGCTGACCTGTGGGCAGTCGGGAGCTACGTGAGGTTAGGTGAGCTCCCATCTTCTTTAGGCCTGCGCCCCACCCCGTGGGTAGGAGGAGATGGCATGAAGCTGTCTTTGTGTCCCTCCAGGAGCCTGGACCTTCAACCTCCCCTCCTCCCCCTGGGCCTCCACGGTCAGAACTGCCTGTCCTTGAGCTGCGTTTAGAGGACGAAGTCAGCCAGTCCCTGGGAGGAGGGGGGGAGCATGAATTTCTGGAGCAGACAGACCTGTATTCATAGCTTACATTCATACTAACCAGCCCTGTGTCTTGGGAAACCTTTATAACCTCTCTGTGCCTCAGTTTCCTCCTGTTGAAATGGAGCGAAAACAACGCATCCCCAAAAGTCCTGTGAGGATTTAGGTTGAGACCCAGATGTCCCCAGGCCTTCAGCACTCTGGGTTCCTCCTTTGCTTCCACATAGAACAGGGCTGCCAGATAAAAATGCAGGGCACCCAGTTCCATTTCAAATAACAAATAATTTTTCAGTATACGTATGTCCCACATAGGGCTTGGAATTACTTATGCTAAACATTTTATTATTTATCTGAAATTCAAATTACCTGGGCATCCTGTATTTTATTGGCCACCTGACAAGACATCCAAGGGCTTGCACTGTGTCCCAGAACTGCATGGATCCGACACCCTGCAACATTCCCAGGCTTCCTGAGGGGCCCGAGCCCCAGCCTCCCACCCCTCCCGCCAGCTGCTGGCTGGGTCTGCTCTCCACAACGTCCCACTTCACCGGACTGTGGACGGCCCCGTCCCTTCTCCCTCATTCCCCAGTGGTCCAGCCTCCAGGCTGTGATGGGTGACCCACTTTTTCTGACCTTGTGGGGAGAATGGAGGGCATTTGCAGCTCAGCTCAGAGCAGGAAACACCGCACACCAGCGGTCAGACGGCATGGGCCCTGAATTCCGTCCTGCTCCCACATGTGGCATCCTCACTGGCACAGCTCCCCGCAGACACCCTCTTTCTGCCCCCACTTTTCCGGGGGCTCAGCCCCCTCCTTCAGGTCACCAGCAAACATCACCCAAATCATCCGTGTGTGTGTGTGTGTGTGTGTGTGTGTGTGTGTGTGTGTGTGTCCTTTAGCATTCTTTCTCACTTCTTTTCCATCTCGATTATTTCTGAAGGTGAGGTGGTGATTCACTGTCACAATCCAAAAGTCCTCTTGAAGCCAGACTTCTGGGGTTCTAATTCTGCCTCCCCACTTACAGCTGTGTGGCCTCCGGAAAGTTACTGAACCCCTCTCTGCCTCATTTTCCTCATTTCTAAAAAATGGGATGTTTAGCTCACAGGACTGCTGTGAAGAGTAAGAGAGTTAATACATGTAGAATGTGGAGAGCAGGGCACGGCCGAGCGAGCGCGAAGTGCATGCTAATATCATAACTGCTACATCTCATCCTCTCTAAGGTGTACTCTTTTTCCTCATGTTAACGTCTCTCTCAATCGTGTTGTGTCAGAGCTTCTGGGAGTGGTTGCCGCCACCTGTGCGTACTTAAACTTGGTCAGGTAAGTTCCCCGCCTCTCAGGCCTACATCCGTTCAACCTAATTGCTATTTAAATGTCTTCAAGGAGGTTACACTGTGGTTTCGCAGTTAAACACCGCGTTATTGTGTACACAAAGACGGAAACAGGAGCGCAGCAAGAATGTAATATTAGTGAAGCACATAGTTACCATTGAAGAGCGGTTCCATGTTTCTTTGCAAAACAACAGCCAAGTGTTTTATGAAACCTAAGACAGGAACGGCCTCACAAGTAGACGGGGCTGTGGTATGTTTTATTACTGAGAAAAGGGCAACATGATGGCCAGCCACATGTGAAGCAGGAAAACACATGCGATCAAGTTTACAGAAGGAGTAGCCGAGGCGTGGAGAGGAATTCTGGAAACAGCAGTGGACAGTCTCGTAGAAACGGCGCCTAAAGACACTCCCGACACACAGAGGACGCTGAGAGAAACACTCGGGGGCGCGGGATCCACGCAGGGCTTAGGAAATGTGGACTCTGACTGTGAAGGAGATCTAGGGCGACAGTGGACGCTTGAATAACACGAGGATTAGGGGTGCCAACCCCCTGTGCAGTCAAAATCCACAACTTTTTGCTCCCCCGAAACTTAACGACAAATAGCCTACTATTAACAACAAATAGCCTTACTAATAACATAATCAGTCAGTTAACACATATTTTGTATGTTATATGTATTATATACTATATCCTTACAATAAAGGAAGTTAGAGAAAAGAGAATGTTATTAAGAAAATCACATGGAAGAGAAAATACATTTACAGCATTTTAAAAAAAAAAATACCCATATATAAGTGGACTCGTGCAGTTCAAACCCTGTTGTTCAAGGCTCAAGTGAATTTCAGCCAATTTCTTTTGCCTATAATTTCCTCTTTTATGCATGCACAAGAGAGATTTTGACTTAAAAACGCAGGTATAAATTAAAAAAAAAGATTTCTTCCAATAAATACACCAAATAAAAATGGGTTTAAAAAAAGCCTTTTCAGGTCATGTTCCTTTACTCGCTTTCTAAAATTATTTTTCATTGCTACAAAGTTCCATCCTCCCCATGTTTAAGTGCACAGCTCCATGGGATTAAGTACAGCCACACTGTTGTGCAACCATGACCACCACCATCTCCCAAAGAGCATTTCGGCCATACCGCGTTAGCAGGCATCCTACAATTGATGGCATCCTGGACGTCACAAAGACACCGCATAGTGGTCACTGGAGACAAAAGGTAGCCCTCCCCTTGGGGTGCTCCACTGCCTGCCAGGACGCAGGGCTCGAACCCGTGGCTTGACGGGAACACCTTCTGTCTCCCTGGCTCAAAGGCAATGATAAGGCCCCGGGCAAGACGGGCACCCTCCCCTCCTCCCAGCCTTGGGCCCAGGCAAGGATGAGGGCAAGTCACCATCTGTCCCTCCCTCTGAATCTCTTCCTTGAGCAGGAGGAATGCCTGAGGTTGGGAAGGGATGGCTGAGAGCAGAGAAGCAGGGTGCCAAGTAAGAGCTGTGCCCTGGAAAAGGAGAGGGGGGCCGGCAGGTCAAGGGAGGGGGGAGCTTTACCTGGAGATACTGGAAAACTACTGGGTGCTGGACTCAGAGTGGGCAGTGGACGTGGGGAGTATGGAGCTCGCGTCCACCCAGTCCTCAGCCCAGCTGGATTCATCGCAGCCTGTCTCAGCAGGAGGCAGGGGCGGAGGGGGGTATCTTCATTCAGGACACAGTTGAGCACCCACCTGTGTGTCAGGCACCATTCTAGGCCCTGGAAATACACCAGAGGACAAGCCCCATGAGAATTCCTGATTTTTTTTGGGGGGCGGTCATTTTCTTCTTTCTTCCTTCCCCTCCTCCTTCTCTCCCTCCGCCTCCTCGCTAGTAGGGTTCACTAGTCCCTCTATATATTTGGGTGGTGCATTCTCAATTGCAAATATTTCCCATTCATTGTCTTGCTCCATCCTCAAAACAACTGTGGGGTGGGCCGCATTGCTCCCATTTTCTGAACAAGGAAACTGAGGCTCGGAGTGACGGGCAGGGCAGGGTGTGGCAGAAGGCTCCCCAGGTTAGGCTCCGGTCCCAGCTCAGCCACCAACTTGCTGGGCCACCTCAGATGAGTCACTCGCCCTCCCTGGACCTCAATGACCCCATGTGATACAATACAAGGGCTTCTACTCTACAGTCTCCCACCCGCCCAGACTTCCATTCCTGGGCCTGCGACTGGGACTGCTGGTCAGGAGGCAGAGCAGGGCCCCAAAGCTAGTCCTCCTGACCACACTCCAAGACTGACCCCGCTTTTTCATCCCCAGGAAAGGGAACAGGGCTGGGGGGATTGGGAAGAGCAGGGTGTCAGGCAGGGGGGGGGCAGGGGGGGCAGGGGGGACTTCCCAGACCCAAATGCTTCCTAGACCCTGGGCGGGAGCAGCATTGATGGCAGGAAGCGGCATTGCCCGGTGCTGGGTTGCGTGGGCACCCAGGCTGGAGAGCCGCCTACCGAGCGCTGCGGCCTCCATAAGCCTGCACAGCTCACTGCCTCTCAGAAATGTCCTCCCCAGAGCCCCGTGTGGCTCTGAGCTCCAGGGGGTACCCAGATTCTGTCCCAGCTTCTGGAACCCTAACATGTGAGTTTGGGGAGACTTATTCTCCTCGGAGTATAAGTAATACTATTAATAATAGCTGGTATTAATTGATGGCTTACTGTGGGCCAGGCACTGCTTTGAGCACCGTATGTATATTATTTTATTTAATCCAAACCCCAATCCGATGAGGTCATTATTGTCCTCTTTTTACAGAGCTGGATGAGAAGGGGTTCACAAAGAGGGACAAGGCGGGTGCTGGAATGGAAGCCCGCAGCTGCCTGTCAACCCCAGGTTCACTCCGTCACCCAGGGCCAGGGTCCCACTGCCCCTGGACCGCCCCCTGCCTCCAGGCCGTGGGAGCTGCTATTTTGCTATTTGGCTGGGGTTCCAGGGAGGGGGTGAAGCTTAATGACTTACGGTGCTTGGCTGCAAGAAAGCAAGCACAGAAGGGACACAAAACCTTTGTGTCTCGGAAGGTCCGCGTACAGCCAACCAGTTGTTTTCCATCCCCTTAAAGAAGAAATAACGAGGTCAGACAGCAGGAAGAACTTGCCAGTCACTAGAAGGGGTAGCACTGACATCCTCTCCCCTGGTCAGTTTTGGGTGAAGCATTGCCCCTGCCTTGGCCAACAGTTTGAGTCAGAGAGAGGGGTTTTGGCAAATCTCCTACAGAATCCCCCCAAATCTCCTACAGGGCCTATGGGGGCCGGGGAGGCCCTGGGGCAACAGCCCTGGGGTTAACTGAGGGGACAAACACGGAAAACCAGGGGACGTCAGCCCTTATCTGGAGCTCATTAATGGGGAACATTAGTCAGCTGTGAAGGCCAAGATGGGGTGATAGGCATGTGGTGGGCAGGGGTGGGGAGTGGGGGCAGGGGAAGCCATAGGGGTGAGGAAGTATTAGTCTAAACTCCACCTCCGCCCCACGTGTCCAAATGCTGGATGGAAGGACCCTGTAAATGCCCATGACCCAGCCTCCCCAGAAACCCTGAGAGAGAGAGGGAGAGAGAGAGAGAGCGGGAGAGAGGGAGAGAGGGAGAGAGGGAGACCCAAGCCTCCTGCCCCGAGACAGCTGGGCCAGCCCACGGAAAGCTCGGCAGCATGTGGGAACTCCGGTCCATAGCCTTCTCCAGGGCCGTGTTTGCAGAGTTCCTGGCCACTCTCCTCTTCGTCTTCTTCGGCCTGGGCTCGGCCCTCAACTGGCCGCAGGCCCTGCCCTCGGGGCTGCAGATCGCCATGGCCTTTGGCCTGGCTATCGGCACCCTGGTGCAGGCGCTGGGCCACGTCAGCGGGGCCCACATCAACCCTGCCGTGACTGTGGCCTGCCTGGTGGGCTGCCACGTCTCCTTCCTCCGGGCGGCCTTCTACGTGGCTGCCCAGCTGCTGGGGGCCGTGGCAGGAGCCGCTCTGCTGCACCAGATCACACCAGAAGACATCCGCGGGGACCTGGCCATCAATGCGGTGAGTAGCCCGAGCTGCACCTCCTCCCCAGGGGCAGATGGGATGGAGGGAACAGGTCTGGGTGCGGAGAGAGACAGAGGGAGAGAGGCTGCGGGGGGGGGGGGGGGGAGGGTGAGGGGGGCGCGAGGGGGAGCAGAGGTGCCGGAACCAGGAACACAGCTCCCACAGGAGAACCAGGTGGAAGGAGCAACAGGCCAGCGCTGAAGCCGATACGATACCCCCGGCGCGGCTGGTACCTTCTGCCCTCCCTCGTGGAGGAAGGCCTGGGCTAGGACTCAGTGGAGGACAGGGACCCAAAGTAGAAGTGCTTTCCGGGCTGGGAGGAACCTCAGAGTGAATCCCGTGGGGCTTCTGAGGGGAGAAGGACCCACCTTTTCTTCAGCGTGTACCGGCCTCCTGCGGGGGGCTCCTCACGAGCCTCGCACGGACACCTCGCAACAGCGCTGCACAGTAGGGACGGGTACGTCCTTCCTTAAGAATATGGAACAGCCGAAACCGGTTCGGCTCAGTGGATAGAGCCTCGGCCTGCGGACTGAAAGGTCCCAGGTTCGATTCCGGTCAAGGTCATGTACCTTGGTTGCGGGCACATCCCCGGTAGGGGGTGTGCAGGAGGCAGCTGGTCGATGTTTCTCTCTCATCGATGTTTCTAGCTCTCTGTCCCTCTCCCTTCCTCTCTGTAAAAAATCAATAAAATATATTAAAAAAAAAAAAAAAGAATATGGAACTGAGGCTCAGAGAGGGCAAGTGCCACGGCCAGGCTTCAGACCCAGGCTTGGCTGCAAAACCCACGATCTTCCAACCTGAGCCATCACCTAAGTCTTGTTTTGCAAACAAGGAAACTGAGGCTCAGAGAGGGGAAATACAAGCCTAAAGTTCTACAGAGTGTCAATACCAGAGAAAGTACCAGAACCAGGGGGCAGCAGAGGGGCGCTGTCTCTCCAGAACCTGGAGCCCGTGAGCTACCTTCCGAGTGGACAATGTGATGGGGCTGGGGGCTCAGGGCTGAGAAAAGGCTGGGATGGCCATGGCAGGGGACAGACTGAGGCATGTGACCATTTCCATTGAGGACAAAATTGGTTTAGTTGGCAGCAAGGGGAGGTTTACTTAGACTGAAAGAGCAACTTCCTGAGAACAGGGCCAAGAAAGTCTCAGAATGTGACTGAGGAATCTCCTCTAATCGCAGGGCGACGGGACTGCTAAGGGGACAGGGGGACTCTCAGTCCTGCTCCTCCATCATGTCACAGTTGACTGGAGCCTCAGAATGGGAGGGTCTGGGAGGTCTCCCCCAAGGTTATCACTGCCTTGAGGAACTGAGGAGAACCCCGCCTGGCTGGAGGGAGGCAGCCGTGGCGCTGACTTACCCCGAGGCTAGAGGTCCCTAGAAAGGCTAGCCTGGCCACCAGGGAGTTTCCATGGATGTGCGCCTGCTCTGTGCCAGGCCAGATTTCATTGCATTCTTGGTATAATGCTGTAAGGTGAATTCTGTGATCCTCTACCGTGAGTGGTAAATTGAGGCTCAGCATTCAACTGATTCAAGTCACAGAACCAGTAAGTGTCAGTACCTGGAAATGGACCCAGAGCCATCTGACACCAAACCCATGTCCACACCGTCTCCCTTAGAGCAGCCATTTACCAGCAGGAATGGGGCTGGGGCTCTGCCACTGTCGATTCCAGGCCTCACACAGTCCTCCCGAATTTTGTTATCCCCATTTTACAGAAGGACAAACTGAGGCTGAAGTAAATAGGGGCCCATGGTAAGTCCGAGGCCTCCAAAGCGTCTGCCTTTAAAGTGCCTTTCACTGTCCCCCACTACAGGCTTTGACATTGGGTCACAGGGGATTGAGAATAGGCTCTAGGAGACCCAACAGTGACAGCCCAATGGCTAGGATCCAGGGGTCGGGTTTCAAGGCCTGAAGAAGGGGCATGGGAGGTGAGAGCTGTCACAGGTCTGCCTGGTTCAGTGCCCAGCCCCAAAGGGCAGGGTGTAGGGCACAGAATGACAAAACCCAGAGAGAAATCCAGTTCTGGGTGTGGTCCAGTTATGAAATTACCTCTTTGCTTGGCCTCAAGTTCTCTCATTGCCCAAGGCAGGGTCTGATGGGGTCACAGGCATCCCACATGGGTATGGAGGCATCACAATGCAGGACTCCAGCACCCTCACCTCAACTTCCATGGTATGTGCAGAGAGCAAATCACAGGGCAAAACTGAGGCCTGAAATACAATGGGAAACAGGCAAAGTCAAAGGGAACAGTCAAAGGTTAGAGGAAAGAGTCGTATGCTAGACTTGGGGGGGGGGGCGGTTAAGGGGCACACTAGGACTATCCCCAGACACTAGTCCCTGCCCCTGGGAGCCCTCTGACCATAGGCCTCTGGTTACACCAGTATCTTATGGCCTAGGGAGAGAGGAAGGCCTTCCTGTTACCTGGCCTCAACTTCCTGCTGTTTTCAAAACCTTTTATCTTCTTGCTCTTCAAGAAACAGAAATTTTGGCCTGTCCGATATGGCTCAGTGGTTGAGCATTGATCTATGAACCAAGAGGTCATGGTTCAATTCCTGGTCACAGCACTTGCCCGGGTTGTTGTGGGCTTGGTCCCGGGTGAGAGGCGTACTGGAGGCAGCCAATCAATGATTCTCTCTCATCATTGATGTTTCTATCTCGCTCTCCCTCTCCCTTCCTCTCTGAAATCAATAAAAACATTAAAAAAAAGAAAAAAAAGAAAAGAAACAGAAATTCTGGATTCCGCGTCCTTTTCCGCTCACATTGTAGGCACACAATCCCAGCCCCCAAATCTCATGGGCTATGGAGTCATTTTTCCTACCTCTGACCGGGGACTCACGGGCAGTCTTTGAGTCCATCCCTCTGCCTGCGGGCCACGGGCCCAGGAAGAAGCCATCAGTAGTTTGGACTAAGGTGGCTGGTGAGCCCAGGTGTTCTGGCTCCCAGCCAGCCCACAAGCCGCTCTGGAGTCTTGACAGGACGATGGAGCCAGTGCAGGGAGCATGCTCACTGTTCCCCCCTCTCTGTCCTCAGCTCAGCAACAACACGACAGGTGGCCAGGCCGTCACTGTGGAGCTCTTCCTGACGCTGCAGCTGGTGCTCTGCATCTTCGCCTCTACCGATGAGCGTCGTGGAGACAACCTGGGCACCCCCGCCCTGTCCATCGGCTTCTCCGTGGCCCTGGGCCACCTCCTTGGGGTAGGTCATGGCCTCAGCCTCACTGTATACACAGACTTTCCCCCAAAGAAACACACCCAGAGACCACTCTAGAGACAGAGACACAGAATCCCCCCAAATGGCAGACAAAGACCCCAGAGGGGCAGATACAGACTCCCACGAAGGACAGACACACCCCAGAGGGTCTGACTGCCAGATACCCAAGCACAGATCTCACTCCAGCCACAAAGGAATAGAGCCCAGTAAACATAACATGAACTTAATTGCCCGGGGGGTGGACTCCCTTTAGGTTGAGCTCAAGGTCTGGAGAGGGGCACAGGACTCCCCCCCAGGCCTCCCCTCTTTTCTCTCCCTTTCCCCTGCCTCCCACTGCAGATCCACTACACGGGCTGCTCCATGAATCCTGCCCGCTCCCTGGCTCCGGCTGTTGTCACCGGCAAATTTGATGACCACTGGGTAATGGCAGAACCCTCCCGCCCTTCCTCCCTCCCCAGAAACCTTCCAGGGCCCGCTCAGCCAGGGCTGGAACAGATCGGGGAGGGGTGCTGCACGCCTTCCCCCGGGTCCCTGGGGCCCACCCTGCAGGTGTGATGCTGAAAGACTCGGTTTCCCCGTCTGTAAGTGCGGACCATGGCGCCCTGGCCTCACTGCCTTCGGGAAGGGTTAGGTGAGGTCACTGGTGTGAACAGGTCCCCCGGTGCCTTCGGTCTTGATCAAGGGTAATAGTTATGCTGGCGAACACGCATTTTTATTTGGCGCTTATCTGGTGCTTAGTGTGTGCCAGGCCTTATTCTATATTAACTCCTTTAGTTTTCACAACCCCGGGCGGTGTTATAATGAAAGGAAACTGAGGCACCGAGGGGGTGAATAAGGTGTCCAGGTTCACGCAGGCAGTCCGCTGGGGAATCCGCACCCTGAACCCCAACTCCGAGGTCTCCCCCCACAGCCCGCGTGGTCATTTCTAATCACAGGACACGCACTTTACACCCGCGTGAGGCCCCTCCGCACCCGCGGCGGGAGAGGAGCAGGCCCCGCTCCCCGCCCCCAGCGCCCCGCGCCCCGCGCCCCGCCCCCAGCGCCCTCCGCTCGCCCCGCAGGTCTTCTGGATCGGACCCCTGGTCGGCGCCATCCTGGGCTCCCTCCTCTACAACTACGTCCTGTTCCCGTCCTCCAAGAGCCTGTCGGAGCGCCTGGCCGTGCTGAAGGGGCTGGAGCCCGACACCGACTGGGAGGAGCGCGAGGTGCGGCGGCGGCAGTCGGTGGAGCTGCACTCGCCGCAGAGCCTCCCGCGCGGCAGCAAGGCCTAGGCGCCCCGCCCGCCCGCCGGCCGGCCCCAGCTCCTGCGGCCCAGGTCCTGCCGGGGCTCCGAGGCACCGCCACCCCTGCCAGCCCACCCGCCCCGTCCCGGGTCCAACGTTGGCCCCCAGGGCAGAGTAGCTGCTTCCAGGGCCTGCACGACTCCCGGGGTGCGGGGTGGTGGTGAGCCTGGCCGACCGTCTAGAGGCTGCAGGCTGGAGAGCAGTGGACTCTCTCTGGCCCCTTGCAGGGAGCTGGGGACGTGGGGACCGCGCTGGGAAAGGAGGGGGGTGAGCGGGCGGAGGAGGATTCTGGAGAGCCTGTCTCCAGTAGTGGGTGGGGTTGGGGGGAGAGTGTGTAGACCCCATCATGGGGGTCTGGGAATGGGGTTTAGCTAGTGTGCAAGTGTGTTCATTCCCGAATGCGTCTCTGCCCCCAGGTGTAGGGTTGTGCATGCTCCTGAGTGTGAGCAAGTGTGCCTGTGGTGGTGACCTCTCTCTCACCTTCCCTTTGACCCCTTCCTCCCTTACTGCAATAACTCCACTTCCTCTGCTGGATGAGTCCTTGCCAGGGGTCCCGCCCCCCCCCCCCCCCAGGCGCTCTAAGAGTGCTCCCTGGAGAAGGGAGGGTCTGGAGGCCACTTGGAGAGGGCTGAGGCAAGCACCTGAATTCCCTACCCTGCCCCTCCTGGGAAATTTCCCCAAGCTCAACGCTGGGCTAAGACTTGTCAGGACCCATTGCTAGAGGCGGAAAGGAGTCAACCAGAGAATGGCTCCCCCACAACTGACCTCTGGAAAAAAGGAAAAGTGGGTGGCCAAGGACCTCCTTCTGCCCTGAGGAAGGATCTCTCCAAGGGAGGAAGCAGGTGTGTGTGTGTGTGTGTGTGTGTGTGTGTGTGTGTGTGTATGCATGTGACCAACATGTGTGCATGTGCCCCCACCTCCAGGGGGCTCTAGACCTAGAGATTAGCCTCCCACTGTGACAGAGAAAACAAAAGTTCTTTGTGGGCCCCTGGCTTTTGTCTTGGAAGAGGGAGAAATTTGCAACTAGACACTTCTTGAAAGGAGACACTCCATTTCGCAAGTGAGCCCTCTCACCCAGCACACCCTGTGGCTGGCTGAGCAAGGAAGGCGCGTAGGCATGAAACCACAGGCACCAGGCAACACCCCTCCATCACCCATCCCACCACAGGCCCCCCTCCCCCAGCAGCAGCTCTTCCCCTCTCCGTCCCTCCTCCTCATTCCCAGTGCTCCCTCCCTCCAGCCCCACCACAGGACAGTTACTGTGGAGAGAGTAGCCTAGCACTCCCAGGACCAGAGGAGGGACATGACTTGCCCAGGCAGAGGCAGGTTTGTGTCTAGAGCCTGGGCTTCTACATTTCCAGGCCAGTGCGTCGGCTCTCAAACGAGATTAACTGGGATTAAGTGAGATGGTGCATGTGAAGATGCTGTGTGCACTGTGGTTCCTCATACCATTATCACTCATTATTGAAATCACTTCACCATTTCTGCTTCCTGGGGCTAGAATGAAGAAGGGGCCTGGCCCGCTCCTCTTTTTACCTCTTTTAGTTGGTAGTCAGAGCAAAGGAGAGCCCTGAGAACCCCAAGGTGCAGACAGAAGGAGCTAGGCTGGGGTCTGGCCCCTTCCTGGTCCGGCCTCTTAAACGCTCCTGACCTGAGTGCACGCTGGTTGTTCTCTCCTTTCTTTCTTCCCGCCACCCAGACCATCCATTCTCTCCTTCCTCTCCAACCTGCTGCATGGCTAACTTAAGAATCACGCCTTGAGCCCCTTCTGCGTGCTCTCTGATGCCTGCATGCTTTCAGGGCGTTGATATGTATCTGTACCACACTGCGCCAAGCACCCACTGTGCACCCGAGTCTCCAGCCCCTTCCTGCCCTCCTCTCCCTCAGAGATGGACCGAGTACCAGGAACATTTCTGTAATTGTGCCCACTCTGCATCTGTCTTTTTTGTCTTCCTTGACCAAAGCTCCCTTTGGGGTCAGAAAAAGGCTGCTCTGGGTCATTGGAGGCGATTCTTCCTCCCCCCCACCCCCCACCCCACCCAGGACCAGCCACTTGACCTCATTACAGGGAGAAGAGTCAAGTCAGAGACCAAAGTGACCTCCAGGGCAGTACTCCTGGTAGCTGACTGTCCTTCTCTGGAAGTTCAGGGACAGCAGAGCACTGAGCTGTGGGCCAAGCCCGGATGTGTCCCAGGCTCTTCACCCCTCCACCTCATCTCAACCTGTCCCTTTAGAAGTTACCAAGAATTTCTCTCGATACCTCTTTCCCTTCCTGGATTTCATCTCCCTCAGAACTAAACGTGAGATCCCCACCGCTTCTAGCCCTGATGGCCCAGATTGGGGTTACTAAGGTCAGAGTTCAAGGCAAAATTCAAAGTGATGAGGTTGGAAGAGAACTGACACCTTTGAGCATCTCTTGTGTCCCAGCCTCTGTGCTGGGTGCTTTACATGCGTTATCTCACTTAATCCTCCTAAAACGCAGTACTCCCTTATCCCAACCCTGCGGGATAAAATGACATTTAGGTCAACAACTCATCACATATGCAACGGTGGTCTCATAAGATTATAATGGAGCTGAAAATTCCTATCATCTAGTGACAATCGTAGCCATCAGAGCATCGTAACATCATAGCACAACAATTACTCACACGTTTGTGATGATGCTGGTGCAAACAAACCTACTGCGCCGTCAGTAGTATAAATGTATAGCACACACAATTACTGGGTTTATTCCATCGGGTTTGTGTAAGTTCACTCTATGTGTTCACACAACGACAAGATTGCCTAACGATGCATTTCTCAGAATGTATCCCCCTCATTAAGTGGCCCATCCCTGTACTGGTCTTCCTCTTTTATAAACTGAAGCTAAGAAACAGGTCTAAAGTCGCGGACACAAGACTTGAACTGAGGCCTTTTATTCAAAACCCCATGATCTTTCCAGTCAGAAGTCAGAGGAGACCAGGTCCGGGCTGAGGCAAGTCCCAGGCCCCTCTTGGAAGCCCCTGGCAGACACCAAAGCACGCAACTGAGCCTGTTCAGCCCAACCCACTGGCTTGTGGTGGACACGGGGCCTGGGGGAGGGCTGTGGCAGGGCAGGAGTAAAATGACGAAGAACACGGGGCTGGTTTCTGCCCTTGAAGAGCACTCAGTGTGGAGGAGGATGGAAGTCAGTCACACCTCAAACCAGACAGAGGCCGGGCAGCATAGAGGCAGGTGCATAGGTCCCCAGGCTGGGGACAGAGAAGGCTCTGAGCTGAGGGGAGGAGGTAGCTGACCACTGGGTCCCAGCAGCATCCATTCCCATAGCCCCACGTTGTGCCAGATAAAGACTTTGCACCTGCAAATGTTGCTTTGATGTTTTGTATCTTTAAGCTGTACATATGCAATGCCCCCCCCCCCCCAGCTAGACTGTACGCCCTACAGGGACAGGGCTCCTCCCAGCTCTCAGATGGCATTCTCCTGTCTGTCTTCACTCATCTGTGTTGTCTGGCACAGTACCCTGCATATCGTAAGCTCAATAAATGCTCATTTGCAAACCAGTGCTGTTTCTTCCACAACTTAGAAATGGTCAGTACAGTCCAAAGGGCCAGCAGGCAGACTGGGGTCCCTGGCACGTCCTGGGCTCCCCAGAGCTGCTGTTAGGAATGGTGCAGCAAGGATTTCAATGCTCAACTAATTGGTGGCAACCTGGCCAGATGAGCATCCGGGCTCTGTGACCCAGGTGGTACCATGGAGAGGGCACAGAGACATGGGTATGCTGTGTGGCCTGCAGACAGAGTCAAGAGCAGCCCCTTTTGGTCCCCTCATGCTGGCTGTAGCACTGTGTTGGAAAATCAGAGCAGGAACCTCCAGGGTCTGGGACAAACCTAATGCTCCACGAGTTCAAAACTGACCACCTGCTCTTCTCTCCAAACCTGTGCTTCCTATGCCCGGACACACTGGCTCAGTGGTTGAGCGTCGACCTATAAACCAGGAGGTCGCGGTTCGATTCCCGGTCAGGGCACATGCCCGGGTTGCAGGCTCAATCCCCAGTGTGAGGGGTGCAAGAGGCAGCCAATCAATGATTCCCTTTCATCATTGATGTTTCTATCTCTCCCTCCCTCTCCCTTCCTCTCTGAAATCAATAAAAATATGTACTTTTAAAAAACACCTGCTCTTCCCACAGTCCTTTCATCTCAACTGATAACAACTCAATTTTTCCAGCTGCTCAGGTCAAAAAGCTCATTATCCTTGACTCCTTGCTCTCACATGCCACATGAGCCCCATCAGAGAATCCTGTCAGTTCTACCTTCACAGGGGACCCAGAATCCAATCATCCTCACCTCAGGTCCAGGCCACCATCATCTCTCCCTGGATAGGTCCCTATCAGTCCCCCTGCTTCCATTCCTGCCCCTCCAGTCTCTTCTCAACACCGCAGCAGAGGGGTCGTGTTGCACACTTTGTCAGATCACATCAGTCCTCGACTCAGTGACTTCCTTGATCTCTCAAGTGAAGCCAGCAGTCCTTTGGGGGGTGCACAGGTCTACCCACCTCCACCACCTCTGTCCTCACCTCCTTAAGCTTCCCCTTGCTCCCTCTGCTCCAGCAACACTGGCAGCTCCCTCTGCCTGGAATGCTCTTCCCTCGGACAAACGCATGGTTCTCTCCCTCTCCTCTTTGAAGTCTTTGTTCAGCTGTCACCTTCTCCGTAAGACCTACACTGACACCCCTTTACAATTTCAAAGAAACTCCACTCCCACCCCAGCACATACCCTATTTTTCCATAGCACTTAACAGATTCTATTGTACTATATAATCTGCATATGTCCATTATTTGTTGTCTGTCTCTTTTCACTAGAATATTAGCTCCATGAGGCAGAGATGTTGTCTGCTAGCTCATAGCTATATCCCCAGTGCCTAGAACAGTGTCTGGTACATAATAAGTGCTCAATAACTCTTTGTGGAGTGAATGAATATTTCCCAACACTGGGGATATGTGTAGCCCTAGGGGCATCACCTCCTGTCAGTTACCCCCAGCCCCCCAGAGAATACAGTGGTCCCTATGTCAGGCAAGGAGAGAAAGAGCCCTCCCTGAGATATTCTAACTCTCTCTGCCACAAACGGGGAGACCCATCTCCCAGCCCACGAAGGTCCCAGGGAAGCACTCCTCTGGGGCTGGCAGGGCAGGGCCCTGGTGCTCAGAGAAGAGACAAGTCCAGGACACAGGAGCTCCTGTAGTTCTTTGTGACAACCTGGGGACTGAGTGACCCTGATAGAGAGTTGGAAGAGAGGGAAGGATTTCAAGCACGGGCCTAGGAAACATAACCAGCTGCCCCATCTGAGCAATCTTAACAGCCAGGTCTCCTTCTTCAGCCACACCAGGCCCATTCCTGGTGACACTGTGGGTCCCCTCTCAGGTCGCGGTGTGACTCTGGACCTCTGAGCCTGGGTTTCCTCACACGCAGCTCAGAATCGAATCACACAGTGGAGGCCAAAGACCTTGGACAGATGAAAAGGATTGGGCCAAATCCTCAAGCAGGAGCTTCCCCTGGTGGCCAGTCTCCTGTGAGCACTGCTGAGTCCTTCCACTCCCAGAGACCTGTGGGCTCATGAAGACAGGGCCCAGAGAGAGAAGACAAGAAAGCAGGTGGAAGGGTGCAGACAGGAGGCGAGTTCAACAGCCCTCGAAGCCTGTGGGGTTATCAGGGTCCTTGTTCCAGTCTGGGCCAGGCCCACCACAAGCCCTGAGCCCCAAGCCCAGATAAAAACCCTCCACACAGCTGCCAGGCTCTGCCAGGAGCAGGGCCCCAGGACCCAAGGCAGAAAGGACGGACAGACCTCCCGCCTTAAGAGGAGAGAGGTGGGGGCGGAGCGGCTCCAGCAGGAAGCACTGAGCGGAGGAGGAACAATAGCAGGGTTTCTTTGGTCCCTGTTTTCTTTGGCCTCTTCGCTGCCACGGAGCCCAGAGCCCGGACCTCTAGGCCCTTGGCTTTCCTCCCGGCCCCTCCCCTGAGCCCCTGCCTGCCTGACAGACGGACACAGGAGCACCTGTTCTTTCCCTCTGCTGCACCCGCCACCTTAGCTCCACACAGAGCCTTCAGGGGGCTTTTTAAATTACAGTTGCAACACGAGGAAACTTGACTTAGGCTCCATGCTAAGTGCTTCCCTAGGACACACAGTGGTGGGGGGTTGGAGGAGGGAGGTCTTTCGTGCAGCTCCTCGCCCGCCCGGGATCCTGAGAGTCATTCCCTGCCCCTCCTCCAAGCCCTGAGGGCGCTCCAGCCTCATTCCCCACGTGCCTGACCCGGAGATAGGAAAAGGGGGAGGTGGGAGGAATGGTGGGTAGCAGCTAGGCGCTGGGAGAGAAGGTGCAAAGACAGGAGGAGCCGTGGGAACTGGAAGAAAGTGTCACCCAGACCAGGGGTGGGAGGACCTGACTTTGGGGGCATTGAAAACGACCACATGGAAGAGAGACAGACATAGAAATGAGGTAGAGACAGACAGAAACCAAGAAAGTCACAGAAACTAAGAGGCAGAAGAAAGGTGAACTAGAGAGAGAGGCTAGAGAGGCTAAGGCTAAGACTGTAAAAGGAAGCGGGGAGGGGGGGGAGCAGAAATGGAAAGGAGAAGGAGAGGGAGAGAGACTAAGGAGAAATACAAAAAGTCTGAAAAGAGAGGTGGGCAGGGTTTGGAGAAACAGACTGAAGGAGAGGCGGAGAGGAAGGAAATCCAAGGCTGAGTGAGAGTTCGCAGGACAACGAGACTAAAGAGACGGAGGAGAGGAGGGGAGCGGAAGCTGGAGGAGAAGGAAAAGCTGGGGTCTAGAGTGGGGGCTTCGGGAAGGAAGGCGGGAGAGGCCCAGTCCCGGCATGGGAGGTCAGCGGTGCCCTGCAGCCCCACCACCCCACCCCACTCCAGCACCCACGTCCCACGGCTTCTTCCCTGGCTGAAACCCTAACCGAACATGCCCCCTCCCGTCCCGTGTACAAAGTGACCCCCCAAGGAGGCCATGCTGGACGGGTTGGGACGGCTGCCGAGCAGAGGGCGCCTCCGGGCTCCACCGGCTCCTCGCAGGGCTGCCCGGTGGCTGCTGGGGTCCAGGACGGCCAGGCGCGGGGAAGACCGGCACGGTGCTCGCTTTTCCCCAAACGCCCCCGCTCCAGCCCCGAGGCCCGCCCGGTCCAGGCCAGGGAGAGGCCCACGACGGCCGGACGGACGGCCCTGCGCGGCCCAGCCCGCCGGCCGCCCCCGCCAGCGGGCGGCAGGGAGCTGAGTGCGCTGTCCTCAGGGATCGCATCACTCCAACCCGCCGGGGTGAGGCTGGGTGAGGATGCCCGGGTCGCGGGAGGCACAGGAGGCGCTGGACCCGGGGCCCGCGGAGGAGAGCAGGGAAGACCACGGCGGGGGGGAAAGCCCGGCGGAGGCAGCCAGCCCGCGGCCGGTAGGACGGGAGAGCCGAGCCAAGTGTCCGCGGGACCCGGGGCGCACGGCGCGGAGCTGAGCGGGGGAGCCGCCCGGAGCGCACCATGCGCGGGCCCCCCGCCGCGGGGCCGGTCTGCGCCGCCGCCCGGGTCACCTGGCCCCGACAGGTCGCACGCTGCCCGGGCTGGAGACCTCGCGGGGCCCGGGACGGCGGCGAGCCCGGGGCGGCCGCAAAGTTCCCTCCCTGCAAGCGGCGCTGGCCGCGGAGCGCGGGAGCCGCCCCCTGCCCCCCCGCGCGGGCCCCGGCGGGGGGCGCCCGCCCTCTATATAGCGCACCCCTGCGGCGCCCGCGCCAGGCCGCCAGCCGCGCGCACGGCCCGGGAGAGCGCGCCGCGCCCGCGAGCCAGTCCCTCGTCCCCCGCGCCGCCGCCGCCGCCCCGACGGGCGCCCCCCAACGCCGCTCGGCCCCCGCGGCCACCATGAAGAAGGAGGTGTGCTCCGTGGCCTTCGTCAAGGCCGTGTTCACCGAGTTCCTGGCCACCCTCATCTTCGTCTTCTTCGGCCTCGGCTCGGCCCTTCAGTGGCCGTCGGCGCTGCCCTCCATCCTCCAGATCTCGCTGGCCTTCGGCCTGGCCATCGGCACCCTGGCCCAGGCCCTGGGGCCCGTGAGCGGCGGCCACATCAACCCTGCCGTCACGCTGGCCCTCTTGGTGGGCAACCAGATCTCCCTGCTGCGGGCTGTCTTCTACGTGGTGGCCCAGCTGGTGGGCGCCATCGCGGGTGCTGGCATCCTCTACGGGCTGGCACCGGCCAATGCGCGGGGCAGCCTGGCGGTCAATGCGGTGAGTGCCCCGGACCGGGGGTGGGCCCTGCACACCGAGGCCAGGAAGAGGCTGCCCAGGCTGGGGGGTGCCTGCTCAGCCTTCCCCCCTCTTGCTGCCCCTTCCCGGCCTCTCTCCTGGTGCCTACTGCCCCTCCTTTTTGTCGGAAGCTCCTGCCTTTGCTCCTGTCTCCCCCCAGCTCTGCCTTCCCCTTGCGCCCTCACAGCTCCTGTCTGTTCCTCCGTGGAGTGGTTTCATGGACCATCAGAGAGACGGGTTGCAATCTGGGCTTCTGCTGGCCCTGGCCTCCCTGGGCCTCATTGTCCTCAGCCTTTACAGGGGATGGCGGTCGCCTACCACAGCAGGTGTCACGGGATCCCATTTAGAGATCATGCATGGGAACCTCTAATTCCGTTCTAATGTGAGGGTCCCTGTTGAACACTGGCTCCTGTTCCTGGCCCCCTGCTGCCTCCCCCTCCCCGAAGCCCCAGATTCAGCCCCCATGTTCCATGCAAACTGGGTTCATTAGTCAAACACAGAGGAGGATTTTCTCGGCCATTGTCAGGCCGTGAGTCAGCCCCACTGGAGAGACGGGTTTGAGGTTGGCCCTGGCAGTGGCTCAGGCACGGGCGGGAGGTGGGCTGGGGGTGCAGTAGGCAAACTGGGCAGCTGCCCACAGGAGGGAGGGGAAATGCCAGCTTGTGGGGGTTGGAGACTGGGCAGAACCGTTGACAGGGCTGTGTCCAATAGAAGCTCCCGCATACCACCCTTCGGCCATGGCCTGCGCCCCAGGCTTCGTACACACGGTGAAGTATGTAGTCTCTTTGGCAGCTGGCCTCCCTGCCTTGACGTCCACTGGGCTGTGGGGTCCTCGGAGGCCCTAAACCCCTTTCTCCAGGCCCCTGGCCATAGAGCCGGAAGGCAAGCCTAACCCTCCCTCCCCTTGCAGCTCAACAACAACACGACGCCCGGCCAGGCCATGGTGGTGGAGCTGATTCTGACCTTCCAGCTGGCGCTCTGCATCTTCTCCTCTACTGACGCCCGCCGCACCAGCCCTGTGGGCTCCCCGGCCCTGTCCATCGGCCTGTCCGTCACCCTGGGCCACCTTGTGGGGGTGAGCAGAGCTGCCATGTGGATGGGGTTATGGGGAGCCCCTCCGGGCAAATAATGGGGCCCTAGAGCAGTACCTCTCTGGACCAGTGAGCCCTGCAGTTGGGCCTGGGGTGGGGCTGCTATACTCTGTCCCAGACTGGAGCCCCCCACACCTTCTCTAGCCCGAGGTTAGATGGGAAAAGTGGGAGTTGAAGTGGGGCAGGAAACCAAGCCCAGGCTCAGGACAGAGAGGAGAGGAGTGTGCACAGGGACCTGTGGAGGGAGAGGTACCAGCCTGGGAACTGGAGATCCTGGCTTGGAGATCTGGCTGAACCCCTGGACTGCTGGGTGACGCTGGGAGAGGTGGGGCTCGGTGGGAGCAGACATGCCCTTTGTCCTCCTCACCACCTCCCTCTCTCTGTCCAGATCTATTTCACCAGCTGCTCCATGAACCCAGCCCGCTCTTTCGGCCCCGCAGTGGTCATGAAGCGGTTCAGCTCTGCACACTGGGTGAGTCTGGGCGCCCCTTGATCCCTGGCAGTGGGGGCCGGGACACCAGCTGCGGCCCTGGCCTTTCTGGGTGCTGTGGGCCCAGAGCTTGGGGTGGGCCTGGGGAGCAGTGGCTGGAGAGAGAAGGGGACACCGTAGGGAATAGGGTGCAGCCAGATCACCGGCAGGGGTAGATTTATATGGACAAGGAGGCCCTTGTTTGGGGGGGGGGGGGAGGACTATGTCTGTCTGTCCTCTAGGTAAGCGAGGGGATCCCCACCTCTAGGTTGATCTCTGAGGATTTTGTCTGTGCCTCTGGGAGTCTGTGTGTCTGTCCTCCCTGATGTTTTACTCACCGGTCCCTGTTGAGGGGTTGGGACAGTCTTCCTTCCCATGGGTCTGTCTGTCTGGACAATCCTTTGAGAGCTCATGGTCTCCCTCCGGAGTCTGACCCCATCCCCATGTGTGAGGGAGAGGAGTTCTGTCCGTCTCTCTGAGGATCGATGTGTCTGTTCCCTCTGAAGGTTCATCTGTCTCTTTAGGGACAGGAGCCCTGGCCTCTGGGGACCTGGTCTGTCTCCTTTAAGGATGTGGGTGTCTGTGATCCCATCTCCCTGAGGAGGGAGAAAGTCTTTCTTCCTGGGGGCCTGGGAGTCCGTATGTCTGTCTCTTCTGAGGGCCCATGAGTCTGTCCTCTGGAGGCGGGGAGTGGGGGTCTCTGAGGCCTGGGCTCAGCCCGCTGATGCCGTCTTGTCTCCGTCAGGTGTTCTGGGTGGGGCCCATCGTGGGGGCTGCCCTGGCCGCCATCCTCTACTTCTACCTGCTCTTCCCCAACTCCCTGAGCCTGAGTGAGCGTGTGGCCGTCGTCAAGGGCACGTATGAGCCTGAGGAGGACTGGGAGGAGCAGCGGGAGGAGCGGAAGAAGACCATGGAGCTGACCGCCCACTGACCAGCGTCAGACAGGGGCTAGCCCCTCACCCCTGAATTGCAGGGGAACACCCCCCCCCCCAAAAAAAAAAAAACACACAAAAACCCATGACAGCAAAGCTTCCTTCCCCCACAGCTGGGTCCCCTGGGCTAGGGAGGAGGTACTCGCCCCCCAGGCTGCAGTTAGAAATGGGAGCAGGAACCCATGATGGGACTCTTGGGGTGGGGGCCAGGGGCTGAGGTCTGATGGAAAGGGGGGTCTCTCTGAGGTCAGACCTCAGAGAGTGTGAACACAGCACTGAGCTCACCGGCCGCCCCAGGGGCAGGCCAGCAAGGAGTGGCCTGCATTCTTCACGCCCCACTCTCCCCAGCCCCTCCTCAAGAGCCAGAAGGATCCCAGCCCCTAGGATGGCAGCGGCTGACCCTCCCAGAGCTCCTGGGGAGGGGGAGAGACTGGTTCATTCAACGCTGCCTTATTTATTTCTGCTTCTAGGTGCATGGGCTAGGGCTGCTGGTGTGTGGAGTGGGGCTTCCCAATAAACCGCTGACGTTCATGTTCTGCCTCCTCTCTCCCCAAAAGCCTCTCCCTGGGGCGCTGGCTCATCACTGCTCCTCCTCACCATCCCACACCTTCCCCACGGGCTCCGCAGGCCTCTGTGGAAAGACAGGGAAGCTGAGGGCAGGGGGGCCTAGAGTCAGATATGGGGGTGGGAAGAGCAAGAGAGGGGAGTGGGAGAGGGAGCGAGACCAAATACAGAAAGCGAGCTGGAGGTCAGGAGGAGGCAGTGGGAGCAGAGAAGGAGGCATCCTCTTCACTCAACCTCCCGCCCACACACCCCTCCCGCCTCAGCTATGTCAAGTCCCTGCCCCTCGAGGAGGGTGTGCCAGGCAGGGTGGGAGAGAAATGAACCAGCCTGCAGCCCCTTGAGATGCCAAGGGGGTGACCAGCCAGGTCTGTCATCAGGGAGGAGGCACAGCCTGGACTCCCCTCTCTGCCCCTCCGTGTTCTAAAAAGGAGCCGTGTTGGGAGCCTGTGCTCAGGGACAGCAGCACTCCCCTGCCCCGCCACACACACACACAAAAACACACACGCACACACACACACGCACGCACACGCACGCACACACATGCACGCGCACAGACACACACACACACACGCACACACATGCACATGCTGCACTGGCCCAGCTCTTTTCTGGTCTCCCCTTCCCTGCCGCTGCCGGCCAGTGTCCCCACCATCTTCCTCGCTGGGCCCGCTGCTCTGCCCTCGCTCTTGTCCCCTTGACACGGACACTCCTTAGGGAACCCCCTTAACCAGCCAAGCCTCCATCTGTTAGGCTGTACAATGAGGGTTAAAACGGCTTCCCTCACAGGTTGCTGTGGAGATCAGATGAGATGAAGGAATGAGATTCCTAGGACCCGCTGCTCGCTGTGGGAAAGAGTGGGGTGCAGCTGAGCAGCTCAGGACACGGCCCTGCATCAGAGTTAAAGAGGCTGCTTGGGGTCCAAGTCTTGATGCCTAACGTTGGGTAACATACACCCTCCGAGCTTTAATGACCTCACCTGTAAAATGGGGCTAGTTGTACGCATGGGTGGCTGTGAGGTTAAAATGACACAATGGATAGAAATAAAACCCTGGTGCAAACAGGGCCAGGCACTTCAGGGTGAGTGCTCAATAAACAAACAAGTGTGAAGAGAAGCCAGCATGTACACATCTGGGACCCTGGCCGCACCCCATGTCCGGGCCTCTGCTCTCCTGGGAGTGTTTGAACCTGAGCTCCAGCTTTTCTCTTGGGCAGGAACCTTGCTCCACAGTCTTCAGCTTTGCCTCAGAAGACAAGGGGCCAGTAGGGCTCGGATCTGGGCGGGGAAGAGGTGGGAGAGTCGACAGGCCCTGCTGGCAAGGGTCAGTCGCAGGGGTTGGGGGTGAGGGCGGCAGAGTCCCCAGTCCTCCTCCACACCTGAGCCTAGTATCTGTGAGTGGGAGCTGCAGCCGCCCTGCCCTGCCCCGCCCCGCCCGCCTCACCAGCGTGCAGTTAACACCAAAAGGCAGTTATGCGTGTGAGAACCTGTGGAAAGGGGCAGCCAGCTCGGCCTCCACCCAGTCCCGGCCGCAAGTGCCAGCTCCGACCAGCAGAGGGGGGCCTCGTCCACCGAATGCACAACTGCTGCGCTTCTCGTCCGCGAACTCTGGGTCTGGGCTCCAGACGTGGGGGATGGAGGACACGGGGAGTCTCTCAGGCCTGGGTCCCCCGGGGCCATCAGGAAGTAGCTACTCTCGGTCCACCCCCACGCCACTATCCGAGATGGGATGTAGAAGAGAGAGAGTCCTTTCCCATTCAGCCTCCAGAAGACTCAGGTGCAGGCACAGCCGTGCCTGGGAGGCTGGCCTCTCCCCCAGCCCAGCAACTTGCGTTCCTTTCTCTGACAACTGGGCCTGTGGGGGACAGACCCTCAGGGCGGGGTGCGGCACCCAGTCCGAGGGAGTTCCCGGCCCCGCCAGAGGGAGAGGATCCTAGGCTTTGGACGGCCAAGTTGCGGCAGTCGGGCTCTGTGGCCAGCAGAGGGCGCTGTGCTCCGTGGTGGCTGATCCGCCACGTGCCGCTAGGTCCGGGCTCACAAAGACCCGCAGGAGCCGGCACACGCCCAGCCCCGCACCTCCACACCGACCTGCAGCTCACTCCGTGCATGTGACAGCCTCGCCAGTCCTCCTCCACTCGTGTTCCGGCTCCATGTGTAACCGAGAGGCGCACGTGTGTCACACCCAAGCACACATGCTCAGTCACCCCTGTGACCCTCTGCTCCACCTGAAGATGGGGCCCACGGAGCGCCTTGATTCTCCTCTAGGAGGCGTCCTACCCCTCCACTCCCCATCTGCGCAGGCCTGCCAGGTCTCACCAGGTGGAAAGGTAGACGTGGTGAAGAGATGGAGGACTGGGGGTGAAGGAGAGGATGGGAAGAGGTTGGCTGTCTAGATGGATGGACAGGAGGGTTGGCTGGAGGGTCAGCTCTCTCGGCCCCTCTCAGTTTCCTCCCCTGTCTGTGCAGATAAGATCAGACTGCCTCGCCTGTCACATTTTGTGGGGATTGGTGAGATGATGTGAGGGAAGCTATCTTGACTTCTTCCCTTCTATCATGTGTTTAATGCCCCTCCTCTTCTCTCCTGATACCTTCATCCTTCTTGCTGCCCCATCTCCCTCAAACCCTGAAACCCTGGTCCTCAGTCACTTCTCTTATGCATGTTCCTCCCTTCTCAGGGATCTGGGGAGCCCAGAGACAGGCCTCTGGGAGGTGAAGAGCACACAGCCAGGCAGCTGTAGGCAGCCAGGTGGGGGCCGTGGCAAAAGGCCTCTGAGCATGAGTGACCTCAAAGCGTGGCGCTAGAGCCCAGGACTGGCTGGAGCCGGAGCAAGCCCTGGCCAATGCCTGGCTGGCCTCGGGGGACGAAGGACCTTGTCCCGGGCCAGGCTGGGCCCCAGGAGGCTCTGTTCTGGGCCAGCCAGGAACAAAGGCTACCACGGCTCTTAATGCCCAGCCTCCAGGGTCCAGGGCAGGGGCCGCCGGTGCTGCTTGTCCTGGAGCTGCCACAGCAGCCAGGACCCTTCCCACCAGCCCGGTGCTCACAGCTGTCTCACCGGAGAGGGGAGGGGAGGGGAGTGGCGGTTCTAATAACCAACACTTCCTCGCTCAGAAACACCCTCCCGGGAATTAGCACATCGACTCCTAATGACACGTGGGGAGGTGGGGATTTTAATCTCCATTTCATAAGGAGGGAAACCGAAGTCCAGGCGTCAGGCACTGGTCAGGAGTGCAGTGCACGGCAAGGCCCAAATGCTTTCGCTTGTGTTCTCTTATCACAGGCCTCAGCAGACAGGCTGCCCTGTTGTTTGGTGCCTGGTATACAGGCACAGAGCTGAGGCTCGGGAAGACGGAGGGGCTGGCACGTGTCTGAACCCAAGGGAGGGAAGAAGAGAGATGCCCTTGAGGTTCTTTGGGACAGCCTCCAGGCAGAGAGCCCCCCGAGGCAGGCACGGAGGAATGTCCCTCACGCTGCCCATGCCTCCATTCCTTGAGTAATTATTGAAAGAATCCTCTGGGCCAGGAAAGCGCCAGAGTCTGTGCTGGAACAGTGGAGGCAGTGAGGCCGCCGGAGCCCGAAGCAGCCACTGGCTTTGCTCAAGCCCAACGTCTTCCCCACGCAGCCTGCCTGCCTCTGCTGGAGAGGAAAATCAGGGCAGCCGTCATGGAGGAATCAGACTTGAACAAAGTCTTTTAAAAAGAGACAAAGAGGAAAGGCATTCCAAATTCATGGTCTCTCCACTACTCCGAGATTGCCAGGCGCGCTATAAAGAAGCCAGGAGAGGGCGAAGTGCACACCACGGATGAGACTGGGAACAGCAGAGAGACGGCCCCCCATGCTCGGGTGGGGCCCCCGATTCAACACGAGAGAAGGTTGCCTCTGCTCCGGGGCACAGGGCAGCTGGTCAGGGCATGGGCAGCCACCACGCGTTTGTGGCCAGAGGGCGGGTGGCAGCACTGCCCGCTAGCTTGGCTGTCTGGGTGGGACAGGAGGCCGGTCGATCTGCTAGAAGAGCGGGGTGCTTGAGCCGAGTGGGGAAAGTTGAAGTGGGCCTTGGAAGAATGGGGAGACAGCCGTCCAGGGGTGGTGTAAGGATTGCAGAATAGAGCAGCGGCCCCTGCTGAGGCCAGAAACCATGGACTTGTCGTGGCAGCGGCCTGCATGGCTGGGCCAGCGTCTCCAGCAGCGCTCAGCAGTGCAGATGGTAGGCAGAGGGTGTGAGCAGAATGAGAATGGAGAGCTGCAGGTGTGTGGGAGGGGGAGGGAGAAAAGAGAGCCGGGACAGTGGGGCACTAAGGTGAGATGCCAGGGCATCTGGCTGGAGAAGGTAGGGTCACGCCAGGATGGCTGGGAGGACAGAACGGGGGGCAGTTTCGCTGTGACTGAGATGGGGGAAGGTGGGTGGCCAGAGCCTGTGATCAGAGCTGGGATGTTTCACTGGAAGGTTTCAGAGGGCCCGGTCCCAGGTGAGAGAAGGTGTAAGACTAAGAATAGGCAGCTGACAGGAAGCAGATGTGAAAGTCTCCTGCCTCCAGGAGGTCCAGAAGCCGGTGAAGCCCTAGCTGGTTCGGCTCAGTGGATAGAGTGTCGGCCTTCGGACTGAAGGGTCCCGGGTTCGATTCAGGTCAAGGGCACGTGCCCAGGTTGCTGGCTCAATCGCTGATGGGCAGGAGGCAGCCAATCGATGATTCTCTGTCATCATTGATGTTTCTATCTCTCCCTCCCTCTCCTTTTCTCTCTGAGATCAATATAAACATTTTTAAAAAGCTGGTGAAGCATAGCCAACCCAGCACTGGGGCCACCCACTCCTCCTGCCTCTCCATCCCCCTCAAACAGCCGACAAAAGCACAGACTCACAAGACGCAGAAGGGAAGGTTTTACTCACTCATTCACTCGACAGTTATTTATTGAGTACCTACTATGATCAATCCCTGTGCAAGGTACTGCATGTAGGGATGAGCAAACCTTGGCTCCTGCCTCCCTCAGGAGCTCGCCGCCTCACAGGGAGACCGTTAACACCATGGCAACACCCTATGCTGACTGTAGTGCACAAAAATGTCCAGGCGTGGTGGGAACACACAGAGGGACTCACCTGGGGAAGGAGGAGGTGACACCGAAGCTGAGCCGTAGGGATGGTATAGGGGTTACCCAAGCAGAGGAGGTGGGAAGGGCTCTCCAAGAAGAGAGAGCATCTTCCAAGGAGAGACCAGCTCCGAGCGTTCCAGAACCACTGGCCTTTTGATGAGGCCAGAGGGTAAAGTGCAAGGCAAGGCGTGGAGAGAGGGGAGGAGGAGGAGCAGGATCCCAGGGGGCCTTGGAGGCCACGCACGCACATGCACGCATGGGGCTCACAGAAGGGACGGAAGCTTTGAAGTGCTTTAGCAGAGGAGCAGCAGGATCAGATTTGCATTTTAGAGAGATCACTGGGGCTGCGGTGTGGATAATGGATTGGAGCAGAGCAAGGGAGCAGACAGAACGCTTAAAGGCAGCCGGGCAGCAGGGGTGCAAGAGGAGAGCACAGTCAAGGAACACGTAGGGCTCAAAAGAGCAGGACGGAGGCCTTCAGTGGATGAGGCCGGAGGGGGAGAAGGGTCAGGATGCTTCCCTGGTGCCTGCAACTGATGGGCAGGGGGGTGGGGGGGCGGTAGGAACAGGAGGGGTGCGTTTGGGGGATGGGGGAGGAGGACCTCATTTCCGGAAAGGTTTCGTTTGAGGGGTCTGAGGACAAGCAGGGGGCATCCACGGGGCAGGCAGGTATGTCCAGGGGCGAGGCCCTGGCACCCAGAGGTGGTCAGGAGGTGAAGACAGGATTGTTTTAACAGCGCGACAGATCCTTCTTAGGGAGGGAATACCTTTGTTTAGGTCAACACCTCGCTATACTGCACAGGATAGAAGGGCAGAGCCTAGGGTATGGGTGACTTTAGGGCCGGCATGGCCACAAAAATGGCTCAGCTGCCCTGTGTGGGACAGAAGAGGTATTGTTTTGTCCCCTGAGAAGGAGAGCGGAGAAGCGGGGGTGGGGGTGGGGGTCTAAGGAATGAGAGGGAGGGAGGGAAGCAGAAAGAGACAGGGAAGTGGGTGTGACTCCAGTGGAAATTTCCGCGGGCAAGCAGCAGGGTGCCCACTGCCGTGCGTGTCACCTGATCAGCTGTGGAATAACCCGTCTCCCACCTGCCCCTCTGCGTCCCCACCGGCCACGTCCCCAGGAAACTCTGTTTACGGCTGCTTTCTGTGAGCTGGGTTTTAGGCGGGGGTGGAGGAGAGAGCTTCCTTTCACATCTGGATTTATGGGGTACAGGTAGTATGAGCCCATCTGGAGGCAGAGGGCTAGGAGAACAGGAGTCCCCCTGTCGTCCCTCCTCCGACCCTTCCCCCCCCCCCACCCCGAATGCACAGGACCCTCTGGGGCAGGCCTTGGGCTTGGGAATGGAGAGGTCTCGCTCTCTCCACGCTGACATCAGGGGTGTGAGCGGCACCTGTGCCCTCAGGCTGGGCTCTGCCCGCAGCACGTTAGGCCTGTCCAGTTTGGAAACCTCCCTGGAGGTTCCAGGTCAGCGCCCCGAGACCGCCCCGCCCCCAGCTGTCAGGTGAGCTCCGGGCGGACAGACATGTGAGCGCCGCCCCACACCTCCCGCCCACCCAGACACACATAACCCCGCCAGCTCGGTCCCTGCCAGTCGGCCAGCACAGGCCTGGCTGCGGTGCAGCCGAGGAGCTACAGGTGGGCCAGCCAAGCCTCCGCTCAGTGAGGCCCCAGAGCAGCCGAGACCGCGGGCCAGAGGCGAGCAGAGGGACCTGGAGCAGAGGGGGCGGCAGCCCACACTCCAGGACCTGCAGGGATGGAGCCAGGGGGGTGCGGCTTGGCCAGGAGGCTGGGGTGCCGGCTCTGGATGGCCATCAGCAAGGCGCTGTTTGCCGAGTTCCTGGCCACAGGGCTGTACGTGTTCTTCGGCGTGGGCTCGGCCATGCGCTGGCCCTCGGCGCTTCCCTCTGTGCTGCAGATCGCCATCACCTTCAACCTGGCCACGGCCATGGTGGTGCAGGTGACCTGGAAGACCAGCGGGGCTCACGTCAACCCCGCGGTGACGCTGGCCTTCCTCGTGGGCTCC
The DNA here is from genome assembly GCF_951640355.1 of Cnephaeus nilssonii. Taxonomy (NCBI): domain Eukaryota; kingdom Metazoa; phylum Chordata; class Mammalia; order Chiroptera; family Vespertilionidae; genus Cnephaeus; species Cnephaeus nilssonii. The sequence continues at coordinate 47,831,677 of NC_137077.1, forward strand.
CAAATCTCCCTGCCCCGCGCCGTGGCCTATATGGCTGCCCAGCTGGCAGGGGCCATTGTGGGGGCTGCTCTGCTCTACGGGATCACACCGGGAGACATCCGAGAGACCCTCGCAGTCAACGTGGTAGGTGCAGGGAGGGGCGCCTGGCAGGGCCAGGAGGGGGGAGGGCCAGGCAGAGGAGAGGGGCAGGGAGGTAACCACACAGGCACCTGCTTCACCCTGCTGTGCTGGGCCTGGGACCCAGGGAGTCAGACCGTGTGTGGCTTTAGTGCAGACGGAGCAGGGATGGGGTCGTGGGTTGAGGAACAGGTGGGAGCAGCCACACGAAGGGGCAGGAGTCGGAGAAGGACCAGGCATTCAGGGGCTGGGGTAGCCAGGGAGGGCTGGGGCTGTGGGTGACGGCAGGAACCCTGCATGCACTTCATCTCCCTCCCCACGGTCCCCCAGCACCCTGAGGCCTGTTTCACCAACCCCCAACCAGCTCCCCCTAGTCATCTCTGTTCCACCTACCTCCCCAAATCTCCTTCCACTCCCACCCAGGTCTCCTCCCAATCAGCTCGCAAACATGCACCCCAGCTTCTCTGTGCCTCCTTTCCCACCAGTCCTGAGCCCCAACCACCCCCTGAATCACTGGCCCCAACCAACCTTTGGGGTGGGAAGGGTGACACTACTTCTGAGAGAGCAAGTGGCCAGGCTGCCCCCACCCCCTGCACCGTCCTTCCGGCCTGGCCTGGCAGAGGTGAGATGTGACACGGGAAATGGGCGGACTCCAGGGTAACCCTCTCACCAGGTCCAGAGCAGAGTCTCAGCGGGCCAGGCGGTGGCGGTGGAGCTGGTTCTGACCCTGCAGCTGGTGCTCTGTGTCTTTGCTTCCACCGACAGTCGGCAGACGTCGGCTTCCCCGGCCGCCATGATCGGGACCTCCGTGGCCTTGGGCCACCTCATCGGGGTAAGGGGCAGAGGGGCTGCAGGGGCCCCGAAGGCCAGGAAACGTCCCTCCCTGCGTCCCTCATGCCCTGGGGGGAGGGGGAGGGAGCCCCATACTCCAGGCCCAGGCTTCGTGCTGCAGAGGCCAAGGCTGGAGCTGGGCCTGAACCAAGGCCGCGGGGACTGTCCCCTCCCAGGCCTGCCTTAAGCCCCTTCGCACCCTGAACCACAATCACTCCCCAGGTCTACTTCACTGGCTGTTCCATGAACCCGGCCCGCTCCTTCGGTCCTGCTGTCATCGTTGGGAAGTTCGAAGTCCACTGGGTGAGACCCTCTGCTGGCAGCCATGGGTGGGGGGCATGAGGGCCCGAGGCTTCACCGGGGGGCGGGCAGACAAGTCCCCCTGCCACGGACCATCTTGACCCCTGATGGAGGTTTCCCTGAGCTCAGAAGACCGGGGCTTGTACTTCCTTTCTTTCTGGCTTCAATAGCCCAGGGTGCCCAGGGGACTGGCTAGAAATGGGCCAGGGCGGGAACCGCAGCCTCAAGTCCTGGCTGTTTCCTTATTCACTTTCTCCAGCTGGACCGATTTCCAAACTTGGATAAAGAACAAGGCAAACAGAAATAGACGCACACACACCAGCAAAGATAGGAACAGCACTAGCCAGGGCTCCCGGCTGGTACAGGGGAGGTGAGAGCAGGGAGAAAGGAGTGGTGAGGAGCCTGGGCCGCCCATGGGAGGCAAGATCCCCCCACGGCGGGAGTTCTGGACAGGACTCCTGCTTCTCAAATCTGCCACCTTTTAGACAGCTCCAGGGCTCCTGGGAGACCAAGTCAGCACCGGGGAAGCAGGCAGGGGTCCCACAGCCACCCTATGATCCCGATGGCTCACAAGCCGGCGCCCACTTCTCTCTGCCTCCTCAGATCTTCTGGGTGGGACCCCTGACAGGGGCTGTCCTGGCGTCGCTGATCTACAACTTCATCCTGTTCCCTGACACCAAGACCCTGGCCCAGCGGCTGGCCATCCTCACAGGCACCTCGGAGATGGAGAAAGTGGAAGGGGAGGAGCCCCAGAAAAACGAACCCCAGTCCAATCCAGGGGACACCAAAATGGAGAATATGTTTCAGATAGCCTAGAACTCGGCCCTTGCCTCAGGCTTTGGAGAGGCCTGTGCGCGGGCAGTATGCCTCGTGTGACCAGATTTGAGGTTTTCTGAGAGGAAAGGGGGGTGTTTAAGGGTGTGTAGGAAAGGCTTGGCCTCTTGTCCTAACAGGTTGGGCAGGGGATACCAATCCCTCTCCCGGGCATTCCATTTCTAGATAGAATTCGGGGAGCAAATCTGTCGGCCTTCCTCCTCCTCCATCTCTAATGGAACAGAGCAGAGGGAGGCAGGGGGATTCACGCCTGCCCTCCCCTTCTCTCATCCAACTGGACTCCAGATCCCCAGGTCTTGCGGGGGGACAGGGGAATTAGAGCCCAGAGAGCCAGTCTGCTTAAAGACTGAGGGCTAAAGGGACCTCAGGGAACCCCAACTTCTTACCCCACCCTTAGGGAGGAGAGGCCAGACTTCCCAGAAGACTCAGGGCTCCTCAGAGGGGTCTCTGCCCTTCGGTGTGGTTTGGGGGGAGAGGGGGAGGGAGGAGGCTATGGCTCCCCCCTCAGACTGGGGGCTTCTTTCGGACAGAGATTACCCTCCCTATAGATCTTCATCCCTCACTCCCCCCAAATGCTCAGGAGAGAACCCCACCCTTGGGAAGAGCTGACACGGAGAGGAAGCTTTTCTCGGGCTAGCTCTTCTGGGCGTTTTCCTGCCTCCCACCCCGTCCCATTGACAGGGACAGTTCTGAGAGGGGATGACTCCAGCCCAGCCCTCGGTCCATGTCCTGGGCCACAGGAGCTGTCTCGGCCTCAGTCTCAAATCCACCAGGACCCCCAAGAGCTGTTGAATAAGTCCCAAGGATGGTTGGAATGATGCAGGCAACCAAGATGTTCCGTTCAGTGCCTCTGGAGGACGGCCAGAGTCCCGACTGGTTTGTTAGTATTTACAAGCTGCTATAAACCGATTCTGCCCATGGCCCGGGGGCCAGCCTGGACCTCAGCTTCCCCAGCGACTGAATGGGCACAGGCCTCCCCTAGAGACTGCTGTGAAAACAAGTAAGAAATTGGAAAATGTTTTTGGAAGTAAAAATGTTAGAAAAACAAAGCCAATAAATGATGATTATTGTTGCTATTACTGTAATTATTGGGTTTGAATACAATTGCTGTTGATAATGGGAGGGAGGAAGGGAGACAGGGAGATGACTGAGAGGGAGAAACAGAGGACGTTTTTCTCACTTCATTTGCTCCCGTCACGGGAGCCCTGCCTCCTTTTCTGCTGAGGCTACTGACCTGGGAGCTTTGTGAGTATGTGTGGGGCGAGTTTCTGTGGAGCTTTTCAAGGGGGCGGGGGGTGCTGGGGGAGGGACCCTGGAACGAAGAGACAAGCCAATAAAAGTTAGTTCTTCTCATCTCTATGGCGCCCATCACCATGGCATTCTGAGATGCAGCAACCAAATCCATAAAATAGATAGGCCTTTCCCTTTGGATAGGTCTCCAAAGGGGCTGGGGGTGGGGGAGGGGCTCCAGTCTTCCCAGGGCTGGGTGACAAGGCCCAGCCTGTGACCAGTGCCCGAACAGTCCCCAGTCCTCGTGGCCACAGCAGCCGAGGTCAGGGTCCTGTGATGCTGTCAGTGCAGAGTACGGCTCACAGCTCCCCAGGCTGGGCTGCTCTCATCCACCATCACAAAAGCGCCCAGGGCTTCTTGTGCCTTTATGAGCAGGGATGGCTGGGCGTGTGTGTGTGTGTGTGTGTGTGTGTGTGTGTGTGTGTGTGTGTGTGATGTGATTGGCTTGCTAAAGGTCACTTGGCTCAGTACCACAGCCCCCTTAGGTCTCTCTAGCTTCCAGCTTAGAATTTTCCAAAATCGTGCGCCTGGGGGCTCACACAGCCCGGGATGGAAGAGAAGGTTGGAGAGGGCAGGGGGTGGAGCTCCTGCAGCAGGCCCTTAGGCTCCCAGACAAATTATCTCCACATCCCCAGAGCCCAGGACACACGCTGCTCAATAAAAGTCTGGTGAGCGAATGACTGAAGCTGGGCAGCTGGGAGGGAGAGGAGGTAGTGATTGATCAAGAGGAGAATTCAGGAGTCTCAGCTCCATAGGAGCCAAGAGGACAGCAGGCAGGGGAGCCTGCGCTTGCCGGCAGGGGTAGCTGGAAGAGGGTGCAGTCACACTTGAGCCCCACCCTTACCCCAGAGCCAACTGTGTGACCTCTGTCCCAGGAACTTTGGGCCAAAAGGGTAAGCAAGGGTAGCTGCCTGAGGAGAAAGCGGGGGCTACTTTCACAAACAGTTGTGTGGAGCTGTGCTAGAGCAGAGACCAGCTTCCTGAGAAGTGAGGAACTAGGTTACAACCTGAAGAGCATCCCAAGTCAGACAGGAGAGAGGAACCAAAGGCGAGCTTCTCCTCCGCAGCCTTTAATAGGACAGCCAGCCATCTGTTTGGCCGAGGGAAGGGCTGGCCTTCAGGGAGCCAAATCTCAGCAGGTCCAGCCAGTGGGCTCCGCGGCCGCAGCCCCCGGCCTCGGGTGGGAGTGGGGAGCTCAGGGAGGACAGAGACCTAGCCAGGCAGACCCTTGGCGCACACTCCCTTCCTCCCGTTTGTCAGGGGAAGTTTTTAATTAATGGTGTGTAATCTGATCTGGCCCTTCTCCCTGCTGAGCACTGCTTTCAATCAGCAGAGCCATCTGCAATTGCAATTCATAATTCTCCCCAAAGGGAGGGGGACTCCGGACGGGTGCCGTGGTGATTAATACAATTAGCCTTTTATGTTGATGATTGTCTTAGCGGGAGCAGATGATGCCGGCACAGAGCCCAGGCTGTCGCTTCCCCATTGGTTGGCAGGAAGCCCCTCTCCGCTTCCCACCCCACTGCTCCCTCGGGTGTAGAGGACAGGTCTAATCTGGAGCCACACGGTGGAAAGGGGAGGGCCCACTAAGGGGCCAGGTTCTGGGGCACATTTGGGCCCCTTGGGCTGAGGGGAGAGGAGGAGCAGGATGATGATCCAGAGACTTACCTTTCCAAGGAAAATCATTTTGACCTAAAGGATTCTGTACACCAAGGTTAAAAGAAAAGAACTACTTAAGTAGACTAGAGGTTGGAAGGGTTGAGTTTAAATACAGGCTCAGGCACTTACAGCTGTGTGCACCTGAGCACGTTACTTAAGGATCCCGAGCCTCGCTTTCCTCATCTGGGAAATGGAGTTTGTTCCTAAGGGCCTGGAAGAACTGCGTGGGGTATGCGTGTCCCGCACCGTGCCTAGTGCCATCATGGTAGCGGGTTTTACCCATCGCAGGAGGCCGCCATTCCCTCTGCCAGAGTCTGGCTGTTTCTCCTGTGGTGTCTAATGCAGCCCAGCTATCAGTAAAGAAGGCTTAACCCAGGCTTAGCTTGAGCAAAGGAGAGAGTCTGTAAGTATGAGTGTGTCAGGGGAGAAGGATCCAGAGGAAAGAGGAGTCAAGAATCAAACCCGAGAAAGAAACAGGACTCCTTGGAACAGACGTGGAGGGCTGCAGTGATGGCAGCTGGGAGCTGGTTTGGGGAGATTCAGGGGACGGGGGTAAGGAAGCTGGGTGGGTATAAAGGGGTGAAAAGAAGCAGGGCTTGGAGCATCTGGGATTTCATATGGCAGCTAAGTAAACAAAAAAGGAGCAGCCACCAGAGCTGAGGGTTTAAGAGGCAGCACAGATCAAAATCTGTGATCTCTGATCTATAATGAGGTCAAGTGATCTGGAACAAGCTGACTGGGGTTTTTGTTTATGTTTTTTTTTTTAAGAATAGTTTATTAATTTATAGAGAGAGGGGGAGAGAAACATCGATGTGAGAGCATATGGAGTGGTTGCCTCCTGCACACCCCCTACCAGGAATCAAGCAAGTAACCCGGGCATGTGCCTGACCAAGAATTGAACTGGCAACCTTTCAGCGCACAGGACAACGCCCAACCAATTGAGCCACACTGGCCAGGGCCTGACTGGGGTTTTGATGGGAGACTCTGCTGGGTCAGGAGAGGGGATCACCCCAGTCTCCCTGAGCCCCAGCCTGTTCTCCAAGATCTGAAGCAGCATGAGAAGAGTGCTGCTATCACAGGAGATGTTAACCTGCAGCCAGTATCAGGCCCGGCAGTGTCATGGGGAAGAGGAGGGAAGGAGGGAGGGGTGACGTGAAGGGCTAATCAAGACGAAGCATCAGGCCAAGTTGTGGCCACTCTGGCAGCTGGGGCAGGGGGTCCACACAGCCAAGATCTGTAATCATGTCTCAGGGAGGGGCAGCTTGGTTCGTGAAGGGGAATGGAGGGTGGGGAGCCCAACGGCACTAATTAATAGGCAGCAGTCGATGGGCAGAAGAGGGAAATGAAAAACTGTTTCAGAGCTCTGATGAAGTCAGACAAAGGGGCAGTTGTTGCAAGAGCTGATGGAGGAGGCCAGAGACAGAGGCAGGGACCAACAACTCCACCTGCCCCATGTGGACAGATCAAACAAGGCCCAGTCGGGCGGGCCAGACTGAATTTAGAGGCCGGACAGAGTTGGGGAGTCCGGTTATGGAACACCGGGCTGGAGGGCCTTCCTTAGCCTGGAATACGCTCCAGGCCCTCTCCAGCTGCCTGTTCATCCTGAGATCCAGCTTTAACGCATCACTTTCCAGGCTCTTAAGCCTCCAGCTCCCTCCCTCCGAGCGCCCACAGCACTCAGCACCCACCTCCATCCTGGCACCAAACACATTACTTCAGTTACTTGAACACCTCTCCCTACCAACCAGGAAGACCTTAAACAAAATTATATTTTTAGTCTACTTCTCATCTCAGGGCAACAGTCTCCTTCACTCCTGTCCCTTCTCTTGTCTTGGTCCACGAACCATGGCCTTCCAGTGTCAGAGGAGAAAAGCTCTGCTCTGGCGCTGTGGGACGGGAGCAAACGGGACAGAGGATTGCAGTACACTCCCAACTCCCTGCCCCAAGCATCTAACCATCTAACCTCCTTTGTGCTGAAGCACCTGAACGTTTCCGTCCTACACTGTGACTCCAGAACTCCGCCGACATGTTCTATTATTTTGGTCTTGGCCTCACTGATTCACAACAGCTTTTGCCCCCTTCCCTGACTCAGGGGTCACATGGAATGGCTCTGGGGGTCATGACTGGAACAAACGTTGGTCCTACCCTACACAGGCTTCGTGCCAGATGTCCTGGAGCTGAGCCTTGCTTTTCCCATACCTCAGGTTCCCTCAGAGCTGAAGGAACTCCCTGTTTCAATCTCTGCACAGCTACAGTAAGTAGCAGGTTCCTACCACATCTGGTCTAGCCAACAGCATATCTCCCACAAACAGCTAACACTTCCAACCCAAATGACATTGATAATAAGGTGCACTACCACTTTATGAGCCACTAAGAAAGAAAAATCACTGCATTATATTTGTAAGATGCCATTGATTATGAGATATCTCAATTCTCAGAGACACTAAAACATATTTTTTAAGTGCACCTTACGACCAAGGAATGATCATTTCTCTCTCAAATCTTGGCTTTTTAAGTTAGATTTTAAAGAAAAGGGGAACCGAAGGCCAAATGGGAACCACACTGGGGGGGGGGGGGGTGTCTCAAGTCTTCTCCTTCCTCTAAGGCAGTGGTTCTCAACCTTCCTAATGCTTCGACCCTTTAATACAGTTCCTCATGTTGTGGTGACCCCCAACCATAAAATTATTTTCTTTGCTACTTCATAACTGTAATTTTGCTGTTGTTATGAATCATAATGTAAATATCTGTGTTTTCTGATGGTCTTAGGCGACCCTGATAGCGGTTCTCAACCTGTGGGTCGGAGAGCCTAAGACCATCGGAAAACACAGATATTTACATTATGATTCATAACAACAGCAAAATTACAGTTATGAAGTAGCAAAGAAAATAATTTTATGGCTGGGGGTCACCACAACATGAGGAACTGTATTAAAGGGTTGAGGCATGCCGAAACCGGTTTGGCTCAGTGGATAGAGCGTCGGCCTGCGGACTCAAGGGTCCCAGGTTCGATTCCGGTCAAGGGCATGTACCTTGGTTGCGGGCACACCCCCAGTAGGGGGTGTGCAAGAGGCAGCTGATCGATGTTTCTCTCTCATGGATGTTTCTAACTCTCTATCCCTCTCTCTTCCTCTCTGTAAAAAATCAATAAAATATAATTTAAAGGGTCGAGGCATTAAAAAGGTTGAGAACCACTGCTCTAAAGGGATGGATACCAATGCCCTTAGATGCTCTCAACTCATCTACTTAACTGTTGCTAGCCCAGCTCTTAAAGACCCAGGCCACCCCTCGCTGTGAACATCTCCTCTCCCTCAGTACCAGGGAATCGCTAAAGAGAACCCCTTTTCTCATGGAGACAAAACCAAGCACAAGCCAGGACCACCATTTTTGAGATCATCGCCTACCACTCCACCATTTATCCAACCACTTCCCACCCAACCGGGTTATCTGCCCCAGAGCCTCCAGGCCATGCCATGAGAAGATGCCGAGATTAGTCATTTCCTCCTAATCGGGCTAAAACAGCTCTGTTAAACTGCCGACTGCAGGCAGTTCCCGTTAGAGCAGAGCAGCTGGAAAGGGGCTTAGCCCTTTAATGCCAGCAGCTGTATCTCCACAGTGTGGCTGCTCTGCTGAGGGGCTGGACTCTGTCCAGAAGCATCAAGCGTTTAGCCCCAGTCAATGCATATTAACCTAGGAGGGGAGAGCAGCCAGCTCCCTGGGAGGGGAGGTGGTTCATTTAAGAACCTCCACCCACAGGCTTTGCTTTCCAATGAGGAAGAAAAATTCCAGCCCCTTCGTCTCCCTCGCTCTACTAAAATCTGGACAAGCTGCATCATCTCGAAGGCAGAAGGAGCTTTCTCTGTGGCAGGAACAATTCCATTTCAAAAACTTACCTAAGGAGAGATTCACCTGTTAGTTTTGACAACCTAAAGACGTTAGGCCATTAACCATACTGACTCATTCTCCTTTAAGCTGATTTTCCCCCTCTGAGGTCTTAAGTATTCTTTTGATCTCAGGCATGCACACATGTGGACACAACAGACTGATAACCTCTTCTTGGAGAGCACTGGGCCCTCGGGCTGGTGAGGGAGGAAGCTGAACAGCCCTCAGAAAGCCCTGGCACAGAGCAGGCTGCTGGAGAGAGATCGCTCAAAGACTTCTCAAAGCCAGATGGTGAACATGAGTCGGGGTGAGAGCTAATGCCACTCAGGGGAAAAGCCAATAAGCTAATCCGCTGACACGTTTCTAGAAGCAGGCTGATGGCTTTGGTTCAGAGACTTGCCTGTTCTTGGCTCTGAGCTTCAGAGCACACAAGATGCACATGCACTCCCACCAGGAGTAACCTCACAAACCCACACCAGCTCTTCCTCCTCCTCCCACACAGAATGCAGCCCTGGATCACCAAGCACAGGTCTTCCATTCCACCAGACAACAACCCTAACCATGAGACATTCCCATCCCAAACGCTTTCCCAGGGGCCTGGGCCTCCCTGCTCTTCCCGAGTCATCTGTTGAGAGTACATAAGCAGATCCACATACAGAACTGAGTGGCATCATTTATGTACCTAACTAGAGGCCTGGTGCCCGAATTCGCGCACAGGTGGGATCCCTCGGGGTGGCCTGCGGGAATTGGGCCAAAACTGGCAGTCTAACGTCGCCTGCAGCTCCGCTCCTGCCTGCTTTTCCCGCTCATCCCGGCCCCACTGGGCCTGCTGCAGGCTCGCGCCCAGTCAGTCCTAATCAGGAGAGGCTCACACTGCTGCAGCAGCCGCAGTGGCACTCACCAGCCGTGGGCCCTGCATCTGGCGCCTGTCCCAATGGAGATTGAGGGGGGGAGCCGGGATGCGATCGGCCCTCCGGGAGGGCTGTGGGATGCCCTTGCCAGCCGGGATCCAGATCCATCTCACGGACATTCGCTCCGGTTGTCAGGAGCCACCTGGCAGCCACTTTTATATCATTTCTTCTTTGTGGAGTGTCTAGGGAGGGGAAGCGGGCCACAGTGCCTGAGGCCGACTTCCAGGAGGGCGGCACTGTCGGGATCATGCCAGCAGTGCCAGTCTGTCGGTGCCTGGCCCATTTTCCAGAGATTGGACCTGCAGGACTGAGGGAGGGAGTGGCTGCTGCTGGGCTTGTGGGCCGCTGGGCTTGTGGGCCACTGGGATGGTGAGTGGCGCTCCCGCTGTGGGAGCAGGAGTGGCGCTGAGTGGCGCTCCCGCTGTGGGAGCACACTGACCGCCAGCGGGCAGATCCTGCATTGAGCACCTGCCCCCTGGTGGTCAGTGCATGTCATAGCGACCGGTCAGTTGGTCACTTAGGCATATATATATATAGAGATAGATAGATATAGATATAGATATAGATAGTATTAACAAGTCCATGATGTTGAAGAATCTGAAGTAGCAAGCACCAAAGTTGACCTCCAGAGTGGGGCTGCAATCCCCAGGGTCTAATCCCAGCCAAGCTATAGACTTGTGGGAATTTGAGCCATCACCTCTCTGAATTTGTCAATTGGGATGATATCACCAATCCTGTCCACCATACGTGGGTGTGGCGATCAAGTAGATGATAAATGAAAGCACTTTGCACACTGTAAACCATCACATTACTTTCCCTAGAGGCTCTGTGGGGAATCAGTTCCCAAGTCCATCTTCACTGATAACCAGAGAAGGTATGAACTTGCAAGTGCTTGATTAGAAGTCTCAACTCTCCATTTACATGTGTCTGAGCCTAGCACACAGATGGTATCCAACTGTGTGAGATGTGAGAGTAATGCTATATAAAAACATGCATTTAAGTGCAGCGGGCAAGACTTATAGAGAAGGTAGACAAAAGGGAAAATTCCTGTTTCCAACTCTGAGTCCCTGAAAAGTGGCCTCCTTTCCCAGCCCACATGACTGCAGAGGAGACGGCTCCCACACACTACAAGGTTATTCCTGGTGATGTCAAGCTGTCTTCCGCCTGACTTCGTGAATAGAAACCGTCAACAAATACAGACTCAGAACCCGAGTCTGATAAGTCATACAAGGACCTCCTGGACTAGGGCCTTCACTTATTTACAAAATATACCAGCTACAGGGAGATTTTTTTAAATTATTAAATTCTTAGGTTAAGTGGCCATTCTCCAAACCCTGTTTATACTAGAAACACGATGACAAACATGCCCCAAACCTGCTTGCTTAAAAAGCTTTTTGCATCAGTGGCTTCAGCTTCAGAGTCATGACCAAGACTATCATCAATGCACATTGATCAAGAACCTACTGTGTGAGCTGTAGCGACTTGAACACTGAACTCTGCCACCCTCGCTTCTCAGATCTGGACTGCACAATGGCTCTCTCCCTGCTCATGATGAGAGTGAGAAAAGGTGATGCATGATTATGCAAACTGCTTGGTGTACCAGGCACAGCGGTGAGTCTCCCACATGCTTTTCCAATAGGAAATCACATACCGTATGCATATGCATATATACGTGCCTGTCTATCTGAAGCTTGAGGTGGGTAAGGAGGCCCTACTGTAACAAAATAAACACACAGCAAGCCTCATAGCTGTGTTCTTTGCAATCACTCAGCACTACTTGTCATTTTGTGCTATCCAATAATTTAACCATGACTATAAGAATTCAGACCCCTTTCAATACCACAGGGTCAGTTTATAGCCCCCAAAATGACTATATTTACCACAGTAAATCACCTGAACACCCTATAGCCCTTGAATCAAAACCAGATGCCTTCTTGCCTTCTATTTCTGCAAGCAATGAATTCACCTTCTTAAGGAAGAAGTCATTAAACATCCAGTAAAAATGCAAATTGTTGCTGCTGAACCAAACTGTGTAATGCTTGTCCAGGTAAATAAATAGCAAACTTAGGAGACTTACACGGATTGATAATAGGAGAATAGATTTAAAGATTCTGGTTATTAGCAAGTGGGACAGTCAAGTTCAACTGCATTAAAGAAGGAGCAAGAGAGAGTAGCAGAAAGGGTTGGGAGCAGGAGATAGAGGTGACAGCCACTCCAAAGCACTGACCCCTTTCCACAGATCTCACACAGAAAGTATAATTTAATTAAGAAAGCCCTTGAAAGTGGAAAGTCAAGCTGTTCCACATGAAGTGCTGTTAAAGAAGCTGAAGGTGGGTACATATTTCCCTTTGCTAATATCAGAATTATTTTCATGGCCAAGGTCTCGTGGCCTAGCCCGAAACTGAGCAACTGGCTGCCAGCATCTGACACACAGGACCATTTTCTTTTTCGTTAATGGGCCATCAGTTCCTGCATAGGGAAGCCTTGCCTTACTAACGTTCTACAATCCATTTACTTCCTCTGCACTAGTGACTTAAAATGCACCTTGGGGAGATACTACAGAACAGCAAATATGGAGCCGGGCCAACACTAGGCTTGCAGAGACATAAGAAAAGGGATGGCACCTAGGACAAAGTTTAAAAAAACAAAACCTAACAGGCTTGTGTGTGCAAAGGCAAGGAAGGGGAGAAGGGACCCATCCTGTCAATTTGCTGAGGCAGATGGCCCTGCTGTGAGAGCTGCCACCTCCTGGGAAAAAAGCCAGTAGGTTGCCTCCTCTCTCTGCAGTTACATATTAAGCCTGCAACTGTTTACGTTCAATCTCAGATACATTCTGTTCACCAGCTTCAGAGTTCCGAGTGCAGGTGCCCTCAGTTAATCATCCCAGCTCACTCCAGAGTCACTTCCAGCAGTGAAGGATGTTCCTTCCAGGCAGCCAGCCAGACAGCCAGCCAGCGTCGTGGTTTTTAAAAATCTGCACCATTCTGGTCCCTGAAGACTTGTTTAAAGTTTGTTTGTTTTTTGTTTAAAGTAGTTTCTTCAAATTAGAGGGTAACAGTCAAAGGGACAAATCCAGGACTTCAATTTGGACAACAAAAGAGACAATGAGAAACAGAAACAAACTACTGCTGGTGGTAAAGACTGTGTGGTAAAGGAACGGAGACGAACAGACTCAAAACACTTAAGAGGAAAAAGTAGTATTTTCTTTAAAAAGATGTTAAAGGTTACTTTCTAGGACAAGACAACCAACCTCATGTTCACTTTGAAAAAAACTATTTACTTTTTTCCAAATATTATTTCAAATATGTATTGTACAGACAAGGGTCAATATGGGTCATAAACATTCTATAGAAAAACACATTTTTATAGACAATGGAAATAAATTTAATAAAAGAAAACTCTCATTTATCTAGATGTAGCTATGTTATACAGGAAGATTTCAGCATCCAAAGTGCAAAGACAAAATGTGGCTTTTCTTACCACACAAAATATTGACAATCTCCCCTGTAGCCTACTCTTAATTGTTAGTGGGATGCCAAATAGACAGCATACTGACCTCTACGGCTCCAACAGACTGGCAGGGCTCAAGCATCAGAATGAATTCAATTTATAAACAAACTGGCCTTGACCCCCCACCAAAGCCCAAGTCCAGCCAGAGGCCCATTAGAGATAAATACACAAAGTGTCACTTTTACAAGGTTGTGCCACTTAACACTATTAAACCTAATCAATCCAAATTAAAGCTAAGTATACACCCATCACTAGTTCTGTCCTCACCCTATCCCATTTTTATGAAGGCTCCATGTTACAGCTCCAGTTCATCATGGAGAAAGAGGGATGTCCAACCAGTTCTCAGGAGCCATCCTAAATCCTCTGTCCAAACCTGTTTTTACCCTGCCCTCCCACCTCCCGCTCTGAGACAAGTCAATTTTACTAAAAAGGTAGGGCTTCTGTCATCGCCTCACAGAAATAAGTTCTAAGTAACACCACAGAAAGGTCATTCCATGAGCAGCATTTAGCTTTCAGGCAAAGGGACGAGGCCCTCCCCACCACAGCCCCTCCCAATCACAATGAATTTCATACTGCCCTCTACCCCTACAAAGAGCTCCCATCTAAAAGCTCCCAACGACAGCACAAGGTGTTGATGTTACATTACTTGGAGAGAAAGAGAGGAAGATATATATAGTTTTAATAAAACCCCCATGCACAATTACACTTGATTAAAAGCCTGGAGAATGCTAAAAGTGGTAACGAGTACAGGAGGCTGCGAGCAGAGAGTACAGGTGCGCCCTTCCTTTGCAGTCAGTAAATGCTGGAAGTAACTGGAGACGTGACTTCACTTGAGCATTGGAGAAGCAAAGAAGTTGCCTTGACGTCCTAGGTTTGTGGCAGACTTGCTTTTGCTCCCAAATCTGAAGAAAAGGAGAATAAACTGGAAAAAGTATTCTATGAAAAAACAGTAAATGAACAACTATAACATGATGATGTAATCAACTAAAAGTAGAAACTCCTCAAAAACTACTCTGTAAGCTACTCAGTCATCTGAGATGAAGGGGGAGACTGTAAAGAGGGATCCTTATGGCTCCAGGTTTCTTTTTAAAGTCTAGTCACTAGCTAAGACCTAATTCAATCTTTCTTTCAATTAGCTTCAGTATGGTGGGAGAGAGATCTAAGCAGGCAATCCCCATACCTGGGCGTGTTCCTGGTGAGCGTGGAGCGGACTCGCTGCGACAGGGAGCTGGAGGAAGGCGTCTTGAGAAGCTGATGCTCAGGAGTGGTCACAGGCCCCAGAAAACTCACTTCAATCACAGTTAAGCATATTTTTAAAGGAGGGGAGAAAAAAAAAAGCACCCATGTAGGTGGCCAGTTTTAAGCTGAAATCCCTGTGAAGTACTTAAGAACTAAGGCTAGAGACCTAGCAAAGCCCCAGAGATCATGTCTGTCATCATGTAACACACCAGTGTATCTTCTGAACTATGAATTGCTGACATTCACTTCCTGATTTAGGCCATCCTCAAACTCCAAACTTCACAAATCTAACATTTGACCACTTGATTTTTACCTATATTACGAAAAATAATATGCTACCTTCTAATGAAAGAACATGTGAGGTTGCCAGTGCCACTGAGGTTGGAATAAAACCAGCCTCCTACAAACTGGCAAAGCTTTTAAGAAATCAAATTGGTAAAACATATCAAGAAACATAAGGATAAATTATATATAAATTATTATTGTATCTATATATTTTTTACTTTCCATATGGGTAAAGAAGAACATAAAAAAGGTGGGGAAAATCAGGATAGGAGATCTGTATAAATTCTCCTTCAATGTTAGAATTCTCAAAACTATTGTAATTTTTATTGGAGAATATGAATTTCAAATAACTCTAGCAAAGGCAGGGAGAGAGCCCATGACCAAATCTGAAGAGGTCTTTTAAAAGCACAACTGGGGCCTTACCTTTAATATCTGGTGTCTGTGGTGTTGAAAAGGCATTTGAGTTTTCAATGACATGCATGGGGTCAATGTTCTCTTGTTCCACCATCATGAACTGACTCCAGTATTCCAGGGGCAGTGAGAGCAAGCGTTCTACCACCTAAAAGCCACCAAATACGTTAGCAAGCTTCCAAATCTCAGGGCTTATCTCTCACCAGTCTCTCAAGTTATCATATCACACAAGTTCATATATAAATATGATTGCCCACCTTGGGTTGACGCTTGATGTCCTGTAACATTGTCACTGGATCTGGATTGGGCACAGCGTGGGCAACTATTGTAGGGCCAAAGACTTTAGCCAGATTGGCAACATCCATTTTAGTGTTTGGGCTCTGAGCCACTCTAAGCAAAAGAACATTAAATTAGAAGACTTGCTCCTCCACTTAAACACAGACCAAAATACAAGAAAACAATTCACCGCCCTGACACATGACCCACATTGTCTTCCCGTGGAAAATTCCCTAACTCCCAGGAACAACTTTCTGCTGTACTGACCTCTGCAAGTGAATCATGAGGAAAGCTAATGTGTCTCTGTTGGCCTGGGGCAGCTCACCAACAGCCTGGTACATGGCAGCTATGCTGTTGTCCTCATCTGTGATTTCTATAAATGAAAAGAAAGTACCAAGAGGCCTAAGACTGCTTTCCCTTGACAGCAGGCGTCCAAGTTATCGACCACAAAGTCTCATCTATACAGTAAGCTCCTGAAACTTCTGATTAGGTTCATGACTACATCAGACTCTAGGTTCATTAACAAGCAGGATACTGGCCAACAGTTCAATATTAGAAATCAGAACTTTTAAAAAACCAGCTCTTGCAGTTAGGGAAAGCCTGTGCAGGAAGGCAGACATACAACTGCTATGACTACAATTATCAAGAAGGTATTTGTTCATAAAACATATTTATGGGCCTACTATGTGCCAGGTACTATTGGAGGAGTTAATAAAAAAGCAAATATCTACTAGGTAGTAACACATGTAATAAAATAAGGCAGGCAAGAAGCTAGAAAGTAATGGAAGCTGTTATTTTAGAAAAGCTGGTCAGGAAAGGGGTTTCTGAGGACAAGATATTCAAAAAGAAACATGAAAGAATTAAAGAAGCAAACCATGAAAATATTATTTCTGCAACTACTGTGA
Organism: Cnephaeus nilssonii; assembly: GCF_951640355.1. Lineage (NCBI taxonomy): Eukaryota > Metazoa > Chordata > Mammalia > Chiroptera > Vespertilionidae > Cnephaeus > Cnephaeus nilssonii. The sequence continues at coordinate 47,848,124 of NC_137077.1, forward strand.
AGGCCAGGAGAACTCCATTGTAACTGGAGAGGAAAGAAAGAAGGGAAGGGCATAAAAGGAAATGATATTGGATACAAAACCAGGAGCCAAATCATGCAGCATCTTTGGGCCATGCTAAGGACTGGATTTTATCCTGTGAATGAAGGGAAGCCATTGGAAGACACTGAGGACAGAAAGAATATCATGTAATTTAAAAGAACCACTCTAATAACTACTTTACCACAGAGGGTAAGAGTAGAAACAGGAAAAAATCAGGAAGTTCTTACATTCACTCCAGAGTGAGAGATGTTCAGAGTGGTAGTAGGACCATAAGTTTTCAAATATAGCCTATATTTTATAAGATCTTTGCAGATAAGATTTGCCAGCCAATGGATTAAATGTGAAATGTGAGGAAAAGGAATTAAAGATGGTTCTAAGTTCAAAAGGCCAACCTAAAACTTGACCAAACAACAACAAAAACCTATCAGAGCCCTACTGTTTAGACAAGAGAACAGGCATGGGCAACATGACATAGTTATTTATCCATCAAAGTATTTGAATATCTGCTATGTTCCAGGCACTTTACTAGATGGGGATAAAACTGCAAACAAAAAAATTCAAACATTCCTGCCCCTTGTGGGACTCACACTCAAGTATTAAGATCTGCTCTTATCCCTGACCGGTTTGGCTCAGTGGACAGAGCGTTGGCCTGCGGACTCAAGGGTCCCAGGTTCGATTCCGGTCAAGGGCATGTACCTTGGTTGCGGGCACATCCCCAGTAGGAGGTGTGCAGGAGGCAGCTGATAGATGTTTCTCTCTCATCGATGTTTCTAACTCTCTATCCCTCTCCCTTCCTCTCTGTAAAAAATCAATAAAATATATTTAAAAAAAAAAAAAGATCTGCTCTTACCTGCTGCTCCCATAAAGGTCTTGTTCAGCCGAAAGGTCAGAAGGGGTTCTTTAAGGTTTCGAAGGAAGTCTTTCAGGAAGCTACAGATAGCATGGATGTCATCCACTTTGCTGAGGAGGGGTACAGTTTTCACTCTGAGAAATTTCTCTTTTAGCTCTTTTACTGTCCGGTCGCAGCCCGAGACCCGATATAGGCCTGTCTATTATCGAGATGACACTCTCAGTTAAGAAGCTCCTAAGTGTTAACACAAGTAACAAATTCACCCTCTTCCAGGTTCATGCTTACCTCGGTCAGCCCCCTCTGTTCAATCTCATTTACGCAGTGGACAATAATGGAGGGGATCATTGGAGAAGTCTGGGACACATAATCTGCCAATATTCCCTGAAATGGAACGTTTTATCATTTTTACCACTTAGACCAGCAGATCTAGACCAGTGTGCAGAACCATCTCCCAACTAATACTCAGGCTGGCACATCATGTCTCCTTTAAATTCCTATTCCCAACGCATATATTAGAACAGAGACACTCAATTATGTTCCCTACCTCCACACCAGGACTGATTTATGGTCAAAGATACCACACTCTTCATGAACAAGTAATAAAACCAATAGCTACAACTGTGTCCTTGTTTTTCTTCTACACAAGGGCATCAAGAAAACAAGCAATAATGAGATTACAGGTAAGGCCTTTAATATAAACTAATTTGTTCTTTTAAAAAAGAAAACCTTTTAAATTATTCTTAGGAAGGAAAATAAACACAACTCAATTGCTTGTGATACAACCTTACCTTTAAGGGAGAACTCCAGGGTACTGTATCACAATACAGAAAATTTGTTTAAAAAAAAAATCTTTGCACAGATAAGAATTCTTAAGATTAGGGAAATAACATTTGATTTGCTGGGGGCTGGGTAGTAGCTTAGTCATTTTGCTTTGATTCTTGCTAATGTTGCTTGTACAATAAATACTTTCTTAATGGATTGAATAGATTTTTAGACACAAGCAACCTAAAATTAATAGCCTTGTATGGGATATCTCTAACATAAGAGAAAAGATATTCACAGATGAACTTATATGTTGTCTGGAATTTGATTCAAAATAATTCACTGGACAGGGCCAAGAGGGAGAGATAGGAATATTGATAAAGCAAGACTGGACATGAATTAGTAATTGTGAAATTTGAGTGATAAAAACCAGGAATTAGTTATACTAATCTCTATACTTTCATATGTTTCAAATTTTACAAACTAGGATAGGATGGGGAAGGGAGGGAAGGGAAGAGGAAAGAAGATGAGAAAAGAGAGGGGAGGAAGGAAAGGAGAGAATGGAAACAAGGGAGAGAAGGAGAAGTGTGAGGAGGGAAAAAGGGAAGGAGAAAGGGGAAGGGAGGGTGAGAGGGAGGGCAGGTAAAGGAAGAAGAGTTTTGTCTAGAAAGGTTATAAAACAGACTAACCCATACAGGACTCGACTGCAAGTTAACGTTTTATAATTTGTATTCATTACTCATGGAAAACATATTTGGCATCATTAATTTAGAACAAAACTGATATTCAACTGTGGAAAAGCTAAGAAGCCCTAAGACGATGCTTCCCATAGGCCGTACCTCTCCAATCTTAACAGGTGTTCCTATCAGGGTAGGAATGCAGGGAAGGGGACAGCGGTCCCGACATTCTGGATGAGAGACGACACGACAGTCTCGACACTTCAGGGACAGCTTGCCAAATTTTATCCGCTTTCCACATGGAACACAAGATTCGGGTTTAATAACCTGAGGATGAAATGGGGCAGAAGGAACAGAGTGGTACGAATTAGAAAATTATCAACATCATCAACCACTTAAAGCACTTAGCATGTGCTGAACAGCTTTCTAGTCCTTTTTTACACTTATCTGTTTGTATAATTCTCACAATAATCCCATAAAATAGTTGTGTTTTTATTTAAGGAAACATGCAAAAAGAGGCTAAGTAACTTGCATAAAGTCATCCCACTGGAAGGGAACAGTGAGTGTACAACAGTGGAAAGAACTTGTTTACAAAGATTCAGAAAACCTCCATGTTAACTATGCCACTTACTGTCATGTGGCTCAAACAAGTCAGTTAACTCCTCTGAGCCTGTTGCTTGGGTTTTTATGAGGAAATCAAATGGGACAAAGTTAAAATGTGCTACTATTTAATAAGCATAAAACATAAATATATATCACTAAGAAGCACGAAATGCTACTGAAAAGTTGCTTTCTTCGAATTTTAGTGGTTCTCCCAGAATGGAAAGCTACACACCTTTTGTAATTCAGTAGTGACCCCTGCAGAATGGGATTGGAAAGAGGAAGGAAATTCAACATTTAACTGTATAATGTTAGAGCAGCGGTCGCCAACTGGTGGTCTGTGAGGTCCGAAAGGTTGGCAACTGCTATGTTGAAGTATTAAAATTTGTTCCTGGTACATATTACTCTCACAATAGAAAAATTATAGGTGCCCCCCAAAAGGAGGAGCAATCAGGGATTTACCGTCTTAGAGACAAAGTCATGCAGACGCATCCCCCCAGTACTCTGCGGAGTGTTGGAACCGTCTGTCTCAGTTCTTGGCTCCAGCGGCCTGCTGCTCAAGGTAGAGTCACTATTCCAAGGCTGTAAAGTGCCTAGAAAGCAAGCAGCTTTAACCTTAAGTATTTTGCTCCTTCTGAATTTTAACCCCAATTTCAATATAATCTTACCTTATAATAGACAAATATGCAAATTGACCGCACCTTCGCTACGCCCAAGCCACGCCCACCAACCGAGCCACGCCCACCAACCACGCCCACCAGGAAACCATTGCAGGGACGTTGGGGTGTGGCAGAGCCCAAGGCCGGGAAAGCCGCCCGAGGCTTTCCCGGCCTTGGGCACCAGCGGGGAGCCTGCACCGATTGCAGGAAACAACTGGGGGTCGGCTCCTGCGATCGGTAGCAGGGACGCTGGGTGCAGCCGAGCCCAAGGCCCGGAAAGCCTGGGGCGGAGGCTTTCCGGGCCTTGGGCACCAGCTGGGAGCCTGCACTGATAGCAGGAAAGCACTGGGGGTCGGCTCCTGCGATTCTTAGCAGGGACGCTGGGTGCGGGGAGCCCAAGGCCAGGAAAGCCTGGGGCGGAGGCTTTCCCGGCCTTGGGCACCAGCAGGCAGCCTGCACGGATCGCAGGAAAGCACTGGGGGTCGGCTCCTGCGATCCTTAGCAGGGATGTTGGGTGCGGCCGAGCCCAAGGCCACTGCCCGGGGCCAAGCCCCGACCCTGAAAAAGGCAGAAGGCGGTGGCCACAGCCAAGGCCTGGGTCCCCGGTGCCGGCAGAAAACTGGTGCAGGCAGCCAGGTGAATGAAGGTCTATTGCACGAATCTTCGTGCAAACGGGCTACTAGTCTATAATAATAAAAGGGTAATACGATAATTAGACTGGATATCTTCCGGACGTCCTTCCTGACAAAGCCAGGGCCGGAGGGAAGCCAGCCCAGGTCCGGGTGCCTGCGGGCCTGTGGGCGGCTGGAGGAGGGAAGGCAGCCCAGGTCCCGAGTGCCTGCCGGCAGCCCGAAGAGGGAAACCCAGGTCCTGGAGGGAAGCAGGTGCCAGCAGCCAGGGGAAGGAAGGCCTACTCTTGCAAGAATTTTCGTGCATCAGGCCACTAGTTGATAGATAACCAGTAATCTGTAACCATAATCAGAAGTGAATAGCCTTTTATTTCATTGCTGGCTGGTGTGGCTCAACTGGTTGGAGCGACATCCCACACACCAAAAGGTTGTGGGTTTGATTCCCAGTCAGGGGACATACCTAGGTTGCAGGTTCAATTCCCCAGTCAGGAGGCAACCGATATTTCTCTCTCACATCGATGTTTCTTTCTCTTCGTCTCTCTCTTTCCCCAACTTCCTCTCTCTCTCTTAAAAAAAAAAAAAAAAAAAAAAGTGAGCCCTGGCTGGTGTGCTCAGTGGTTAGAGTGTTGGCCCGTGAACTAAAGTACCTGGGTTGCAGGTTCCCCGTCCAGTTGGGGCACTAGCAGGAGGCAACCAATTGATGTGTCTCTCACATCAATGTTTCTCTCTCTCTCCTCTTTCCCCATCCCGGTCGGTCCCTTTCACACTCTCTAAAATCAATGGAAAAAATATCCTCCAATGAGGATTAACATACAAAAAAAAGTGAATGTAATGGCTACTCCTACACACACACACACACACACACACACACAGTATCAAGAATAACAAGTTATGCACTAATGACATAGGCCAGCTAGCAATCTAAGGTAGAGCTTGATACAATGCTCTGTACGTCAGCCACAACCCAGCAGACCTGATTTCCTTCGACTTCTCGTCCAATATGGAACAGTTTCAATAGTGGATGTAGCTTCAATGGGCCCGCCATCACTGGGAACAGTCACTGTAGTTTTTGCAACAATGGATTCATTCCCCTGAAACAAAATTGTAATGAGAGAAGGACAAACATTTAAATCTAATTTCCCCTCCACTACAGGATTTTGGAATGCTTGAAAAAGTCCTGAGTCTTTGTCAGGACTTACGGCCCAAATCACTATTTAGTCGAAATCTCATACTTTAGGACAGAAAAATAGGCCACAGGGGTATACATACAAGCAACTAAGAATCAAGTATAAAACCGACAGCTGTTTAATCAGACTGATTCCATTCATATGGATGATAAGGACCCTATTACATAAAAAAAACCCTCATCAACATCTCTCTCAAAATAACACTTGCAATGTTGACACAGAATTTTTAATGTTTTGGGCCACTAATCTTTGATGTGTTCAAGACCACAATTGTCTTGGCCTGACTAGTCTTACCTGGTCTGCTGTAGAGCCAATGGAACGAGTTTTCTTTATAGGTCCCGGGGGGCCATCAATGAACTGTCGGCTATTGGAGCGCTAGAGAGGGGGCAAACACCATTAACTTTAGTGCCAAGCCGATCTGAAGCACAGAAGATAAACTTATTCCATTAGACAACTTGGATCCAAGTCCTAGGATCCAAGGCTATGGTAAATAACAAACAATGTGCTCTCTCTCACTGCCTATTTCCACATGAAGCTTAAGTTGTACCAACACAAAAATGTCTTCCCTTGAAGAAACAAGCAAGCTTTGGAAAAATTTAGATGACAGCACAGAGAAAGTAGAGCTGTAATCCTATCTAAGGACGTGAAGTCTTTGGAAACATATTAAGCACTCTAAATAAGCACACACAGACAGATCTCTGCATATCCCATTATACACACATTTCATCTGAAGCTTTTATTAGAGCACAAAAGTCCTGCATAAAAAGTCATATGACAACTCAAAACAAACTTAAGCATATCCTTTTCCATATGATGAATGAAGTGAGAGCAGTCCAGAATAGTAAAATGGGACAGGATTCTATCCTGAGTTACCACCCTCAGCAAGGATTAAAATGTGTTTAACAATGGCTAGAGCAGTGGTTGGCAAACCACGGCTCGAGAGCCACATGCGGCTCTTTGGCCCCTTGAGTGTTCTAATGCCACTTCTTCAAAATAGACTCGCCCAGGCCAAAAACCGACTTCTGCACATGGGCCATGAAGTTTCAATCGCACTTTACGGGCACGCCTGCACGTGGTATTTTGTGGAAGAGCCACCCTCAAGGGGCCAAAGAGCCGCATGTGGCTCGCGACCTGCGGTTTGCTGACCACTGGGCTAGAGCAACATGTCAGAAATGCAATATTGTGGTAGGACTTTCAAGGAAACTCTTTTATTGTTACTTTTATTTATTTTTTTAAAAGAAAGAGATAAGGATCAAAAGAAATTGACAGACAAATGAAACAGATCCAGTGACATGGAAGCATGCAACAGACTGAGGACTCTCAGAGGGAAAGGGCTGGGGGGAGGGAAGAGACCAACCAAAGAAAAAATATATATACTAGAGGCCCGGTGCATGAAATTCGTGCACGGGGGTGGGGGGTGTGGTGTCCCTCAGTCCAGCCTGCACCCTCTCCAATCTGGGACCCCTCGAGGGATGTCTGACTGCCCGTTTATCTCCTACAAGGATTGGGCCTAAACGGGCAGTCGGACATCCCTCTCACAATCCAGGACTGCTAGCTCCCAACTGCTCACCTGCCTGCCTTCCTGATTGCCCCTAACCACTTCTGCCTGCCAGCCTGATCACCCCCTAACCACTCCCCTGCCAGCCTGATTGATGCCTAACTGCTCCCCTGCCAACCTGTTTGCCCCTAACTGCCCTCCCCTTCAGGCCTGGTCACCCATAACTACCCTCTCCTGCAGGCCTGGTCCTCCCCAACTGCTCTCCCCTGCAGGCCTGGGTCCCCCCCAAATGCCCTTCCCTGCAATCCTGGTCGCCCCCAACTTTCCTCCTCTGCCAGCCTGGTCACCCCTAACTGCCCTCCCCTGCAGGCTTGATCGCCCCCAACTGCCCTCCCTTGCAGGCCTGGTCCCTCCCAACAGCCCTCCCCTGCTGGCCATCTTGTGGTGGCCATCTTGTGTCCACATGGGGGCAGGATCTTTGACCACATGGGGGCAGCCATCTTGTGTGTTGGAGTGATGGTCAATCTGCATATTACTCTTTTATTAGATAGGATAGAGGCCTGGTGCATGGGTGGGGGCTGGCTGGTTTGCCCTGAAGGGTGTCCCGGATCAGGGTGGGAGTTCCCTTGAGACGTGGGGCGGCCTGGGCGAGGGGCCTGTGGTGGTTTGCAGGCCGGCCATGCCCCCCACAGCGATCCAAGATCCTGGTATCTGGGATTTGTTTATCTTCTACAATTGAAACTTTGTAGCCTGGAGCGGAGCCAAGCCTTCTGCTCGCTCCGTGGCTGCAGCCATTTCTGTTGGGATTTATGTATCTTCTATAATTGAAACTTTGTAGCATTGAGTGGAGGCCTGGGCCGGCCAGGGTGTGCGGAAAGCTTGGCTTCCTCCATCGCCGGGGAAACCCAAGCCTCCCTCCTGCTCTCTGTGGCCACAGCCATCTTGGGTGGGTTTATTTGCATATTTGCTCCTGATTGGCCGGTGGGTGTGGCTTGCAGGTATAGTGGAGGTATGGTCAATTTGCATATTACTCTTTTATTAGGTAGGCTATGCATAACCCATGGACACAGACAATAGTGGGGTGAAGGCCTGTGGAGAAGTCAATGGGAAAAAAAGGGGGGACATTTGTAATACTTTCAACAATAAAGATAAATTAAAAAAAAAAAAAAGAAATAACATACCCTCTTTTCTCTCTTCTTCAGTTTGAAAGTCTTTATTACAGAAGAATCCCAATCCTGTTGACAATTACACTATATTAATTTCTTTCTTTGGTTAGGCCTCCCCTAAACCCTGTGCAAATAAATTTACAGTGAACTTTAAAGGCTTCTTAAGTCAGACTCCCTTAACTTACAATTTGAGAAAACTGGGGGGAGAACTCAAGTACTGTAGCTACAAAGCCATAGTAAGTTAACATGTTTTCTTTCCAAAATTGAAGCTATTATAACAGAATCAGGAATCAATACCACAGAGGCAAGAAAAGGTTAAAGAATCAACTTCTGTTGTGATTATCTCCAGTGCCTGGTCCTTTGTTTCTGATTATGTTTGTAATTGGCTTTAGAACTTAGAGAATGTTAGGCACTATACTGATCGTGTTAGATGTGATTCTTCCTCTTAACGGACTGCTATTGTCTGTCTAATCATATGTTCTGTACAATATAGCCACTTAAAAAGTTCTAGTTTAGGTTTTACTTCTCTCAATCACCTGGGCCCTAAAAGACATTCGCCACTGAAGAATTATTTGTCTTTTACTGTGGTCTAGCTTCCCTTCGCTTATTTTAACCATATGCATTTTTAGTAGCTACCTGTGAATTCCTTACTCCTGATAATCCCTTAAAACACAAAATCCACAAACAGTTGTATGCAGCAAATTGTAGCTTAGCTACATAAATTTAATCTCTCCAATTCATGGTCAAATAATTTAGCTACTGCTTGTTTGATGTAGCTTCAGTTACAACAGATAACATAGCAGAGGTCTAGCTCCAAAGTCAGCAAATAGTATGTTTCAGTTTTATTATATATCCCAGACCTATTCTATATCATTCCTTATTCCAGAAAGGAGATACCAAATATTTATATCTATAAAATGGCAATTATTTCCCTAGTCAAACACTGAATTTGGACAGAAAACTCATAGCCCATGTAACAAGTAGTTGTCACTTGTTTGGCTATCATCAGAAAACAAATCTCCAATAACCTCCTCATTTATTGTTTTGTTTGTTAGCTTTCAGTCAGTAAAACAGATTCCTGTTTCCTTAACATCAAAGATTGAAATATGAGATGACCTTTCATGCAGAAACACCATCAGAAGTTAAGAGAAGGGTGCTGTCCTATAAAAGCAGGGTAACAAAGAGTTTAGACATGCTAACCATTGTTGATCAAAGCATTATATAGTACCTGGAAACTCATCAGTCCTCTGGCTGAAGCTCCAGAGCACTGGTTTTCCTTCTAACTGTGAAGTAAAACTAAGTTTCCCTCTAGAACCAAACTAATTCAGAAATAAGGCACAAATCTATTCTCCCTAAGAGCAACAAATAAGCCCTGACCAAATAGAGCGTTGCTAAAAAAATTTTTATTGCTAGCTGGGGCTTTAATAAGTCAAGATATAATCAATTAATACATGCAGCTCACAAATCCTTTAAACAAATTTAATCTCATGTCAAATCCTGAATTCTATATCTCCACTTCCAGAAACTAAAAAAATATATAAGCAAGTCTCTTATAGTTTGTGTGGATTTATATTTTTAATGCTACCTCAGTATCTATAACACATCAATTAATAACAGTAATAAAGAAATTCCGGAAGGACAGCAGAGATATTCCTGAGGGAGCAGAAATATAAATAATTCTCAGAGGTCAAATGTTCATTACCAGCGATTCATCAGTCTTGTCAAAGCTGATATCTGATAAAATGGAACCAGATTCATCAATGGTTGACAGTCTATTGAGTGAAACAATACAAAGTTAGACAAAGAATATTATGAAAAGTAAAATCCACCAACACCCAGAACAAGTTACCTAGCAGGTCAGATAATGTCAGCAATTTCACAGCAATCCCTTCCCTTTAAAGATAACTCCAAGCTTAGACCCTAGCTGTGGTGGGTTGCTTTTTATGGTTTCATGAGGAGTGTGTGAATGCAATACAGTTGCTTTTTCAGCAAAAGCCTTATAACTACAGCTGAAAATTACAGTTAGGGGTATGGGTTCTATTCCCTACTGAGTCTGTACTACAGGCTACTAAAAATTTACAAGGTAGAGAGTGAAGTTTAATTTGATCCCAATTGTGGTTGCTTTCTACAAGAGAGAGTATTACCCAGCATTAGCTTTTTAAGAAATTAAGCCCGTACATCTTCTTAGTTATCAAGATTCCCCATAAAACAATCAGGCAACAAAATAAATGCCTCTAAGAGTGCTGACCTCTCCCTACATACCGTATTGGGGGTGTTAAATTCAAAGCCTAGTTGAGACTTTTTTAAAGAGAGATGCAGTGGAACCAAAATTATTGTCTGGTCTTGGCTCACAGAAGACCTTTCTAAACCAGAGGAGCTACAAGAGCTCTCTGGAGAGTAAACACTGAAAGTATTGCTGAACTGCCACTTTCACCTTTAGGTTTCTTAGCAATCTGCAGGATTAGTTATTGGTGTGCAATTTAGCACTAACATCAAAATTTTACCCATGGTGAAACAACATCTTAAGGAAAGATTAAAAAAACAAAAGAAATAGGGAGGCCCCTGTTCCTTTATTTTCACCCACCCTTCCTCCAAAGTCTTTTCTGCTTTATTCAGCACACATTCCAGAACCAGTTTATTTAAGAGTTCAGATAACAAGAACTTCTGACAGCTGTGTTGCTCGTGATCAGATAACAACAGATGCAGTTCCCCCACCTTTTGTTCCCAGCATTGCCAGTGGATGGTTGGCCTCTGTTGAGAAAAGCCAGAGCTGATTTTTGCTCCTCGCTTAGTTGAATGCTGCCAGATGTGTCACACATGAGCATCTCTCGGATCAGCTGAATCTGTCTTTCCTACAGACCAAAGCAGAATAAAACATCCTAACCAACCAGGGGAGAAAGCTTCACCTCAAATTTATGGGATGGGCAGACCAAAAGTCATTAAAATACAGCATTATGCAAATGAGTCTTCAGGAAAGCTGTTACACCAATAGCATATTAATTCACATCAAGTCCAGATTGTGTCTCTGATTTCTGACTGGTAAAATAAACTCCATCTAGCAAATTGGGGTTTCTCTACAAGACTTTTGGATCAAACTGCTAATCCAAGAGGACAGAGTATTGCAAAATGAGAGTCCCAAAATAAATTTTGCATAGCACAAACACTTTATTGTCATTTTATCAGGACAATTATTGGCTTCTTCCACAGATGAAAACAGCCACCCACCTTTCTAAATGGTGGAGCAAAATGTTATTAAATGGATACAAAGCTATGACACACTAGAACCAGGTAATTTGAGGCATCTAACACTGTGCCAGGGTATATTAGTGCCTCCTAGTAAAGGCTTTCCTTTGTACTATGACCCACCTTGGTACACCAAAATTAAAGTGTTCTATGTTAGCCACACTGCTCAACTTGTTGAATATATCTAGCCCTTTATCTTGAATCAGGAGCAGTGGTGAAGGAAAGACTTAGAGTTGTCTTACCTGTATCAAAGTACTAGCTATTGATATAAGGCTAAGGATATTCTGGGTGGCATGAGAGATGGCCAACTGTCTTGTGACAGACCAAGTATGCTAGGATTTCCCTGCCCTTCCCCCTAATTATAATTCTTTAAATTCTCATTTGAAATCTGTATATTAAGTAGTAGTTTCAAGTCAAAAAATGGAAGAAATTTTAAATTTCAAGCTATGGAGAACAGGGTTCTTAAGCTGCAGTTTCAGTTCCAATCACAGACAAATTGTCAATGGACAGGTTGCTTTTAGTTCTTTAATACAGAATAAGAAGCTGGGTATATCTGGCAAGTGGAAGCATTATCAGGCCCTGGCTGATAGCTCAGTTGGTCAGAGCATCATCCTGATATGCCAAGGTTGTGCATTCAATCCCTGGTCAGGGCACATATAAGAATCAACCAATGAATGCATAAGTAGAACATCAAATCCATGCTTCTCCACCTCACCTCCACTCCTCTCTCTCTAAAATATCCATTTAAAAAATACCAACATTATCAGATGCTTCCCCCTCCCCCAGTGTCACAGTACTAGCATAGAAAACAATACACACCAGCTTTTCACAGTCAGCCTCAGCTCGCTGTCTCCGTTTGATCTCTACATCCACCTGATTGCGTGCATGCTTCAGCTTAACATCCAGAGCACTACGCTCAGTCTCTGCTTTCATCAAAAGATCCTTGTATTTCCCCAGCTCTTGGTCTGTTCTCTGCCACTTTTTACGGAAATCCTCGAAGTCCTTTGCCAACTGGATGAATTCTAAAGAAATGAGAGAAAGTTTAATAATTCAAACGCCAAATGCTTGAATTATAAATGCTCTCATAAATGAGTCCTCTGGTTAGTTTTACTCCAAATACATAATTAAGAGCCCAGCTAAACTATGAGCAGCTGAAAACAACCAAGAGCAGATTCTGGATATATGTTCATCACTCTAGATGAGGGCTTTGTGGGGAGCAATTCCTGTTTCAGCAGGCCACTTACTCTGGCTTAGCCAGTAGCATCTGCTATGGAATAAGTAACTCATTAGTCACCTGGCTCCAGATGTAACACCAACACTGAAAGCTCCTGAACAGAAGGCAATCAAAGGGGGATACCTTTGGGGCAGCTGTCACACACCAGGACAGTTACAGCTATAAAACAAAAGTGGCCTCCTTTAGAGTCACTCATTGCTGTGCCAGAGAGATGTTAAACAGCAAATTCAAATGTACCTGTTGTAGTATGCTCCAGTAGATGTAGATTAATATTACAGATGTCTAAGCCTGCAATTCCATTCAGCTATATAATTATACAAATACTAAAGGCCTGGTGCATGAAATTTGTGCACTTGGGGGGGGGGGGGAGGGCCCTCAGCCCAGCCTGCACCCTCTCCAATCTGGGACCCCTCGATCCCTGCCAGCAGTCGAACATCCCTCTCACAATCCGGGACTGCTGGTTCCTAACCACTCGCCGGCCTGGCTGCCTGATAGCCCCCTAACCGCTCCCCTGCCGGCCTGATTGACACCGAACCGCTCCCCTGCCAGCATGATTGACACCTAACTGCTCCCCTGCCGGCCCGATCACCCCCAACTACCCTCCCCTGCAGGCCTGGTTTCCCCCGCAAATGCCCTCCCCTGCAGGTCTGGTTGCCCGCAACTGCCCTCCCCTGCTGGCCATCTTGTGACAATGTGGAGTGGCCATCTTATGACGATGTGGGGGCAGCCATCTTGTGACAACGTGGGGGTGGCCATCTGGTGATGCAAGGGCATGAGGGTCAATTTGCATATTACCTCTTTATTATATAGGATTGATTTGAAAGTAAAGAGCCAATTTGCTGTTTAACACTGCCTTGAAGGGTATATAAACATTCCAGTTAGAAAGATACAGAAAGAGAAGACCTACTAGGTTTGGGTGAGTCATTGATAGCAAATGTGGATTCTCTTCAAATGTCTGCAAAGACAGCACCACTTCCAAGGCAGCACACCTTAAAGCAAGAAAACCCTAGTGGCATTCATTCTTATCATCTGCTATCAGCAAAGACTTTTTTCCCCACAATGCCTTACTATTTCCAGTTAACCTCAATCTATCTCTAAGCATCACTTTTCACCAGTATCAATGGAGGAAGTTTCAAAGGTGTACATCTGTTAGTCAAACTAACCCAATTTACAGCTGAAACTAGGCCAAATTTACACAAGGAGAGCAGATTTTTTTGGTGCACTTTTCCTATTTGAATTTAACTTAAGAGCATAGAAACAATATAGTCTCCTTTTAAAATAATCTTAATAATTTGACTAAATTTCAAACTTGAAATTAAAATTAGGCTACCAATTCAATCTATAGAAATCAAGTCTTATATATAAGGAAACTATAGTTTTTAGCCAACAAAAGATTTTAGCAAAACAAGGTATTATGACCTAGTTATCTTAGACAATGCAAATAACAAGGACTATATATATATATATATATATATATATATATATATATATATATACACACACACACACACACACACACACACACATACACATACACACTAGGTGTACCAGTTAATTATAGTGGATTTGTAATAAAAAAAACACATGATAATTTCAAAAGAAACATCAAAAGTGCTTTATTCAAAGTAATGTCCATCGCTAGCTACACATTTTCCCCATCTTTCAGGTAATTTGTGGATACCGTCCCAATAGAACTTTTCTTGTTTTGAGGCAAATCATTCAGAGACCCAATTTTCCACTTCTTCATATGTTTTGAAGTGCTGATCAGAAAGTGCGTGTGCCATCGATCGGAACAAGTGGTAATCTGAAGGAGCAAGGTCTGGTGAATATAGGGGGTGGGTTAATACTTCCCAAGGTCTTTTAATGTGTCTTTAACGGGTTTTGAAGTGGGTGATGGTGTGTCATCATGAAGCAAAACTACTTTGCCGTGTCTTCTGGCACATTCTGGTCGTTTCATGATCAAAGCGTGGTTCAGCCCTAACCGGTTTGGCTCAGTGGATAGAGCGTCGGCCTGCGGACTGAAGGGTCCCAGGTTCCATTCTGGTCAAGGGCATGTACCTTGGTTGTGGGCACATCCCCAGTTGGGGGTGTGCAGGATGCAGCTGATTGATGTTTCTCTCTCATCGATGTTTCTAACTCTCTATCCCTCTCCCTTTCTCTCTGTAAAAAATCAATAAAATATATTTTTTAAAAAGCGTGGTTCAAATTGATTATTTGTTGTTGGTAGTGATCAGTATTAACGGTTTCACCCGGTTTTAGAAGCTCATAATACACCACACCTTCCTGATCCCACCAAACACAGAGCATTGTCTTCTTTCCGAAGCAATTTGACCTTGCAATCGATGTTGATGGTTGACCTGGATCAACCCATGATTTTGTGCATTTGGGATTCTCAAAATAAATCCACTTTACATCACCAGTCACAATTCAATGCAAAAAAGACTTTCTTTTGTGCCGTTGAAGCAACATTTTACTGATGACTTTTCGGTTTTCCATTTGTCTTTCGTTCAGTTGATGTGGCACCCATTTTCCTTCCTTTAAAATCTTTTCCATTGCTTGTAAACGATCAGAAATTGTTTGCTGAGCAACGTTTAATCTTTCTGCAAGTTGTTTTTGAGTTTGACATGCATCTTCATCCAATAATGCTTGTAATTGTTGGTCTTCAAACTTTTTCGGTTGACTTGGACATCCTTTGTCTCTCACATCAATCTCATCACCTTTAAAGCGTTTAAACCAGTGTTCACAAGTATCTTGAGATGGAGCATGTTCACCATAAACTTCCCGAAGTATACGATAACTCTTTCTTCAAAATAAAGTAATGAATTAAAACTTCCCATAAATGCTCTTTTCTTGGCACGAAATTTGACATTTTTAAGTGTAAAAATATCTATGATGTTAACACATTCAGAAAATTTGACATTATGAAGTTTTGAAGCTTGCTGTCAATACAAAATAGCATACATATCAAATCACATATATATCAACATATGTGTAACTCCATCTATTGAAAAAAATCTGCATTATTAACCGGTACACCTAGTATATGTATATATGCGTGCATATATATATATACATTATTACAATTCAAATAGTTTTAAAAGATACCCTGGTTTGGTTAACAGTTTGGAACATTACTAAGGGCTAATTTTCCTCCTTAATTTAAAAAACAACAATATATCCTTTTGTAAATTTAACAATTTCAACACTATAGATTTACAAAGAAGAAAATTGCCGAAACCGGTTTGGCTCAGTGGATAGAGCGATGGTCTGCGGACTGAAAGGTCCCAGGTTCGATTCCGGTCAAGGGAATGTACCTTGGTTGCGGGCACATCCCCAGTAGGAGGTGTGCAAGAGGCAGCTGGTCGATGTTTCTCTCTCATCGATGTTTCTAGCTCTCTATCCCTCTCCCTTCCTCTCTGTAAAAAATTAATAAAATATATTTTTTTTAAAAAAGAAGAAAATTAAAAAAACGAGCCCAGCCTGTATGGCTCAATGGTTGAGCATTGACCCAGGAACCAAGAAATCACTGATTCCCATGTCAGGGCACATGCCCGAGCGGCGGGCTCGATCCCCAGTAGGAGTGTGTGTAGGAGGCAGCTGATTGATGATGTTCCTCTCTCATCAATGTTTCTATCTCTCTATCCCTCTTCCTTCCTCTCTCTAAAAATCAATAAAAACTTATTTTAAAAAAACAACACACACAAAAAAAACCAAAGCTGGTTCTTAGCCATGTTCACTCCAGTAATCATTAAGTAGTACACTTATGATTTGTGTATTTTCCTGATGTATGTAATACTTCAATTTCAAAAAATAAAGAATAAGAAACACACTTTTCAACTACACAGTCTAAAAACTTTCTACCTCCATGCTGCAGTCAATTAAATGTTCCTAAATGTAGTTGTACATACACACACAAATATTTAAGAAATTGAAAAACAAATTGAGAACAAAAAGATTTTCATTTGACCTAATTTTGCTTATTTGTTTATTCTTTGGGATATTCCCTTTTTTTCTTTCTATAATTCTTTATTGTTGGAAGTATTTACATATGTCCCCTTTTGGGGGATATTCCTTAATAAGTCTTATTAAATTTAGGTTTTTAGCCCTAGCCAGTGTGGCTCTGTTGTTTGGGTGCTGGTTCAATTCAGGTCAGGACACATGCCCGGGTTGCAAGCTTGATCCCAGGTAGGAGACGTGCAGGAGGCAGCCATGTCAGTGTTTCACTCTCAACATAGATGTTTCTCTCTCCCTCGCCCTATCGCTCTCTCTAAAAATCAATTAAAATATTTTTAAAAATAAAAATAATGAAGTGATCAACCAAAGAACTTGTATGCATATATGCATAACCTATGGACACAGACAACAGGGTGGTAAAGGCCTGGGGAGGAGGGCGGAGCAGACTAGAAGGGGTCAATAGGGGAAAAACAGGGGACTTATGTAATACTAGAGGCCCGGTGCACAAAATTCATGAAGGGGGGGTGTCCCTCAACCCGGCCTGCACCCTCTCCAATCTGGGACCCCTAGGGGGATGTCTGCCAGTCGGACATCCCTCTCACAATCCGGGACCACTGGCTCCTAACCGCTTGCCTGCATGCCTGCCTGATTGCCCCTAACCGCTTCTGCCTGCCGACCTGATCGCCCCCTAACCGCTCCCCAGAGGGCCTGATTGACGCCTAACTGCTCCCCGTCGGCTTGATCGCCCCCAACTGCCCTCCCCTGCTGACCTGATCGCCCACAACTGCCCTCCCCTGCCGACCTGATGGCCCACAACTGTCCTCCCCTGCCGCGACCCGCCTCCTCTGCTGGGACCCGCCTCCTCCGCACTGCGCAGAGACACGGGACCCCCAGGCCTCACCATGTGGAGCGGACACCAGGCCCCGCCTCCACTGTGCATGCAGCCATCTTGTGATGACGTCACACAAGGGCGTCGTGCAAGGGCATGATGCCACCTAGGCTTTTATTATATAGGATTTCCAACAATAAAGATTTAAAAAATAAATATTAATAAAAATAAGTAATAAATTAATAAAATTTAGGTCTTAATTCTTGTTCATTGTTAGTTGGCATACATTATAGGTCTCACTGCAATGGAACTCCAAATAAAGTATCAATTAATTTCAAGGAAAAAGTTCCTATTTTAATAGTACAAATTATTAAATTACTAGTAATTCGCCCAAACCAGTTTGGCTCAGTGGATGGAGTGTCGGCCTGCAGACTGAAAGGTCCCAGGTTCGATTCTGGTCAAGGGCATGTACCTTGGTTGTGGGCACATCCCCAGTAGGGGGTGTGCAGGAGGCAGCTGGTCGATGTTTCTCTCTTATCGATGTTTCTAGCTTTCTATCCCTCTCCCTTCCTCTCTGTAAAAAATCAATAAAATATTTTTTTAAATTTTTTAAATAAAAATAAATTACTAGTAGTTCAACTTAGTTTGTTAGACCAACACCATAACATGTGGATACATGACTAAGTGATTACTTTTTTTTTTTAATCCTCACCTGAGGACATGCTTAGAGAGAGGAAGTGATTAGGGGGAGGAGAGAGAGAGAGAGAGAGCGAGAAAAACATCGATGTGAGAGAAATATCGATCAGCTGCCTTCCCTATACACCCCAACTGGGGGATTGAGCCCACAACCCAGGTATGTGCCTGACTAGGAATTGAAGCAGCAACCTTTTGGTGCACAGAACACTCAACCAACTGAGTCACTCCAGCCAGGCCAAGTTATTACTGTTAAGTACAATTCTGTTATAAACTAAGTTTGTTATAAAGGGTCAAAAAGGCCCTTTAGACCACAGACCAGGAAAAATTCTGATGTTGGAGATCAACAAACTTGGCCCCCTAGTTTGTGAATCACAATTCGACTTCATACCAGCCCGTCATGAAGTACATACACATTCAAATGATTAAATTCAAACTATCTCCTTAAAAAAAAAAACACACACAAGGACATATTAAATTCAATTAACAAAAAGGAGAAAGGAAAAGAGAAATTTCCATAAAACAAATTGAGGATAATCTTTGATTCATTAAAAAAAAAATTAGGGTTTGGTTCATAATTCAGCAAACAGATAAAAGCAATTCAGAAATCTTTTCTCAGTTCACCGCTCTTGGGACCTTTGTTATTGGGCCCTGTATCTTATCTACTGTCCTCAAAGCTGCTGCTGCTTCTTTTTTAAAAAATATATTTTTATTGATTTCAGAGAGGAAGGGAGAGGGAAGAAGAGATAGAAACATCAATGATGAGAAAGAATCATTGATTGGCTGCCTCTGGCACCCCCCTACTGGGGATCGAGCCCGCAACCCGGGCATGTGCCCTTGACTGGAATTGAACCTGGGACCCTTCAGTCCACAGGCCAACGCTCTATCCACTGAGCCAAACTGGTGAGGGCCTTTGAAGCTTCTTAAGGGCAATGACCCAGTGTCTCTTTTGCTCTTTTATCACTAGTGCCTAGCACTCTGCCTAATACATAATAGGCATTTAGTGTTAACTAAAATTTTTATTGGTAGTTCATCTCATGATAAAATTGAGTAACATGTAATGAACTAAAGCAGTCATATTATAGTGCAAAAAATTAAATTTTAAAAGCTATCAAGACTACATTATAAAATTTTCAAAAGCCTCCAATATTTAAATCAAAAAAGGGGGGATAGTAGAAGAATATCATGTAAGGAAAAATATCCTGTAAGTAAATTACATCTAGAAAATTTGTACTTTAGAAAATTAATTGTAATGCTAACAGCAAGACACCCATGAAAAACACACATGGTGTCAAAACAAGCCAGAGGAAAATCATTTGGGCAAAAAATGAAAAAGTATCCCAAGTCAAATTTATGGAAAATATTCCTTTGTTAACTTTTGGTCGAGAATGTGTTTGTATATTTTCAGAAGACAACTCTGAGACCATGTGGATTCCGGCAACAGAGAGGAATTGACAGGACTACTCCAGCCATGAAGACAGAGGAGAGGCAGTCCAGAGGTGGAAGACGCTGACGTCGCCTTGCCACGCTGGCGGTCAGCAGCTGTGCGTTGCTGCAGATTGCCTGGGACCAAACTGGAGAGGGTCGGACCTGCATTGCCACCATTTCCCCCCATCCAGAACTGAAATATCATTGCTGACATGTACACATAAGGAACTGTTTGACATTGAAATTGGGTCTCAAAAGAACTGATGGCCCAGAGAGAAACTCACTACGGACTGGTTCATTTGCCTTTCAGCATAGGCATTGTTACTTGTCTCATTTTCGGTTCTTATAAGTGTATTTCTAGTAGGACATGATCTCATTCATCTAGGGGAAATGATGAACAACATAGACTGATGAACAAGAACAGACCCAGAGACAAGGAGGCATGGATCAGACTATCGGACCTCAGAGGGAGGGTGGGGATAAAGGGGAGAGATCAACCAAAGGAATTGTGTGCATACATATGAGCCTAACCAGTGGTCAAGGACAACAGGGGGGTGGGGGCATGCAAGGGGAGGGCTGTGGGATGGCAATGGGGGTATGAAGACAAATATGTGACACCTTAATCAATAAAGAAATTTAAACCAAAAAAAAATAGGCATTTAAATATTGATTGAATGAATGAATGAATGAAGAATTGCTGTTCAGATCAAAGTTAAATTCCAGGGATCCAAGCCCACCTTACCAATCTAATCAAATTTACCTCCCAACGCACAACACCCTCTTTCTAACTAACCCAGTTTGTCCCTGTCCTCAGAACAGACCTATGCTCATTTCTGCCATCTCACTTGTGATGAAGCTATGCACTCCAAATGAAATGCCCTACCTACTCTTCTTTATGTACCCATTTTTCTAGTCCCATCTGCTCTCTGAGTCCTTTCCTAATTTGTTTGCTCCACAGTAAATTTTTCTCTACTTCCCACAAGCATATATTCTGATACTTGTACTGTCTTCATTTCATGAGAAAGAATCCTGTCTCTGAAACTTAAATACCATAATCTTCTTGAAGTCAGGTACCATATCACATACACTTCAGTATCACCTACTGTATAGCATAGCACAAACCTAGCATGGTATTGGAATACAATAGGTACCTAATAAACACTGTTATATTTATTCCTAATTTATACACCAACAAATCAAAAAATTCAGGCAGCCCGGCTGGTGTGGCTCAGTGGTTGAGTGTCAACCTATGAACCAGGGGGTCACATTCGATTCTCTGTCAGAGCACAAGCCCGGGTTGCGGGCTCAAACCCCAGCGTGGGGCATGCTGGAAGCAGCTGATCAATGATTCTCTCTCATCATTGATGTTTCTCTCTCGCCTTCTCCCTTCTCTGAAATCAATAAAATATATATTTTTTTAAAAATTCAGGCAGTTCATAATAAAATAAAGATAAAAATCATGGTGACTGGGGAAAACAAAGATAACAAAATACCTAGACCCGTGGTCAGCAAACTGCAGCTCGAGAGCCACATGGGGGTCTTTGGCCCCTTGAGTGTGGCTCTTCCACAAAATACCACGGCCTGGACGAGTATATTTTGAAGAAGTGGCGTTAGAAGAAGTTTAAGTTTAAAAAATTTGGCTCTCAAAAGAAATTTCAATCGTTGTACTGTTGATATTTGGCTCTGTTGACTAATGAGTTTGCCGACCACTGACCTAGGCCATTAAAGTCATTTTATTTGAATACTAGTGGCCCGGTGCACGAAATTCGTGCACGAGAGCGGGGTGTCCCTCAGCCCGGCCTGCACCCCCTCCCCTCCAATCTGGGACCCCTTGTGGGGTGTCTGACTGCCGACATCCCTCTCACAATCTGGGACTACTGGCTCCTAACTGCTCACCTGCCCGCCTGCCCAACTGGCCCTAACCACTCTGCTTGCCGGCCTGCTCGCCCCCAAATGCCCCCCCGCCAGCCTGATTACCCCCAACTGCCCCCCTGCCGGCCTGATCGTCCCCAACTGACCCCCACCTCCGCCAGCCTGCTTGATGGCTTACTCACTCCCAACTGCCCCCCACCTCCGCCAGCCTGCTTGCCAACTGCCCTCCTGCCGGCCTGCTCACCCCCAATGGCCCCTCCACACTGGCCTGATCACCCACAACTGCCCTCCCCTCTTGGCCCCTAACCACCTCTACCTCAGCCCCGCCACCATGGCTTTGTCCAGAAGAATGTCCGGAAGGTCTCCTGGAAGGTCTCCCAGTCTAATTAGCATGTTACCCTTTTA
Source organism: Cnephaeus nilssonii (assembly GCF_951640355.1). Lineage (NCBI taxonomy): Eukaryota > Metazoa > Chordata > Mammalia > Chiroptera > Vespertilionidae > Cnephaeus > Cnephaeus nilssonii. The sequence continues at coordinate 47,869,849 of NC_137077.1, forward strand.
TTAGTATAGATTAACCCTCACTCTGATCTTTCAATAACCTTGGACTTAGCTTAAAAAAAAAAAGACTATACAAAAAGGAGAAAGAAGAATGAAGTTATGATGAAACTCAAGAATAAAGAGTTGGGATACCTGGGCGTGGGAAGAATTCCTAGTGTCAAAGAAAAGGACAGAGACTAGGGTGGTTGCAGAAAAGAGATTCTAGAGTCTAGAAAACACTGAGCCACTTTAGTTGCTCAAAAGCCAACATTCCAAGTTAGGGATTTAAGAGGGAGACAAAACATACCTCTATTTTATAACAGAAATCAATGGGAAGGTATAAATTTGCTTATAAAATAAGGGTATCTGTAAAAATAAATACCTTGTATATTTTTGGTATAACTACTTCCAAAGTATTTTCACAACTAGTATCTCATTTTATCCCCAATCTTCACATAACTCCCACAAAGAAGACAGACATTTAAATTCATATTTTACAGATAGAGACACAGAAATAACCATTAAAAGTCAGCATAGTTATTGAGACTCCAAACCTCAGATTCCTCTCTCTGCCCCCACATCTACCAGCTGCCTCCTCCTAGAGATCTTAATTCTCACAATCTCTTCTACCCGTTTCCCCTTATTTCCATCTTCACACTATCCCAGTTAGGACTCCCGTTGCCTCTTTCCTGAACAATGGCAACCATGTCTTATCATTCTCCCAGCCTCCACCTCTAAGGCAGCCTCCACCTCTGCCGGGTAATCTTCCAAAAGTACAGCTCTGAGTATATCACTCCCCCTTACTCCTATTCCCCTCAACCCCACACCCTCTTGCCTCCATTCAGGCTATTCCCCTGACCTAAATGCCCTATTTCATCTCTGTCTGTTGGGATCCTACCCTACATCTAAGGGTCAACTCAAACCCTACTTTTCTCCATTATGCCCTTTAGTCACCTCTTTCCCTCAACTCAACAGGTGCTAGAGGTTGTGATAGGTTCTCACTAAATATTTGCTGAATTTTAAGATCTATTCAATACTCCTCCCCACTAGACTCCAAAGTTATCCATCTTCTGAGATGATGTGATCTCAAAAAGAAGCCTAATTAGTATGCCATCATGGTTACTGAGCTGGTACCAGATGATAGGGTCGTGTAACAGCTATTAAAGAGAGAAAATAGAATACTGTTTTGAAAGGCCTGTAAGTGGATAAGAGCTATTAAAAACATCAATCAAATTGAAGTAAATATTGAATGGCATAAGCAGATGCCATTACTAAATACAGTAGGGGTTGTTTTTTTTTTAAGTTTAAGACATAGTTCTTACATTACTTTTTAGCAACGAGGCTGACTTAAGAGAAACACTAAGTTAAGTATTAATAAAAATCTGAAATAGGAGAGGATGGCAACACAAAGAGAAGCTGGTATAGACTATTTCCAGATCACTTAAGCCTGTGCTACCAGCCCCACCTTCCTTTCTCACTAATCTACTTCACAGATGATTGTTTTATTACCACCTCCTTTTTCTCCCTAGCTCTCTACCCAATCTCAATCCTTTATTACTAAACATCAAATACATGAAGTAGGTAAAAGCAGATGAATAATTACTCCAAAAAGATGTTATAACATTTTTCTCTTCTCCAACTGAAAATGTTCTTTAGAACACAGGGAAAGCCCAGGATAAAAAATGTAGATAACTACTCTCTAAAGAAAAAAGCAACAGCCTTGAAAATTCAGATTTTGCCCAGTTCATGGTACAAAAATGAAATTGGCAACTACTTAGTGGGAAAAAAATCTGTATAAACCCATTTAATAACTACAGAAAACATGACCATCCTATCTAATAAAAGATTAATATGCAAATTGACCATCACTACAACACACAAGATGGCCACCCCCATATGGTCAAATATGGCTGCCCCAATGTGGAAACAAGATGGCCACCACAAAATGGCCAGCAGGGGAGGGCAGTTGTGGGCGATCAGGCCTGCAAGGGAGGGCAATTGGGAGGGACCAGGCCTGCAAGGGAGGGCAGTTGGGGGCAATCAGGCCTACAAGGGAGGGCAGTTGGGGGGGACCAGGCCTGTAGGGGAGGGCAGTTGGGGGCGACCAGGCCTGCAAGGGAGGACAGTTGTGGGTGATCAGGACTGTAAAGGAGGGCAGTTGGGGGGGGACCAGGCCTGCAGGGGAGGGCAGTTGGGGGTGACCGGGCCAGCAGGGGAGAGCAGTTGGGTGGGGGACCAGGCCTGCAAGGGAGGGCAGTCGGACATCCCTAGAGGGGGATTGAAGAGGGTGCAGGCTGGGCTGAAGGGACCCCCCGCCCCCTTGCACAAATTTCATGCATGGGGCCTCTAGTTTAGAATAAGTGTCCATTAAGCTTTAACCATGGATAAATGACCATCACTTTATTTTAGGAAACCCAAATAAAAAACAAGTTTCAGATTGGAATGTACTTCAGCTCTGTAGAAAACCCAAGTCTGAAATGTTTTCTCTCTTCACACAGGCCAGCTCAGAATGACTTACGGAGTTCATTTCCTTCACTGAGAATCTCCACCCGGCGTACAAGCTGCTCAAACAGATTCCGCAAATTCAGCATCGTAGTATCCATCTTTCTGCCAAGAAATCAAATATACATTAGGGGTCCTGCCTTCTCCCCCAGACAAAAGATTCAGTCGCAATCCAGTACAGTCATCAGTGACTAACATCTGGTCTCTTCCATTTGTAGCTACCATTATAAGAATCACAAGTCAACAATTTGTGTAATCCTTATTATAAAAACAAAGTTGGAATGTTTAATACTCATTTGAAAATTAGAAAAGCATTTCAGACCTCTGATTATAATACCCTCTTCCTGCCTACTGCTTTTCCTCCACTCTGCAATCACTACAGAACTGAGAGGAAAGCAATTAGGGACAAGCATGTCCACTGATCACTAGGTGACCAAATACAAAATGTGGTTCTTAGTCAAGCATACTGATTAATAACACTTCTACCACTTTAATCCTTCTGGACACTTAAGACCTTCAAGATAACTTAAAGGTTTATTTTTAATTTCATTTTTAGCTAGTACCCCTGTTGCATCTGCCTTTTAAAATGCAGGACATGGTCAGCACATTTCCTACCAACAGCACAGATGACGTCACACAAGTGATTAAGTGGGGAAATCGCCAGCTCAGCAGCACAAGAATTATTTCTGTAATGCAGGGCTCTCTGCTAGACTGCGTGCAGGAACTATGTCTAATAAATTTATACTAAGTATAGGCAAAGGCTTATGTTATACCACATTCTGGCATCAAGGAGACAATACACCACCTTCACAGATAGAAGGGCAAAGGAAAAATCATTTGCTACTGTGTTCTGTATAGTGAATTTCAAGCTTGGTATTTCCCCCAAAGACCTGCTGATATTACATTAAAAATGGTGTACTTACTAGCAGTTTTGCTCCAAATAGACTTTAACTGGGAACACTTTGAGAAAATAAGCTCTTCATTTAACAGTCAAGAAAGAAAGATAACAACTAGATATTACATAAACTATCAAGAAAATTAAAAAAATTAAATTCATATAAAAGCTGAACATCTAAAGAAATACCATTAAAGGATTATTCTTATGTTTCAACATTCTAGTCCAGGTCCTTATTTCATACTCTAAATAAAATTTGACGAACTCTTTTATGAAGGTTTAGTGATTTTATAATGTTTATAAGATTATGCCATATGCTATGAGGGCAAAAAGAAAAAGAAAACCACAAAAAACAAAAGAATATATAAAGATATTTTCTATTAAATGCTACAGAATTAATCATTTGTATGATGATTGCTCTAATAGCAAAAAAAGCTTTCAATTCCAAGCTTGGATGCAATATATACCTGAACTAGGGCCGGAAACCAAGATTTTCAAATGGCAATGTATCTGTTCCAAGCTACATGAACACAGCTAGCTGCTAAGCAACCAGACCAACAAATTTATTACAAAGATCTTTCTCTAAACTAAGAACAAAACTAAAATAATAGCATTGAAACTGGCAGGAAGATATCTGGAAGTTATGGAGAAGCCCATGGATTTAACAATATGACAAAGCAGGCAAATACATTCAAATGCTATGGGAAAGAAGCAAGAATAGGGCATTCAAGACCCTACTCAAATGATTTCCTTTGGCTCCCTGTGAAAATGGAAGATACTGATCACTTTTAATATGGGATATTGACTTCTATCATTTCAGCATTCATCTGTATTATTCTGAGACTATAAGCTCAGACCTAGGAAAACTGACCAAGAATGCAAAAAAAGGAGTATTTCACAGTGCAACTAGGGTACTAAAAACTAGTTGTTAACATTTTTTTTTTCCAGGAAGTTTTTATGTCTTAAATGGCAATACAATAACCTGATCCTTTGCCCCTTTATAAGAAATCATCACATTTTCTCAAGTTCCTCTAGTCCATTATTCTTCTTTTCTATGTTTTTTTGTGCATACCACTTCCTAGAGCAAGGGTTTAGGGGAGGTACTCTCTTGAAAACACAACCTGCTTCCTGAAAAATCTAAGAACACAGAGAACCTACCTGGGGACATCTCATCATAGTAACTGTTATCTCATATACTAGTAACTACCTCAATCTACATTGTTCTCCTAATATGATGCCTAGTGCCTAGAAACTAGCTATATAACTGAACTTCCAGTGCTGTATTGTAAAACGGAAGAGGTAACCCTAACTCTGTCAGACCATTAGTCTCCAGATTTAGAATTTTAGTTTTACAAATAGTTTGATTATGGATTTTTCTCTATTCTTCTCTCTCAACACCAGACATTCCTTTAGTTCAGAGGTTCTCAACCTTTCTAATGCCGTGACCCTTTAATACAGTTCCTCATGTTGTGGTGACCCCCAACCATAAAATTATTTTCGTTGCCACTTCATAACTGTAATTTTGCTACTGTTATGAATCGTAATGTAAATATCTGTGTTTTCCGATGGTCTTAGGCGACCCTGCTAGCGGTTCTCAACCTGTGGGTCGTGACCCACAGGTTGAGAACCACTGCTTTAGTTCAATCCTCCAACCTCTCAAAAAATGTATCAAACTATTCCACTTTAATCATTACATCTCTACAGACTACTCACTCATTTATCTCACCAGCCCTACCCTCTCTCCTAATGCCAACTCAGCAGCTCTCAATTTGCTTGGGATGCACCAGATGCTGGACTTGATGCTGAGATATTACCCAATCTTATCCCCTCATATACATAAAGTTAAAAAAAAAAAGTTACATTACAGTAAGCTAAGGTTACTGAAGAAAAAAAATTTATAAATTTACTGTAGCCCAGTGTTTATAAAGTCTACAGTAGTGTATAGTAATGTCCTAGGCCCTCACATTCACCCACTCACTGACTCACCCAGAGCAACTTCCAGTTCTGCAAGCCCCATTCATGATAAGTGCCCTATATGGGTGTACCATTTTTATCTTTCACACCACATTTTTACTGTTACCTTTTCTGTTTAGATATACATATATTTACCATTGTGTTACAATTGCCTACAGTATTCAGTACAGATCATGTGGTATAGGCTTAACTTTATTATCAATTACCTATCCACTGACCTACCCTACCCTACTGACTCCCAATTTTGATTCCTTATTTTTATCATTCTCCCACTCACTCAGTTCCAAATCTCAGAATCACCTAAAGTTAGTCCCTTTCTTATAAGTATAATCACCAAACCTGTGCATTCTTCTCTCATGTGTATTATAACCATCCCCTCATCACATGCAGGTCATCATCACTCACTTCACCTGATCTTTCCCCCACTGCTTTACTTAATTGGCACTCAGACACATATACCTTGCACTCTAGCATGTATGTACCATACCAGGTAAACTGTAAATTCGAGAACAGAAACCTTACATTTGGCACTATTGTACATACAAACACTCAGTATTTAAAAATATTTGACAAAAGTCAGATAACACACACACACACACACACACACACACACACACACACACACACACATCCAGTCATCACTCTATTGTCAAAAGAATTTCCATTCTACGTGAACATCAATGTATAATCTAGATTTTTTTTTTTTAATGTTAAAAGGGAGCAGGGCAGAGCCCTGGTATAAAGTCTTAGTTCTTCTATTTATCAGTAGTATAACTTTAGGTGAGTCACTTAATTTATGAGACATATCTATAAATAGGAACAATAATACATGTTCTAGTTACCTCACAGAATATTATCAATTAATGTAGTTAAAAGTTTTATAATGTATAGCCCAAGCAGTGTGGCTCAGTGGTTGAGCATCAACCTATGAACCAGTAGGTCAGGGCATATACCCGGGTTACGGGCTGGATCCCCAGTGGAAGGTATGCAGGAGGCAGCTGATCAATGATTCTCTCTCATCATTGATGTTTCCATCTCCTCTCCTTCTCCCTTCCTCTCTGAAATTAATAAAAATAAATAAAAGTTGTATAATGTATAAATTGAATCTTATCATAAAAATACATGGTGTTATTATAGTGGATATGAAATTTTTGTTTTTGCTTTGGTCTGACAGTTGTTATTTACACTATAGTGATTACAAAATTATAGCTGGACCCCAGACCAAGAAGAATGGGGGATAGCAAAGTCTGACCAGTTCTAGGCTCGTTTTTAAACAAGCTGTTCTAAATGAGGCTTATAGTGTCTAAGAGTTAGTTTTTCCTCTAACATAGGTTTATTTAGGATAATAATAAAATAAAAAAAACAGAACTAGGAAAATATAATCCTCTTTTCTTTATTTTTTTAAAATATATTTTACTAGAGGCCCAGTGCATGATTGAATCATGCACGTGTAGAGTCCCCTACACGCTTTCGCTTTTGATCACGGGGGAGCTGGGTGCCTGTCCGCTGGTGCACCAGGCCTTTCAGAAGCCTCCGGAGGCTTCTGAAAGGCCTGGTGCCTGAGCGGACAGGCACCCAGCTCCCATGCTTTTGCTTTTGATCGCTGGTGCACCAGGCCTTACAGAAGCCTTCAGCGCGGCAGAGGCTTCTGAAAGGCCTGGTGCCCGAGTGGACAGGCACCCAGCTCCCACGCTTTTGCTTTCGATCGCAGGGGAGCTGGGTGCCTATCCGCTGGTGCACCAGGCCTTTCAGAAGCCTCCGGCGCGGCGAAGGCTTCTGAAAGGCCTGGTGCCTGAGCGGACAGGCACCCAGCTCCCCCGCTTTTGATGGTCCACAGTGGGATGTGAGCTCGCTGCCTCAGAGGCCCCTTCTGTGCCGCAGCACAGCCATGGCGCAGACGCTGAGCTCGAGCCGCCGCTGGCGAGGCGAGCTCAGCGTCCCGCCGGCCCAATCGGCCACCCCGGCCACCCCAAGTCCCGCCCCCCCCGTGCCTCCTGGCCAATCGTGGGCATAGCGAAGGTACGGTCAATTTGCATATTTGTCTATTATTAGGTAGGATTGATTTTTTACAGAGAGGAAGAGAGAGGGATAGAGAGTTAGAAACATCGATGAGAGAGAAACATTGATCAGCTGCCTCTTGCACACCCCCTAAGGGGATGTGCCGGCAACCAAGGTACATGCCCTTGACCAGAATCAAACCTGGGACCCTTGAGTCCACGGGCCGACGCTCTATCCACTGAGCCAAACCGGTTTCGGCAATCCTCTTTTCTTTAGACACTAGGGGACCATCATTCACTTTTACTAATGTTCTATAGAAGTGACTCTCAGGAATTAAAAACTTTTATAGAGGACTAAATATCTTTTTGCATCAGTTCTAACTGTGATATCGCAGCCAAATTGTAACTTGAAAAGTTAAAAATTACTCATCCTATTCAATGTCCATTGAAAATGGCTTAATTTTCCTCCTGGGTCACATTTTCACCCTCATGAGTACTTCTTTATTTCTCCCCCTTTATTATTTAGCTCCATAGCTATGAGATACACTAATGTGAAAGGAAACAAAAACAATGTCATATTGTAGTACATTGCTTTGCAGCTGTACAACAGCTGTCACTTTTCACTACAGAGGCGGCTGCCTTTTGGGAAAGCTGAAATGATCCCTGTGTGGAGCAAGGAAATCCGTTTGTAGAGCACTTTAAGCAAAAAGGTGCTAGAAAATCTCAGCTGTTATTGATGAGAAGCCCCAGAGGTGGAGAAGTCATTGTTACAGATTCCCAATCTGTGAGTATCCCTAAGGGAGCAATTTTGCATCACCGGGAAAGAGTCTCAGCTTGATGTGATTGCCTTGAGTCCCCAATTTAATTTCAATCACCCAGCCAAGAGACAGACATCGTCTGTCCTTCAGAATAACAGACTACTACAGATCTTTACTGCAGAGTATCCTGGGAAAGTCTCTATCCTCTTCTTCCTCCCCCTACAAATAACATTATTAAGAGACCTATACATCATGTGTTTTAGATGCATCAAGGGTGTTAAATATTGTAAGCCAAAGCAATGGAAGATTGCCTGAATTTTTCAGGAAGAGTTTTAATGAAAAACATTCTCACAAACATTACTAAATCTGGAGATCCCCAAGAAATCAACAGTATAGGTTCTCTGCTGCCAAGGAAAACCATTCCCCCAAGACAGTCTCAATACTATAGAATTCTTCTATATGAAAGCATTTCTTTTCCCCAAATGTCCAGTTTCTGCTTCACCATATCAAAAGCCTCTATATAGCCCGGCCAGCATAGCTCAGTGGTTGAGCGTCAACCTATGAACCAGGAGGTCATGGTTCCATTCCCAGTCAGGGCACATGCCCAGGTAGCAAGCTCGATTCCCAGTAGGGGGCCTGCGGGAGGCAGCCCATCAATGATTCTCTCTCATCACTGATATTTCTCTCTCCCTTCCTCTCTGAAATCAATAAAAAAATATGTGTTTTTTAAAAGCCTCTATTCAACTGGCAGGCAGAAGGAATATCTTGAAAACAAATGTTTTTATGAGCAAATCAATTGCACAATAGACCATCTTCAGGCCAACATGAATGAAAACCAAAGAAAGGGATGAGTTGAATTATTTTTCAGAAATTACCAGTACAATATATTAAGTTCTCCTTTTTTTCTTCTGTGAATTCCCTTTATGAAGTGCTCCATTCTTCAACACCTAGTATAAGTCTTATCAATTCACCAAAGCATTCCCTAACCATTTCAGTCCAAAATGATCTCTTCTTTATCTACAATATTTATTTAGCAAATATAAAACATTGCCTCATATTGTTAATTTTCTATGTTCAAAATTTTTAATTTTTAATAGTGAAACTAAAGCCTTACCACCCTAACTATATGTACCTCCTTATCTAATCTTTGCCCATTATGCTCAAATTTATTTCATAAAAATTACAATCACAGATAGTACATAATTTTGTTTTGCTTTTTTTCCTACCAGGTTTCCATTAAGTTCCAAAAAGTTGATGAACAATTATTTGTTTAGCCGTTCTCTTCTTTGGACGTTTAGGTAATTTCCAGTTTTCAGTTACATCTGCCTGGAACTTCTTGCAGTCACTCCCTTACCTCCTTCAAGTGTTTATTCAAACATCCTTTTCTCAGTGAGGACTTTCCTAGCCACCCTATTTTATTCCTCACCCAAAGATATGTTTTCTTAACTGATTTTTTTTAAAAAATGTGTTTTTATTGATTTCAGAGGGAGGAAGGGAGAGGGAGAGATAGAAACATCAATGATGAGAGAGAATTATTGATCGGCTGCCCCCTATTGGGGATCTGCCCAGGAATCTGACGTGAGCTCCCAGTTCATATGTCAACAGTCAACCACTGAGGCACGGCGGCTGGGCTTAATTGATTTTGATTGGTTGCCTCCTGTTTGCACCCCAACTAGGGATCGAACCCCGGGAATCAAACCCACAACCTTTTGGTGTTTGGGACGATACTCCAAACAATTAAACCACACGGCCAGGGCCAGCCACCCTATTTTAAACTGCAGGCTTCCCCTCCAACACGTTTCTGCTTTATTTTGCTCCAAAAGCACTTATCCCCATCTAACAACATACATATACATATTAACTTATTTATTTGGCTTATTGTCTGTCTCCCCAGGAGTTTAAGTTCCAAGAAAGCAGAGATTTTTGTCTGTTTTGTTCATGGTGGAGCCCCTGGTGTCCAGAACAGTACCTGACACTTGGCAAATGAGTAATAAATATTCATTGAAGGAATGACTTGAATATCCCACGGACAGTGTTTTTCTTCAGGTGGCCGTGTTCCTTGGGTTTCCAAGGCTGGGATTACTATATCAGAGAGTAAAAACCTCTTGTGGCTCTTGATAAATATTGCCAAAGTATTTTCTAAAAGGGCTGTACTAATACACATTACTTTCAACAGTGTACAAGCCTACTAGATTCACCACAGTTATCTTTTTAAGTTCTATCACCCCCAAATAAACTGCAAGCTCCTTTAAAACCAAGACTGTCTTTTACCTACATTTTGCACTTAATATTGTTGAATGATTAAGCTATAGGAGAATGATAATGACATTTCTTAAAAAAAAAAAAAAAAAAAAAAAAGGCTTATCTTCCCACCCACCCCACGTTCCGCCTACGAATGAAATCCTATGGAGAGGAATGTACGTGAAAGAATAAACGTAAGGCCTCGCTGTTACTAAGACTAAGAATTAATTAGGGTGGGAAGGGCAAGAAGTCACTGCCGACGCCAGCTTACCTGGACGCCCCAGGGAAAGGCACTCCCCGCTCAGCCGCCGCGGCCTCCCACACCAGGGTCCTTGCCTCGGAAAGGATGGGGGTGCTACCCCCAAAACTCCAAAACTCTTATCTAGGTGGCAGCCACACCCTGGAGGTGGCGCTTGCCTTGTTCAAGCCACCACCTTGACAAAAAGACGCCCCGGCTTTCTACAGAACGCGGCGCCAGGAGCGAAGCCTCCCCCCGCCTCCCCAGCCGCCACCCTTTCAGGCCGCTCCGGCTGCCGGCCCGGCCGGAGTCCCAGCGGAGGGGCTGTGGGCGCCGCCTTCTCACCGGCACCGGCGGCGGCCACGGCTCACCACTGCCGACGCCCTCCCTCCTGCCACAAACCCAGCGCCGTACCGACCTCTCCTCGCAGACCCCAAGCCCACTCAGCCGGGTCGCTGGGCCCCACCTGGGCGGCCTTCCGCTTCCCTCGGCGCCGCACCCAACGGCAGAGCAGCACCGCGCCGCCGGCTCTAGTTTGAAATCCGGCACCAACCAATCACAGAGACATTTATTCCTCCCGCGCTGGCCCTCGACGCTGCAACGCATGCGCAGCAGGGCCGCGGAGGGGCGGGGACAGATTTAAGCATGCGCATTCTCATAGAGAGAAGCCAACGGCAGCCATTTTTACTAAGGTCAACAGTTTCAGTTTTCCCCTTCTGCACCCCATGCCCGCCCCGACCCCCCCCACCCCCCCCCAAGCCCTCTCCTAAAGCCATTTAGGATACCATGTTGACTAAGGGCAAGTGATAGTTATTGAGTACAATTTTTTAAAAATATTTTTTTATTGATTTCAGAGAGATAGGGAGAAGGAGAGAGCAATAGATCAATGATGAGAAAGAATCATTGATTGGCTGCCCCCACACTGGGGGTTGAGCCAGCAACCCCGGCAAGTGTCCTGACTGGGAATCAAACCGTGACCTCCTGGTTCACAGGTGGAAGCTCAATCACTGAGCCATGCCCGTGGGGCTACAAAAAATTTTTTGTTGTTGAAAGTATTACTTATGTCCTCTTTTCCCCCATTGACCCCTTCTAGCCCACCTCCCCCTCCCCCCCCCCCCTTGAGTATAAATTCTTGGCCTCACTGTTTACTCCAGGCAGGGACAGGATTTTTAGAAACTATCAACTTAGTGTTGGGTCTGGCTGTTGAAGAGGTAGAAATCTGGAAGGAGATATAACAGTAGTCATTAGCAACCATATTTATTGATCTATATAATACCTTCATTTATTCATGTATTCATACAGGTTTTAATTTGACATCCATTTATTAAGTGTACCGAATTCATAACGAGCACTCTAGTAGCAAGGAATTGGGAAAATAAAGATGATATGATCTCTGCTTTCCAGTAACCACCAATGAAGGAGACAGCTCAGGTTAACAAAAATATATACAAAGTGAAAGTGCTATAATTCCATTCAATAAACGTTCATTTTGAACTTGGCATTGGGCTAGTATGGGGCTTTCATACTTTCTTTTCTTCCATGACCCACGGTAAGAAATACATTACAACCAAGTACCACAGAACTCTGCTTATCCTGTACTCTGAACTTTCTATTCTCTTTTTCTCTCCCATTTCAGTTGTCCCTACTTCATTGAGTTTATTAGTCAATATGATTGGCTACCCACAATTGGAGAAAATACTGGTTACAGCTTAGAAAGAGCAGTGTGCTTTAGTGGAAAGATTACAGATTTTATAACCAGAAAGCTTGATTCCATGCAAACAAATACTGATGGAGCACTTTTGCGTGGCAAGCATGCCACTGAACCATCTACATTATCACTCTTTCCCCCTCTGTTCTTCACTTCCTGCAACTATAAAACAGAAATAATAGTACCATCCCTATCGCGCAGGTGTTTTCCCAGATAAAACAAGAGACTGTATAAAACATAATTAAAGCCTCATCGGTTTGGTTCAGTGGATAGAGCATCGGCCTGCAGACTGAAGGGTCCCAGGTTCAATTCCAGTCAAGGGCACATGACTGTGGTTGTGGGCTCGATCCCTAGTAGGGGCATGCAGGAGGCAGCTGATCAATGATTCCCTCTCATCATTGATGTTTTTATCTCTCTCTCCCTCTCTTTTCCTCTCTGAAATCAATAAAAATACATTTTTGCAGAAACCGGTTTGGCTCAGGGAATAGAGCGTTGGTCTGCAGACTGAAGGGTCCCAGGTTCGATTCCAGTCAAGGGCATGTATCTTGGTTGTGGGCACATCCCCAGTGGGGGGGGTGTAGGAGGCAGCTGATCGATGTTTCTCTCTCATCGATGTTTCTAACTCTCTATCCCTCTCCCTTCCTCTCTGTAAAAAATCAATAAAAAATATATTTTAAAAAATAAAAATACATTTTTAAAAACATAATTAAAATTTATACTTTGTAAATTGCAATACAGATTGTTATTGTTATTATTAGGAAAGAGATGAAGAAAAGAAAATATTAGCTGTACATATATTATCCCATTTAAACTTCCCAACAACCCTTTCAGGTCAAAAGGACTCGATTGCATTAGCCTGTGTCCCCTTAGGTACCTATAGTAATACAATGAAATAAGCACTAGGACTAAATTGTGTAAAGTGCTTTAGAAGCACAGATGAGGAAGCATTTAATCCTATCTTGGAAGTGGGACTGTTAGAAAAGCCTACAGAGACTTGATATCTGAGCTGGTCTTGATGTGTGAATAGGAATTTACCAGATAGAAAGAGGTGGCAAATTCCTGGCAACAGGGAAGATCGTGTGACCTCTCAGGAATAAATCACGTGTATATTTAATAAATATACAAGCAGCCCTGGCCTGTTTTTCTCAGTGGTTAGAGCATTGGCCAGAGGACCAAAGAGTCTCGGGTTCGATTCCCGGTTAAGGGCACATACCTGGGTTACAGGTTTGATCCCCAGTCCCAGTCAGGGAAACCAATTGATGTGTGTCTCTCTCTCATCTCTCACATTAGTGTTTCTCCCCCCCCCCCCCGCCCCCTTCCACTCTCTCTAAAAATCAATGGAGCCCTAGCTGGTTTGGCTCAGTGGATAGAGCATTGGCCTGCGGACTGAAGGGTCCCGGGTTCGATTCTGGTCAAGGGCACATGCCTGGGCTCAATCCCAGGTAGGGGTTGTGCAGGAGGCAGCTAACCAATGGTTCTCATCATTGATGTTTCTATCTCTCTCCCCCTCTCCCTTCCTCTCTGAAATCAACAAAATATATTTTTAAAAAATCAATGGAAAAATATCCTTGGGTAAGGATTAACAAATAAATGAAACAAATATACAGGCAAACCATTTACGAAGGTTTAGGGCTATGAAGGGACATTTACCTCAATATGCAAGTGACAAGCAAAATAAGCCAATCAGAGAAAGCTCAGTATTACATGATCTCACTCATATATGGAGTTTAATGAACAAAATAAACTGATAACAAAATAGATCCAGAGACATAAAAGCATGAAACAGAGGGAAGTTCCGAAGGAATTCAGAGGGAAGTTGTGTGTGGGGGGTGTGAGAGGGAGTGATTAACTGGCGAACTTAATTGCATGTATGCATAGCCCGTGGACACAGACAATAGAGTGGTGAAGGACTGGGAGGGGCAGATCCAGGGTGGAGGAGATCAATGGAAAAAACAACAACAAACAAATAGAGGGGACATCTGTAGTATTTTCAACAATAAAGATATTAAAAAGAAAAAAATATGCAGGTGATGGTTGCTGAGTGGGTGTGATGCCTCTTGGGCAGCTTTGGCCTGAGGAAAAGAAGGAGATAACAAAATATGTTGGGAACAGACTAGGAAGGATTGGACTATATCCTGTAATAGGCACAACGACAAGACAATGGGGCTTGGACTGACTGTGGTTAGGTCTGCATTTTACAGAGATCATATGCTCATGTGGCATGGAGAATGGTCTAGAGAGTGAAAAACCTAAGAATAGAAAGACTCTAGCATAGATATGGAATAAACTCAAGTGTTCATCAATAGATTAGTGGATAGCCGAAACCGGTTTGGCTCAGTGGATAGAGCGTCGGCCTGCGGACTGAAAGGTCCCAGGTTCGATTCCGGGCAAGGGCATGTACCTTGGTTGCGGGCACAACCCCAGTAGGGGGTGTGCAGGAGGCAGCTGATCGATGTTTCTCTCTCATCGATGTTTCTAACTCTCTATCTCTCTCCCTTCCTCTCTGTAAAAAATCAATAAAATATATTAAAAAAAAAAATAGATTAGTGGATAAAAAAGTTGTGATACATGGTAGACAGAGGGGTAGTTGCATATGTTGAAGGATGCAGCCTGCAGAATTCATGTTTTTTGCAAGATTGAAGTCATGACCAGTTTAGAAACTGTCACCCAATTCCATTTCACTGGTATCAAAAAATATTTCAACTCTTACACTCTCACAGGCAGAATGAATTGTATACTGGCCACACATGGAGGCATTGCTTTGCTGGTTTTATCTTCAAGTTAAGGTCTAAATGAACTCCAGCTGTGAAAACAGCATAAACGAATTCTAAACTGCACCTCATCTGTTAATTTCTCATGCCTGGAGAAGCTAATGGCAACTCATGTGATATTCAATTTGTACAATAAATTATGAACATGGTGAAAAAAAGTTGTGGTACATGTATACAATGGAATATTACTTGACCATAAAAAAGAATGAAATCTTACCATTTGCAACAGCCTGGATGGACCCTAGAGGGCATTATGCTAATTAATAGGTCAGTCAGAGAAAGACAAACACCATATGATTTCACATATATGTAGAATTTAAAGAACAATATAAACTGACAAACAAAATAGAACCAGAGGCATGGATACATGGTACAGACTGACAGTTGTCACAGGGGAGGGTGGAATGGAGGACTGGATGAAAGAAGGTGAAGAAAATAGCCAAAGAACATATATGCATAGTCCATGGACACAGACAACAGAGTGGTGAAGGCCAGAGGGAGGGGAGGGGATCTGGGTTGAGGTGGGCAAAGCGGGGAAAGTGGAGGGCATCTGTAATAGTGTCAATAATTAAAATAAAAAGGAGGAGAGCCTGTCAGTATGGCTTGGTTGGTTGGGCATAGTCCAGTGTACCAAAAGGCTACCAGTTCAATTCCCAGTCAGGCCGGGCACATGCCCAGGTTGTGGGCTTGATCCCTGATAGGGGGTGTGCAGGAGGCAGCCTATCAATGTTTCGCTCTCACATCAATGTCTCTCTCTCTCTCTCTCTCTCTCTCTCTCTCTTTCTCTCTCTGCCCCCCCCCCTCTGAAAAAAAATCAATAAAAACAAAGGTTTTTTTAAAAAAATCAATTTAAAAAAATAGGGCGGATTCTAAAGAACCAAAAAAAGTAAACGAACAAACAAAATAGAAACAGACTCATAAAGAGAACAGACTGACAGTTGCCAGAGGGAGGAGAAGTTGGAGGACTGAGTGAAGGAGGTGAAAGGATTAAGAAGTACAAATTGGTAGTTACAAAATGGTCATGGGGATGGGATGTAAAGTATAACATAAGGAATATAGTCAATAATATTGTATTAACTATGTATGGTGCCAGGTGAATACTGGAAATATCAGCAGGGGTCACTTTGTAAAGTACATGATTGTCTAACACTATACTGTACACCTGAAATTGTGGTAGGCAGTTAGACAGACAAGAGCAGAACAAGGACAATAGGCCAAGTACAGAAAGTCACCAGAATGGAAAGTCCTGGGTGCTTAGCAAAAGGCAAAACTGGGAAAACAAGGACCTCCATCCCAAGGACTTCCAACCTTTCCTCCACTAGCATATCGCTGGTCATGAGATTTAGAAGGCCCTGACCTTTCATATCGCTGGTCTTGTCATTTGGATCCTCCCCTGGCCTTTCCTCCCCTGGCATGTCGCTAGCCATGCAGCAGAACCCCTTGGAGGATAAACAGGAGGCCAACGAGTGTCCTCAAGGGACTCCCATGCTAGTCCTTGCACAACTGCTCCCTTAAGCTCTTACCCTGAGGGGTAATATCTGGGCCTCAGTTGTGTTTCAGCTCCAGGCCCAGAAAAGCAACAAAACCAGAAAAGCTGCGTCAAGGCTGACCTCAGGATCAGCTGCATTGACTAATGAGCCCCCTGCCCTGGCGCCAACCAATCAGTGGAGACCACCATCCTGAAAGGTCACACCTGGAAAGCTGATTATATTCTATTGAGATCCTCCCCTGAAACTGACCCGAAAATTTCCACCCTAGAAAGTCCTTAGGATGAAGACCCAGCAGGCTCTCCCTCTCCAGTGCCTTTTCTATCCCCGCCTTCTTCCCCATCCCTCCACCCGCTGCGTTACCTTTATCTTTCTCTCTTTCTCCTAAGCTCCAAGGGCCCTTCTATCACCTCTGTAACTTGTTTCCTGAGCCCATTTCTTTTACGGCTCACTTCTACCTCTGTGGCTTTCTAAACAAACTTTTGCTTGTATTTGAGTCTTGGCTCTGAATTCTTTCTTAGGGAGAACTCAAGTGTGGAGGTTGCTGAACTGAGGTCCGGTCTGATTCCACCTGTCTAACACCTGGTGCTATTTTTGCCGCCAACAAAACTAATACAAAATAATATTGAATGTAAACTGTAATTGAAAAATAAATTTTAAATTAAAAATAACTATTCTTGCTTTATTAGGCAGAGAGGACGCAGGCTGAATTAGGCCAGTGGCCGTCGGGATGGAAAGGAGGAGATAGGTGGGGAAAATATTAATGAAATTAAATGGACTTATTAAATGATTGCACCTGGGGGTGAGGGAGAGCAGGAGGTATAAAATGGCTCAGCTTTCTCCCTCTTCCTTTCACTCCTTACCCAATTACTGAGTGCAACTTCTGCGTGTTTCTTGGTTGTGCCCATTTTTCTCCTTCCTAGTGGCACCACCCTTGTCCAATTCAGTAGTCCAAACCACCAATGAAACTGTTTACCCCTCACTCGCATTTACACCTTGCATTTTCTAAAAATGCAATTTTAATCTCAAGTCACTCTTGTTTAAACCCATTCCTCCTCAATAAAGACCAAAATCCTTAACAAGGCTCCCCTAACCTGGCCCTGGCTTGCACCTGGAGTTGCACTTCCAGACCCTCTAGCATTGCAGTTCCCGACCCCCACTGCCTCGTCACCTGGCTAAATTCTACTCACCCTTCTGGGCAGTTACCTGTTTTCTGCCTTTTCCAGGGAGGTCTCTGAGGCCTGGAGCCATGCCTTTGCTATAAGCTCCCCTAGCACAATGTGCTATTCCTTGCATATATGTTGAAACAAAAGTATTTTCTTCGTCTTCCTTGTTCTTCTAGTTACCAGTTCTATGGCCTTTCACAAGTCATCGGTGCCTCTGCTCACTCGCCTATGCACGGAAATCATAATCACACCTATTTCACGGAGTTGATGAGAGGAAGAAATGAGATATCCATGCCCAGTGGTCGGCAAACTCATTAGTCAACAGAGCCAAATATCAACAGTACGACAATTGAAATTTCTTTCGAGAGCCAAATTTTTTAAACTTAAACTTCTTCCAACGCCACTTCTTCAAAATAGACTCACCCAGGCCGTGGTATTTTGTGGAAGAGCCACACTCAAGGGGCCAAAGAGCCGCATGTGGCTCGCGAGCCGAAGTTTGCCGACCACGGCCCTAGCCGGTTTGACTCAGTGGATAGAGTGTCACCCTGCGGACTGAAGGGTCCCCGCTTCGATTCCAGTCAAGGGCACATGCCCGGGTTGTGGGCTCCATCCCCAGGGGGCGGTGTGCAGGAAGCAACCAAGAGGTGATTCTCTCTCATCACTGATATTTCTCTCTCTCTCTCTCTCCTTCTCCCTTCCTCTCTGAAGTCAATAAAAATATTTTTTTACAAAAAAGAACTTAGCACAGTTCCTGGCACACAGTAAGTGCTCAGTAAATATTCCTGATCTTCCTTACTGAACTATAAACTCCCAAAGAACAAAAGTGGGTACTCCTCTTAGTTACTGCTAAATTCTCTTGCTTTTGCAGCTCCAATAAACAGCCATTAGAGTAAGCAGAAGAGAGTTCAGTGGCTTGGTGGTAGCATTCCACCCCACCACCCAATTCCTGCGAACCAAACGATGAGCAGGGGGTTGCGAACACTGTTCCCCCTACACTTCCCTCCATCCGAAGCGCCACCACACCCCTCCCATTCCATTCAGCCCCCTTCCCTGCTGCACCAGGCCAGTGAGAAATAAGTACAGAAAAGGAGTGTGTGTGTGTGGGGGGTGGGGGGGAGTGTCCTAACACCCCTTCTTCCCAAACGATAGTTCTCTCGGAAAGAGGCATCCTGGCGCTGCAGCTGAAATGGGAAAAGCATGAGTTCTGGTGCCAGAAAGCACGGGTTCGATTCCCGGCCTGCTGCTTATTAGAGGCGCGCTCTTGGCCTGGTAATTTAATCTCCCGCGTCTGGGGAGCCCCACTCTCTGGTGGTTCCGAGGCGCCAGCGAGGTAATGGCTGGAAAAGGGCTTCTCGCTACTGGAACGCGCCGTCGGAGGGTGCGATTGTCACCTTACCCACCGCCCTCCCCGCCGGCGCACGCAGGGGGAGGAACAGCTTTGACCCCGCGCGCCCCGGCCGCCGCCTGGGCGCAGGAGCCACTAATGGATTCCTGCTAATGCGAGGACGCAGGAGACCCGCAGCGCGCCCCGCCCCGCCCCCGCGCCCCACCTCTCCGGGGACCCGCCGCCGGCGCAGAAGTCGTGACAGACTGCTCCGTCGTCGGTCCGGGAGCAGAGGGGGCGTGGCAGACTCAGTCCCTGGCTGTGCTCCGTCTGGTCCCCGCCTAACGTTGGACTTCATCCTCTCTGCACTCCCCCTTGGTTTCTGCGTCCCAGTTCCTCCTCATTTATCTCCAGCTCCAGAGACCTCACTCGCTACCTCCATAGGAGAATTATTCTTTCCTCTATCAATTAAACCAGGATGTTTGGAGCACTTCTGCATGCCAGGCAGGGTGCTGAGCACGAAGCGGGTGGGGTGGGGACAAACAGCAGAGTGCGGAGGTGGGGGTTGTGTTCTGGGGGTTCCGGGAGAGCGAGGCTATTTCTGCCTGGGAATCTGGAGCGTCCACCTGGAAGAAGAGGCCTTTGAGCTAAGCTTTGACAGATGGATAGGGTCCCAGTGGGGAGGGGAGTGGGAAGTGAAGTGGTCAGGAAGTAAAATGGAGAAAATCCAGTGTGGCTGCAGTGCTAAGTCCTGCCTGATTTGGGGGGAGGGGGGGGGGGAGTAAGACTGCAAAGAATTTTGAGGCCACAGTGGGAGAAACCTTGAATACTATATAATTCTGGAGATACTAGTGAGCCACTGAAGGTTTCTGAGCAAGTGACAGCTCGGTACTTCCTATGTTTCTAAGAGAAGCAGCAAAGCATGTGGTTAAATGCATGGGCTCTGGAGTTAGATGGGCCCTGGTTCAAGATCTACTTCCATCACTTATGACCTTCGTGATGGAACCTTGAATTCTTTGTGCCTGTATTTCCCTACCTATTAAGTGAGGGTGATCATTATAGTGTAAAGGGCTGTTGGGAAGATTAAATGAGGCAGTGCCTGGCACATAGTAAGTACTCCATAATAGTAGTTCTTATTATTTTGTGTCTCTCTGCCTTCCTGTCTATTCTTTTCCTTTCTTCTTTAAAATTGATTAGAGAGAGAGAAAGAAAGAGAGAAATATCGCTTTGTTGTTTCACTTATTTATACATTCACTGGTTGATTCTTATATGTGCCCTGACTGGAAATCGAACCCCCAAACTTGTCATAACTGGATGATACTCTAACCAACTGAGCTATCTTTCTTCTGATGATCCTTTTCTCTCGCCTCAAAAAAAAAAAAAAGCACAAAAACAAACTTCCCAAATCCATTATTTCCCGCTCCATGCCTAGAAATCACCCTCTTACAATGAATAGAGTATTGAAATAAATCAGACTCTAACAGAACCAAGTCCCTTCAGAAACACACATGTGCCCCTCCCAGGTGCCCACGCTCCGAGGAGCCTTTCTTGAGGGAGAGGGTATAGTTACTGAGGTACTAAGCTCATCTCCACCAGATTCTAGTCTCTTTCAAAACAGGCCACAGCTCATTCACCGCACCTCGAACCATCTCTACCAACATCCTGGCCTTCAGTAGGTCCCTGCTCTATACCAGAGGTTCTCAAATGTTAGTGTGCACTAGAATCCCCTAAGCGCTCTTGCTAAAACACGGGTTGGTGGGCCCCAATTTTAGAGTTTCTAATTCAGTAGGTCTTTGGTGTGGCCTGAGAATTTGCATTTCTAACACATTTCTAGGTGATGCTGATGCTACTATCTGGGTGGGTAGGACCACTGCTCTATACTAACTATTGAAAGGCTATATCCAAGAAGGTATTCTCACCATCCCCTCCCCAAGCCCTGCTGGTCAGGCGCATCCAACATCCAAAATATGGATCCAAGGTTTAGACTCATGAAGGGTGAGACTCAGGGACTTTTTAAAAACTTCCCAGGTGATTCTGAGGTGCAAACAGGTTTAGGATCCATTCGCCTTCTGTTGCCCCGCCCTCCCCTACACACTCCTGTATCCCCTCCTCATTGTGTCCACCTCGGCTAACCCTGCGCCAAGCAAAGGCCACCGCCTGCCTGCCTGCATTTTACTCAGAGGACTCTGGGTTCAAGGTGGCTGGAACTGTAGGGAGACAGGCTGAGAGGAGGGAGAGGAAAGTAGCTGGTTCTTTAAAAAGACTGGAGATTTATGTCATTTGTAACAAGTAACACTTCTACTAATTGTTGATCCTAAAAGTCAAGCCAAGAGCCAGTTCTCAGAGGAGGCAGACCTGGAGTCAAATCTGTGCTCTCCCCCTCTCTGATCAACTTCTGTAATCTCCAGTGTTAAAGGAGAATAATGGAATCTACTTCACAGGGCTGATTTGAGGATTAATAAGGAGATTATGGATGCAAAATCCCCTTCCTCAGTCACTTCACAATTTACCCATAACTTCCACACACATTTTATTAGATTCTCCTAATAGTCCTGTGGGGTAAGAAAGGCATTATTCCCACAGGGAGGGGAATATTCAACTGCTAATTTCCTCCCATTTTACAGAGGAGAAAGCTGCGTCTCAGAGAAGTTAAATGACTTGCTTAGAGTCTGTGCAGTCTGGACATAGGTGGGAAAGGGCTGGAAGCAGAGCTGGCTGTCCTCCTCTATTCTCCTGCCATTTCCTCCCCTTAGCTCCCTTTTGCAGCTCCTCTTAAGCATGTTTTACCCGAATCTGAATAAGAAGATAGAGTGGGGGCTCCCTGCACCTCTCACAGATGGTCCTGCTCTCCTGCCCCTCCAGCCAACACTGCCTGCCACTTCTTCCCTACATAGGACTGATGGCAGGCCTGGGGCAAATATCCATCTAGAATTCAAATTCTGGTCCTGGTGGTGCGGCTCCGTTGGTTGGGAGTTGCCCGGAGGTTGGATTTCAGGTAGGATGCCTGGGTTGTGGGCTCAATCCCTGATCCCCAGAAGGGTGTGGGAGGCAGCCAATCTAGGACTGTCTCCTCATCTGTGATATGAGTGGTTTAAATCTATAGTTCCCAAATTGTCGCAGCCGTGGAGTGATCACAGGAGATTCAGCCCCTGGCTCCATAAAGACTATGTGTAACTGGGATTGCCGAGGGGGGTGGGAGAGGGTGAATAAAATACAAAGTAATGTTAATGATGTTATCCAGCTCAGTTGTTATGCATTTTTCAATCAACAGCTATCAATTTTTTTTAATTGAAAAGGTTAGAGATCTGTGGTCTATATGTCTTCTGAAGCCTCTTACCGTTGCATCCTACACAGCTACACCAGAGAAAGGGTGATAGGCCACCAGGGGGCGCTGCAGCCCTGTGCATTGTGGAAACTGAGGCCCCCTGGGCAGAAGGCTGCTCCTCACAGGGAGAGGGGTGGGGCCAACGTTCCAGTCCTGGGTCTGTTGAGCACAACTGAGACCTGTGACCATGAGGCTCTGTAAAGGAGGTGTACTAGTATCTCCAGAGCAGGGGGCTGTGCGGGACCTGGAGGGGACAGGGACCTGTCCCAGGTCACTCCGCACTGTGCATACACCTGTGTGCGTGTGGTAGTGAGTGATAATTCCTGCTGGTTGGGACTGAGCTCTATTCCTGACCTGCCATGTAGAAAGTTTCTCACACCTCCCCTCTGCTGTCCTCCGGCAAGGCTTGATGGCCATCCCAAGTGAGTGGCTTTGGCATGAACCTGGGGAGTTCAGAGAATGAATGGAGACCTGTGGAAGAGGCGGGGAAGGCTTTGTGAGGGTGGAGTTGATGACAATCAGAAAGGAGCAGGAAGGTCAGTCCAGGCAGGGGGGGGGGGGGGGGGGGGTTCTGTGTAGAAAGGGAATAGTTGTGAGAAGATCTATGCTAAGATGTGGGCCTGCCTTGCCTGGCAGGAGGAGGCAGCAACTGATGGCCAGAGGGGAGGCAGGAGCAGTGACACCCTCTCCACTCTGTCTTACCTCCTCACACACCCACTCTAACCCTGCTGAACCCTGGGCGGAGCTCTGGCCCAGCTCAGCCTCTTCAGTCCTGAGTTTCTCCCTGGCAAGAGCCAGAGAACCTCAAGGAGAGAGAAGCGGGCTCCCACACACATACTCCAGAGGCTGAGGTCCTACCACATTCCCTTTCACAAACTGTCAGGATCCCCAAAACTTTCCAGCCCAACCTGAAGGTGCCTACAGACAGGTGCTCACCTCGATGGGACACGGGGATCCTACGACAGACAGACCACACACACACACACACACACACACACACACACACACACACGTCCTTCCAGCCTCCTCAGACCAGAGCACTGGACACCCCGCTCCCCCGCCTGCCTAACTGTTGCTCTAGATGTGCCTCGCCCTTCTCCCTGGCCAAGATCCACTCGTCTGCTCTGCCCTTCTCATGGACCCCCAGCTGTCCCTGAGCATTGCATTCCTTCCCACAATCACCCTCTGCCTGGGGTTCTGGGCACCAGCCCTGACTCCCAAAAAGAGTGCCTCCCAAACCCTGCTCCTCCCACACCCCCACACCTCTCTGGCCCTCCCATGATGCCTTTCGGAGGTTTGCCAAGCCTGAGGGCTCATCTAATCAGGGAAGACCAGAAGGAGAGGCAGCCAGAGCAGCAGGGGGCATCATATCAGCGAGGCTTCTCTAGGCAGCAGAGTGGACAGCAGGAAAGGGGGCCATGCCAGTCACTCTGGAGAGGGTGGGAACACCCCACCTTCCCCCCATCTCAACAGGACCATCTCCCAAACTTAAAATTTTGGCTCTAACACACACACACACACACACACACACACACACACACACACACACACCAGGTCTGTCTGCTCTGCAGGAGTCTGTCTCCCTGGGGCCCTGGGCCGGCTTCTTCATTGCCCACCAAGCCTTTTCCATCTGCTTTCTCAGTCACGGGTTCCCCCAGAGATCACCAAATGCCCCAGTCTCTGTTAGCCTTCTAGAGACCAGGCCATATCAAAGCCGGGATCACCGAAGCTGCCCCAGTTACAGCCCAACCCCTGCGCTTCCCTCCCACCTCGGTGCATCCCTCCCACCTCTGTGAAGCCTTCAAGGCTGAGAGGGAGGTCAGAATGGAGCCCATTCTGGCAAAATGAGAAAAGATTAGAGCAATACATTTGCTGTCAGAGGCAATAAGGCTGCCTGAGCAGGGGAGGAGGAATATTTGATTTCAGGCTCTTGGGGGTCTTGATGGAGGAGCACTAGCAGCCTGCAGCCCCAGGCCTTACAGAGTGGGGAGGGCTGTTCCCAGCCCCAGCCAACCAGGGACCCTGGCATCCCAGCCCTCCCATCTCCTTATCGACCCCATCCTCCACAGTCACCGCAGGGTTCCAGCTCCCTCCTCCCTCCCCTGCCATCATTTCATTTCTCCCTTTCCACTGCCAAACTTGTTTCCCAGAAGCAGTTTTTCTCCCAGTGCAGGGTGATGGAGCAGAAAGAACACTGCTCTAGGGGCTGGAGATGAGGCCTGGGTTGTAACCCCCCTACTGCGTCCAAGCCTCCAAGCCCAGGGACTTCATGCAAGTCACTGAGCCGCTCTGAGCCTTAGGGCAGTGTGGGCTGGGGAGAAACACAGCATTTAGCATCCTGAGACCTGGGGTCAGCTCAGCCACTCACCACTTCAGTGGTCTTGGGCAACATCACTTAACCTCTCTGCGTTCCCATTTATTTATCTATAAAGTGGGGTGAAGCATCACTTAACCTCTCTGCGTTCCCATTTATTTATCTATAAAGTGGGGTGAAGCAATATCGAGGCCTGTGTCCTAGGGTATTGGTGACACTCACAAAGCTACGGACATGAACGCTGTAAACAATTGTCAGGATGGCATTGTCTTGTTGTCATGTGGGATTCGTGGCAGGTTCCCTGGCTGGAGGATGAGCCTAAGGTTCATCTAGAACAGTGATGGCGAACCTATGACACGAGTGTCAGCACTGACACGCGTAGCCATTTCTGATGACACGCGGCCGCATGCCGAGGATGAAACATTTGCGACTAGAGTCTTGGAGTTAGTTTTTTCCTCAAAGTGACACACTACCCGAGTTATGCTCAGTTTTTTGGCGAAGTGTGACACACCAAGCTCAAAAGGTTGCCCATCACTGATCTAGAAGCTTTAAGAGGTTCCCTCCTGGCCCTGGAATCCTGTCTCTGGGCTCTGCCCTCCTTGATGGTGGGGGACTCTGGGAAAGGCAGATGAGGTGATTTCTTGGTCACACGGGCCTGAACTGAGGAGTCAGCTCTCCTGGACCAATCCTGATCAACAGGGTCTCCCTCCTAATTCCTCCAACCTCATCTCCATATGTGAATGGGGCCCCAGGAGTCAGGCAGTGTGGCTGGTCTGTCTGCCTGGATGAACTTCAGCCCAGCCTCCAGGTGAATGACAGATGCTGGGTGGGAGAAGGTGCAGGGGGGCTAGAAGATAGAATTAACATTTGTTTCCGAGCTGCCGTGTGCCTGGAAACACATGCAGTGTTTCTCATATGATATCTGGTCTATACAACAGCCTGAGAGGGAGGTGTGATAGACAGGGAAGTTGAATAATTTACCTGTTGCTAGCAGTTGGAAAGAATTGTGACTCAGGTTGGCTGGGTCCCAACACTCCACACTGCCTCCCACTGGAGCAGAAGGTAAAGCCTTCAATCCTAGATCTGGCTTCCTACAGCTGAGCTGGAAAACTGGGCAGATCTTTAGGAGGATGGTGCTACTTAACCAACTCAGCACAGAGAATGCTCTGGGAAGTGGAGAGCCCTGAGCAAAAGCATTAACCCTCCATGTGGTTTTTTTTTCTGGTTCCAACCTAATTTCCCACCACTCCCCTGCATGGTCCTCCCCTCCCGCCAGACCTCCTCACTTCAGTGTTCACCTGACACATCAAGCTGTTTCATATCTCCCCCTCCCCCTCTGCCTATCCAGATCTCACGGATCCTTTGAGGCCTAGATTGGGGCCCCTCTCCCATGAAGTCTTCCTTACTACCCAAGTGGCAATAGCATAGACTTTTTGGACTGCCTTTCACATTTTATGAACCTGTCCTGATTCCCCAAGAGGGTTCCCAACTGATTCTCTGAGGGCACAGCTGTGTTTCCTACCTGTTTGTAATCTTGCATGAAGCCTGGTACAGATTGGGTGTTAGAAAGACTTTCGCAGCTGGGGGTGATGATTGAGGTGCTGGTGCTCATGAGAGCGTTTATATTTGAGTTTAAAGTAGAGGTGGGGATGGTGGCAACAGTGGTGATGGCTGTGGTAGCAGTTACGGTGGGAGTTTGAGAGCATGGTGGTGTTGGTTGTGATGGTGGTAATGACAGTGATGGTGGCTGTAATAATTACCTATTGCTGCATAACAAATTACCCCCAAAACTTAATGGCTCAAAACAACACGCATCTAGTATCCCATGTTTCTGTGGGCCAGGGATCTAGGCACGGCTTAGCTGGCTGCCTCTGGCTCAATGTCTCTTACATGGTTGCAACCAAGGTGTCAGCTGGGGGTGCAAACTCACCTGTAATCTCCACAGGAGGAGGATCTGCTTCCAAGCTCACTTACACAGTTGTTGGCAGGATTCAGGCCTCCTGGGCCTTGGACCTGGCTGGGTACTGCTCCTTGCCATGTGGGCCTCTCCATAGGGTGGCTGATGGCGTGGCAGCTGGCTTTCCTCGGTGCAGCTGAGAGACTGTCCAAGATGGAAGCCACAGTCTTTTTGTCACCTCATCCTGAATAACATCCCATCATCTCCACTGAACTATATTCACTAGAGCCATGAAGTACAGCCCATACTTGAAGGGATATGATTTCACCAGGACATGAATATTAGGAGTCAGGGGTCACTGGGAGTCACCTTAAAGGCTACCTACCCCAAGGGTGATGGTGGTGGTGGTGATGATAGAGGTGGAAAGTTGGAGAGTGCAATTGGATCCGATGTGGTAGGGTATCTGAGAATGAAAATATTGGTGTCCATATTAGATTTGAAAAGTGATTCTTCCAAACTAGGTCTGAGCAGAGCAATCCAGCTGACTAGGTCCAGATAGACACAAGACCACCCTCCTCCATCACACTCCAGCCCCCCCATTTCAGGTCCAGGTCCATATCCATTCCCCTGGAGTCCTCCCTCCCCATTACTTTCTTTGCCAATCACCCCCACCCTAGGCTGATACTCTCCTTTAGGCAATCAATGAGCTAAGTAATCGCCAAATGGAGAGCAATTACCACCAGCAATCAAAGGGAGGAGGGAAAAGAGAGTGGTCAGAGGCCCAGGGGAGATAGAGAGGTGCTGCCAGTTTGGAGGCTGGGCTCTGTTTCTTTCAAGTTTGATAAAGACATTCACCCTATCCTATGCTGAGACCTCAAGTCCTTGGTCTCCAGCTACCCATCCCCAGAGGACACCGCCACTTTATGTTCCCTCTGGCAATTATTCAGTTCACATGGGCTTTAGGCAAGAGCTTCGTTGAGCCCAAGGGATCCCATTCTTTAGTGTCCCCCTACCTCCATCTCCTGCCCCTAATCTTTTCCCTTTTTTAAAATAAAATTTTTAATTAATCCTCACCCGAGGGTATTTTTCCATTGATTTTTAGAAAGAGTAGAGGGGGATGGGGAGAGAGAGAGAGAGAGAGAGAGAGAGAGAGAGAGAGAGAGACATAGATATGAGAGAAAGACATCCATTGGTTGCCTCCCACACACGCTCCAACCAGGCTGATTTGCAACTGAGGTTCATGCCCCTGACGGGAATCAAACCCAGGGCCCTTCAGCCCACAGGCCGATAATCTATCCACTGAGCCAAACTGGCTAGGGCTCTTCCCACTTCTGATGACCTGTTCTTTCTTTAAATCTCCCAACTAACATCCCTGTTCTTTTAAACACAGATAGGATTTATCTTTTCTGATGTCTCATACTTTCAATGACCATCACCAAGCCCCCCAACCCTACCCCAATGCCAGGGCTTTTAGGTCTGGCAAGCCAAAATAAAGCCCACTTATCTGGAAAAGACTCTTTAGGCAGGCAGGTGAGATTGGATGTCATGGTCCAAGTCCTCTGGCAGTAGGATCACCAGGTTGAGTGACAGGGGAAAAAAATATATTAGATTGGGTATCAGGACACCAGGATTCTAATCCCAGCTTTGTCACTCACTCGTCATGCCACTTCTGCTCTCCAGCCTCATCTGTTCAGTGGTGGTAGTTGAAGGTGGAGGGTGGATTAGAGGACCTGTAGAGACCCTGCCAGTTCTAAACTTCTCTGATTCTGTTTCCATGAGAAGAGTGGAGGTTGAGTGGAAGGTGATAGCTCTGATAGAAGGCTGAGGACCACATGGCCAGTGAATAGTTTCTCTTTGCAAAGGATAGCCAAACCCGGTCACAGTGGGAATCCTCTGTTCTGTCACTTGTAGGAATCTAGAACCACCCAACCTTCCTTACCTGCACCTGCCCAGGCCCTGCATCCCCAGGTACATGACCTTAGAATCACCAGTGTCCCCCCTGGCCTTCATCAGCACACCAGGCAGTTATCATCTGCCACTTCTATCTAAGATATCACACACCTCCTTTATTTCCTGTCTCCCTGGCAACACACCCGTACTGTCCATACCCTAATTTGGATCTTTACCTCCTCTCTCTTGGACCTCCATAAAACTCACCTAAATGTCCTCATGCCTCCCACCCCCTTGGTCTACATGGCACCTCTCTCCTGGTTCTTGTTGTTGACCACTCTTTCTCAGTTCCCTTTGTCTTTCAGCCTCCTTTCCTGCCTCCTCTCCTTTGGGTGAACTCCCTGGATTTTGTCCTTGGCCATAACGTAACATCAAAAGCAAAACAACCAGGGGAGAACCAAGATGGTGGCATAGGTAAACACCTATACTTGCTGCCTCCCACAACCACATCAAAACTACAACTAAAAGCCAGAACAACTACCACCCAGAACCACAGGAAAGCTGGCTGAGTGGAATTTCCACAACTAGAGAGGTGAAGAAAGCGCATTGAGACTGGTAAGAGGTGTGGAGGCGTGGAAAGTGCTGGCACCTGGATGTGCTTCTCTTTTAATCGGGAGGGAGATACAAGCTCCTGCTTGCTCTGAACTCCAGTTCCGGGCGAGACTCTGGGGGACACAGACACATTCGGGGAGAAACTGGACTGTCTGGCATCGGGACAGGAACGCGAGTGTGGCTTTCTCTCAGAGGTGCTCACAGCAATCATTGTTCCTGCATGGGGGTGTGGGACGCGGAGATCCAGGGACCTCTCTGGTGCAGGGCTGACTGGAAGCCATTGCTGTTTGCACCGCCCTGGTGATTCCCAGAGACCCCTCCCCACCCATTTTACAACCCCACCCAAGCTGTGCACATAGGCTTTTGCATATGAATGGCCTGTCCTTTCTCCACCTAAAACCTGTCAAACTGCAGCTGGGTCAGAGAGCCCCAGAACTTCCAAAAGGAGGCCCAAGGCCCAGCAGCAGCAGCCTGCCTTGCTTCACAGCTGGGCCTCGTCTGGGCACTTCCAAACCCCAAAGAGGAGGAATCTGCAGATGTCTCTGTAGCTCCTGCTGGGCAGCCTCAGACAGTGCCTGACCTTGCACCTCCTTGGAGATCCAAAAGCCAGTGTACCCAGTGGTCAGAGTGAGACCATACCAGATTACAACTCTTCACATCCATAAGAGACACACTCAGGGGCAGACTCAGTGAGCACCAAAGCCCCACTGAAGCAAGTCCTGCCCCATAAGGGTGTTTCCTGTGCAACAGATCTCCTAGTGTAGACACAGCTGGTCATCACAGCCAATTGGCCTGGAAGTCAATTCCTCCCAGTGATACCAACAGCAATCAAGGGTTAACTACAACAAGACTGTGGAAACAGCCCACGAAGGGGTGCACCAAGAGTGTCCACCTCAGGTGACTGAGGAGGCTGAGCCACTGGGCCCTATAGGACACCTACCACACAAGGCCACTCTATCAACTCAAGGAGACTTAACAGCTACCCAGTACATAGAAACAAACACAGGGAAGCAGCCAAAATGCAGAGACAATGAAACATGTCACAAATGAAAGAAATGGATGAAAGCAAACTACTGGATGTAGAGTTTAAAACCACAGTTACAAGGTTACTCCAGAATCTTCTAGAAACCTCCAAGAGATTTAGTGAGACCCTCAAGAATATGAAAAAGGACCAACTAGAAATTAAGCATACACTGACTGAAATAAAGAATAATATACAGAGATTCAACAGCGGACTAGAGGATCCCAAGAATCAAGTCAAAGATTTGAAGTACAAAGAAGCAAAAAACACCCAACTGGAAAAGCAAAAAGAAAAAAAGAATCCAAAAATATGAAGATAATGTAAGGAAACTCTGGGACAACTTCAAGCGTACCAACATCCGAATTATGGGGGTGCCAGAAGAAGAGAGAGAGCACGATATTAAAAACCTATTTGAAGAATAATGACAGAAAACTTCCCCCACCTGGTGAAAGAAATAGACTTACAAGTCCAGGACGCACAGAGAACCCCAAACAAGAGGAATCCAAAGAGGACCACACCAAGACACATCATAATTAAAATGCCAAGGGCAAAAGACAAAGAGAGAATCTCAACCTTTTGCCCTCGGATGTCGAGTGTGACTCGACATGGTTAGCATTAGAATAAAGGAATCAAGAAAAAAGCAAGCGAGTGCAAAGGGTTAAAAGCAGCAACAGAAAAACAGTTAGTTACCTACAAGGGAGTACCCATACGACTGTCAGCTGATTTCTCAACAGAAACTATGCAGGCCAGAAGGGAGTGGCAAGAAATATTCAAAGTGATGAATAGCAAGAACCTACAACCAAGATTACTCTACCCAGCAAAGCTATCATTTAGAATTGAAGGTCAGATAAACAGCTTCAGAGACAAGAAAAAGCTAAAGGAGTTCATCACCACCAAACCAGTATTATATGAAATGGTGAAGGGTATTCTCTAAGAAGAGGAAGAAGAAGAAAAAGGTAAAGATAAAAAAAATTATGAACAACAAAGTGACAACAAATACATATCTATCAACAAGTGAACCTAAAAATTAAATGAATAAAAAACCTGATGAACAGAACAGACTGGTGAATGTAATAGAATCAGGGGCATGGAAAGGGAGCAGACTGACAATTCTCGGGGGGAAGGGGTTGTGGGGGGTGCAGGAAGAGACTGGACAAAGAGCTTACACCTATGGATGAGGTCAGTGGGCGGGCAGGGCAGGGGGGGGGAGCCTGGAGTGGGGTGGGAACTGGGTGGAGGGGAACTATGGGGGGAAAAAAGAGGAACATCTGTAATAATCTGAACAATAAAGATTAAAAAGAAAGAAAGAAAGCAAAACAACCAGGATTTAACGGTGCTTATATGGTATAAAGGACCTTCACATGTGTTTTCATTTGATTCTATAAGTAAACTATTCTCTCCCATTTAATAGAAGTCAATTTTGCCTTCATGGAGTCTCAGAAAACTGTCCTTTCCTTTTTTATTTCCATTGCCACTGCCCTAATTCAGCTCTTAATGCCTCATCTTAGACACGTGCTTCAGCGCCTCAGCTGACAATAGTGTAGGTCTTAGCAGCCGATGAGAAGGAAGGGATGGACGTAGTTCCAGTTAACCAATTGACCAAGGGCTTTAGATTTAACTGAACCAGACCAGGCCCCACTCAGAACACAGGGAGCTGCACTGTAAAGATAAGGTACTCAGAACTAGAATCATTTGGGGGAAAAGATTAGGGTCACACGCAAAAATTCAGAATCTGTGATTGGTCCAAGTGTAAAGAGGAGAGTTCCTGATGAATAGGTGAAGGGCTGCAAAATGAAGTCAGGAGACTCTCCCTGGAAGCCCCACCCTGCCAGGACCTTTGCCCCTTCACCCCAGACTGCAGCCTCCGCCTGCTGGGGCAGGTACACTCAACTCTTGAATTTAAGTCAGAAAAAATACTATCCCAGGAAGAAAAGAGAGTAAGAATAAAAATAGTAGTATTGGAAATATGGATCAAAGACATTTAAATTCATGATGCTGCTTTTATAATGGGCATTTTTTGGACAGTCATTGTAATATTGTTTGTTTTGTCTGCTTTTTAGGATGTTTAAAGCTTTTAAGAAAACCTGATTTCTGAGGTTTAATTGATTCCACTTGAAATCAATGTTTATATATTTGGGGAAATATAATTTGCTAAATTCATAAGTTTTTGATTTATTGGTTGTATAAGTAGTATATTTAGAGAATATTTAGGGAAATGTTAATAATTAAATAAAGATTGATAAATTGGACATCAAAGTAGAAAAAAATGAGTATTCCTTTCTCTCCATGCCCCAAAGTACATGAGACATTAAAGAATTTATTATCCTAAACTTCCCATCTGTGATTTCTGCTCTCTTTAATTAATCCCCCTTCTATTTCCAACACCTCTGTGACCCCATTTCCCCATCTGTAAAATGGGATGATATTATCACCTTCTAGGAGTGTGGTTGTGAGGATTTAATGAGAGAATTCCTTCCATAGCACTTACAGCAATACCCAGCACCCAAATGCTTGATAATGCTGGCTATCGTTATCTTCCCCCAATATTTTGATCATGCCACCTCCTGCACAAAGTCCTCCAGTTGCTTCCCAATAATCCAAGACAAATGCACGCTCAACCACACAACGTCAGGCACCTTTATGTCCTCACCTCTCTCTGCCTGCCGCCCAGCCCTGACCCTCACTATTGCCCCTTCACCCACCAGACAGACAAAATTACTATCTCCTTGTTTCACACTGCTCTCATATCATCATTTCTTCTGTACTATTCCTCCTCTTGAAATGCCTTGCCTCTCTCCCATGCCATTACAAGCCAATTCAAACTCCTACCTATCCTTCAAAACCCATCTCAAATGCTACATCTTCCAAGATACTTTCCTGGTCATCACCAGCTCTCTCCTCCCCGGGAGAACTTAATTAGTAGCTCTTCCCTGGCAAGCATGACGCTCTGTCATGCATCAGTCAATTACCTAACTGTCTGGTTATCCCAATTGGGCCATAAGCTCCTTGAAGGCAAGACTCACTTCTAATTGATCTTGAGGAACACACGGCTGCCCTGCCCTCGCCCTGCTGCGTAACAGGTGCTCCGCTAACAGGTGGAGGTTCCTCCAGCTCTAGGTAGTTGTGTCATCGAAGCAGAAGCATCAGGGACCTGCAGGCTCCCCAGGCCAGTGTCCCCACCCTCGCCGACCCAGGAAACCAAGGGAGCCAGCAGTGTGCGTGTGTGTGCCAGGGCCCACGGAGCAGATGGAAAGATGGCAGGGCCAGATTCCGGGAGCCTGTGGAGCTGTCTGCTCAGCTCATCTGCACGCGCCCCCCCTCCCCCCTCCCTGCCACACACACACACACACACACACACACACACACACACACACACATCCAGCCCACAGTCAGGCCACATTTTTCTAGACTCTTCTGTGCCAGGCCCTGTGTGAGGTGTGGCAGACACCAAGGCCGGTGCCACTTCCCTACGAGGTGAGCCCCTGTGCGCGGAGCTCCTGTGTTCACCCCACGCGGCCCCAGCTGCTGACAAGCCGAGCAGACGCCTGTGCGCCCGGGCTGAGAGGGCCGCCTTCCACCCTGTTTCCAAACAACTCCCCTCTCGGCGCCAGCGCCGCTGCCTCTCCCGTCTGTTTGCCCCTCGCCGCCTCCGCCCTCTGTTGAGGCTGCCGCGATGATGAAATTTGGCTGGCAACACCCCCTCCTCCCCTTCCTGCAGGCCCGGAGAGGATTAAGCCGCTGGAGTCTGAAATCGGAAAGATCCCAGCTTCTGCTCCCCGGCACCTCCCCACGCCCCCTCCCCTCCCGCCCATGCAAAACCAGAAAATTAATCTCCCCTTCTGCCTGTGATATGGCGGGCTGCATTACAAGCTGGGCGCCGAGATAAAGCGGGCAGCCGCGGGACAGCAGCCCAGCGCAGGGGCCCCGGGTGGGGCCGGCCTGGGAGATAAGGGCCTCCCAGCCCCATGAATTATTCACCGGCCCTGCCTCCTCCCGCTCAGAGGCCGCTGAGATTGCGCCTTCCAGAGGGGCCAGGGTCCATAGGGGAAGGCTGTAGAGGGGTTCACGGAGGGAGAGATGGGAAGGGGGAGGACTGTGCTGAGCTGGGGGACAGCTCAGAGGCACAAGCGCCCTGCAGGGCCAACTGATACAGAGGAAGGACAGTGTCTCCGAGCCTAGGGAACTCCAGGCCCAAGCATGCCCGCTCGGGTGCTTTTCTTTTAGGCAACGCACTGAACACTGTTGAGCAGCTGTCCCTGCCCTCAACGCGCCCCGGATCCAATGCACTGAGTGTGGGAGGAGCGCAGCCTGGGGGAGGAGGGGTGTCCTTGTCCACAGCCCTTCCCCTCCCCTCTCCTCCAGAGGTCAAGACCGCTGCTGCCCACCCTGGGGGAGCACCCCGCCTGGGGAGGGTGTGCGAGGGGAGGGCAGAGGACAGACCTACTCCCAGGGCAGCTAGAGCCCACAAGACAGAGAGACCAGGGCAGCTGGTCCAGGAGGGACAGGAGGCCCGTGCGAGGTAAGGGATTCACCAGGGAAGTTTCTGGGAAAGGAACAGCCCCAGGCACTCTGTGGGCCTTTAGTTTCTCCTTTGTTCACTCTTCTCCTCAAAGGCCCAGGGTTTTAAAGCAGGGAGGGACCTTAACTCTCTTCCCCATCTCTGTGTCTACAGCTCTCTGTACCCTCTCTCCCCATCCTCCCCCCCTCCACTTCCTCCTCCCTCCCAGACATCTGCCCTTTTAATCTCTGCCTTGGCCCCGATTTCTCCACCTCGCTCTTGCTCTGTGCCTTTCTGTCTCTCAGTCTCCCTGTGTTTTTCTCTGTAAGCATGTGACATGATGACACAAATTGGGATGTGTGATGGAAGAAAGGTGGACATGTGCTGGTCCCCAATAGGAAGAGCGGAAAGAGAAGGCTCCAGCATCGTCCTGGATGTGCGGGTGAACCGCCAGACCCCGAGAGAGGAGCAGCAGTGGTACGGGGTGGGACCCCCTGAGACGCACCGGCAGAAGAGACACCAGAGAGCCAGGAGGGGGAGGTGCTGGGAGAGGGTGAGCAGAGGTGGGGACCCAGTCTGGCAGGCAACCTGGATCCTGCTGCCTCCTGTAGCAAATAGTGAACCCCATACTCATGAACCAGCAAACAAGGCACATGTTCTGAGACCCCCATTCAAGTTGGAGAAGGATGGGTGATTGGCGGGGGGAAGAGTGGGGAGTGAAGAGGGGCCAGAATGAGAAGAGGGCATGGGGAGGAGGAATGGGTTAGCCCCCCGAAGGATGGAGAAGGCAGTGACTTGGGTGGAAAGCGGGGGAGGGGGGGAGCGGGGGGGGGAAGCTAAATGAGGAAGGAGGGAGATTAGAGAGAGAAATGGGGAAGAAGAGGCGGCCAGCACAAGGTTGGGGGAAAGGACAAGTGTAGCAAAAAAATTAGGAAAGAGGGTAAGAGGAGCATTTGGACCAGAAAAGAAACAGGGAGAGAAGATGAGGGTCACCGTTTCAACACGGAGCCTGGAGGGATGGGAAGGGGGGAGTGGTTGGGTCCCATCAGCCTCAGGTCCGCAGCCCTTCCCACCCGCCTGCTAATTAACTCCTTAATTGTCTCTGCATTTGCTGAGCTAGCAGATGAAGTGGATGCAGACAGATGGGGGCGCCTGTGATTTCACGCATGGGGGAGCAGAGAAGAGCTGCCTGGGAGTCCCAGGGGGCCTCGCCCCCCTCTTTGCCCTCCTCCCTCCTCCCTGTCTCTGGGAGGCTGCAGGGTGCTTCTGAACCCAGAGCAGATGGGACCATCTGCAAGGGAAGTGTCCATGGGGAATTTGCCCCCATCAGCCTTTCTGAGATGAAAACAATACTCGCCACTATTGATGGAACACCTACTGTTTATTAGGCATACATGTTTCATCACTGCGGGCATTAGCCAGATTTTATGGTTTGTGGAGAAAGTGAGGCTCAGACAGGTTAAGTAACTTGCCCAGGATCACACAGCGATGGTGTGACAGAGATGGAATTTGAATCCAGGTCAGCAGGATGCCAAAGCCCTGAGTGGGTCCTGGCCTCATGCCAGTGGAGGGAGGAATATCTCCAGGCCTGTTCTCTCTCAGCCCCAGGAGAGAAAGGGTACTGAGGTGTAGGAACTGCAGGGGCCAGAGAGGAGGGACGTGTGGACAAGAGGCTGAGGGGAGGCTGAAGGAGCTGGAATGTCACAGTCTGAACAGGAGGTAAGTGACCCAGAGAAGCAGAAAGGAGCAGTGGGACACTAATCACAGTCCTTGGGTCTCTCAAGTGTTGTCTTTCTGAAGCCCGTTTCCCCTTCTTCATCTCTGCTCCACAAACCCTCAGGCTGGCTTGCCCCTCTCCCAGTCCTCATTTCCACTCTTGGCCTTTGCACTAGAGTCAGTTCAACACGTTCATCTCTCCTTTGACACTAGGAAATTTTGAAGGCAGGGACGATGCCACTCCTTACCATGTCCCCAGGGCCAGTCCTGGGGCTTGACACAGGAAACGCCTCGGTGGAGGGTTGCTGAAATGTATAGGGCAGGGATGGGAAATGTGTTCGGGGATTCGCCTCACCTCCAATGAAGAGGAAGCAACAGCATGAGGGACCTAGGTTTTCCATAAGAAAGAACTTTGAGCCCTACCCAGGTAGCTCAGTTGGTTAGACAGTCATCCCAATATACCAAGGCTCCGGGTTTGATCTGATCAGGGTACATACAGAATCAACCAATGAATGCATAAACAAATCTCTCTCTCTCTCTCTCTCTCTCTCTCTCTCTCTCTTTCTCTCTCTCTCTCTCTCTCTCTCTCTCTCTCTCTCTCTCTCTCTCAAATTAAAAAGAAGAAAGAACTTTGAAGGCTGGAGAATTATGCTGAAGCCTTGATTCAGACCCATAGATTCTGAAGATCACGGTTTCTCCAGACTGGCTGCTGTATATTAAAGGTCTTGAACGGTTGAGAAATCTGGGCCCCACCCCCAGATTCTGATTTAATTGGTCTCCAATGGGGCCACAGCATCAGCATTTTAAGAAGCTCCCCAGTTGATTCAAATGTGCAGCCTGGGTTGAACCATTGTCAGATTCTGCCCCGATTTAGCTGCACTGGTGGTTTACCACTGGACCCAAACATCAAGGCTAATATTACTTTTTGAGGATTCACTAAGTACAAGCTAATGTGCCAAGCACTTTCTATGCATTATCTCATGTAATCCTCAGTAACTCCTGTGAAATAAATATTATTCCCATCTTACAGATGAGGAAACTGAGTCAGAAAGGTCCTGCCCGGGGTTAATGAATGGCAGGACCAGATCTGGAAACTGAAATTCCCCGAGTCACATCTTTTATCTTCCCCCAGACTCCTCCTGAGGCTGCTCATTGGCCTCAATCAGTCCTTGCCTGCCTCCACCTCACCTCATCACCTTCCTTCCACCCACGCTGCTCCCTCAGTAACATCCCAGGTGACTGAAGCAATCTGCAGCCATTTCAAGAAGCTCTTATATGTCAGTCACTCAGCCTGCGAGGGTGGGGAACTAAGGGAATTGCAGATGCTTCAAGATGGTCTTCTCATCCCCTGAGGACACTAAGAATTCAGGAATCGGACTGTCCAATTCTTCTTGGCTCCCTGTTTGGGGCACTCCCAAGCGGAATTCCCACTCCCAGAAGCCTCACTGGGTTGATTCTAAGTATCTGTGAGAGTGCTGCCACCCAGTGGTTGCCCAGGGACATGGCAGCCCTCTGAGGCCGCCTGGTGCTGCTGGACAGCTCCCCAACTCGAGACCAGAACCCAAAATCCTCTCTTCCTTTTGGCAGCGCCAAATCCAGGCCCCTAGTAAACGAATCCCATTCTTCCTCCTCCACAGTCCTAAGCCCGCAGTTCCTCTAGGGATCTCCAGCTCTCCCCCTGACTTCCCATGTGTCCCCTGCCCCCAACCCCTCACAACTTCTCATCCACTGTGCCAGCCCTTTCTCCATCCTTAAAGCCCTGAGAACACACCTCTCACCTCCTTTCTCCCAGAGCTGTGCCAGCCTACACGTGGAGTGAAGGAGCTGCTAGAGATAGAATTCTGGTCCCCCACACCCCTCTCCTCATCATCTGACACCATCAGAACTCAACAGTCTCTGTGCTAAGAGCCCCTAATGAGCATCAGCAAATTAACAACTTCCCTTTGATTGCTCCTTCTCTGTTAATTGGATAGGAGCCCCCTCACCCCCACCCCAAGACCTCTCAGAGAGGAAGAGGGAGGGAGAGAAGGAAAGATGTGAGAGCTACAGGAGCAGCCCGAGGCCTGGGCTCAGTGCCCCAGAATTCTGCTCTGTCCCCTGAGTACAGCTCCCCCTTCTATCCCTTCCTTGCCCTGTCCACCCCCACCCACCTAACCCTCCACCCTCCCCAACCCCCCTCTATTCTGTTTCCTTGTTTCTTGACTTCTGTCCAAATTCCCTTGATCTCTGGCTATTTCTCCTTCCCTCTCTCTGCTCTTCTTTAGATGTGGCATTGAGGGGTTGCAAACATGCTCCCCAGAACTATAAGGATGGGGCTTGGGTGGCCAAAGCTGTGTGTTTGTTTATATATGTGTATGTTGTGTACATGTCACATGTACATGGGGAGCAGGGATAGGCACAGATGAGTATGTGTAAGCTCCTGAGTGCCTTCCCTGTGGGTCAGGCCTGGGATGTGTGGGTGTGAGTGGTGTGGTGTGACTCTGGTCTGTATGTGTGCCTGTGTCTCCACACCGGCAAGTGCTTGAATCAGTCAAGTGTGACTCGGGGTGTGTGTGTGTGTGTGTGTGTGTGTGCACGCGCGTGTGTGCCACCAGAGGAGGCAGCAGCAAGAGGCAGGAGCATCGATCCGAAGGAGACGGAGCGGGGAGGGGGACGCTGGGGGCAGACACCCTCCCTCCCGCGAGCACGCGCGCGCGCGCGCGAACACACACACACACACACACACACACACACACCACAGTCACACACAAACCGTAGGGCCTCGCAGGAAGGACCCGGCTCCGGTCCCGGAGCCGCCGAGAGTGACCGGGAAGAGGGGGCGAGGCAGCCGGGAGCCCTGGGTCTCGGTCCCAGGTCCGGGGGCCTGGCGCGCACACCAGCCCGGAGACACCCTCGCAGACACTCGTAGGCGCGCACGCGCACCCTCTCCCCTCCCCCTCGCCTCTCCTCCCGCCGCCTCCCGGCCGGACGATGGATCCCTGCAGATCCCGGGGCTGAGAGCACAGCGCGCCGCGCACCGCGCCGAGCCCCGGCGGACGGAGCCAAGCGAGCGAGCGAGCGAGTGCGCGCGGGCGGGCGGACCGAGCCGGGCCGGGCCGAGCGGGCCGCTCCCTGCAGGGCTCTGCGCGGCGTGCCGCGGCGGCCGCCGGCTCCCGCTCCGGGCCATGCGCCCCTCCGCGGCTCGGCGCTGAGCCCGCGTCCGGCCCGGTACCCCAGGATTGCCGGGTTCCCGAAGCCCCTCCAGGTGGGTCTCTTATCCCCCTGCCTTTGGCTTACGAAGCCAGGACTTTGCTCCCTTCTCGCTTTCCCCAGCTCCTGGGGCGGCTTGGTGGATGGGGAGGGGGGCGGGGGCCGAATAGGGGATCTGGCTGCATCGAGAAGCTGGACTGGAGGAGTGGGGGTGCTGCGTCCGGGGCGCGGACAGCTCGCTGTCTTAGGGAACCCCCCCATGTATCCACCGCGGGTGGCCCTCTCCCCTCCCCAAACATACACATATACAGCCTGCGGGTTATGAGAACTAGAGATGTCTGCAGGTGAGCACTCAGCCTGGGCCGCTTCCCACCTCCCTGGGGGGGTTCTGGCCCAGGTTTAGCTCAGGAAGGAGGGGGGAGCCCAGCCCTGGGGACACCCTTGACCAGGAGCTCCTGACCCCGGGTTCAGCCCCTCTGAGGGAGTCTTCATCTCCAGGATGGGGTGGACATTCCTGTCCCAGAGTGACCCCACATCTGGAGGGAACTCTGTGTCTGCCTGTGGGAACACTGGGACTTCCCTCTCGCCCGCCCTCGGATGACTGTCTGCCGTCTCCCCTGCCTGGGAAGCTTCTCTGGGAGAGCATTCTCCTGGCCTGAGCTGACCCCCAGCCCCTGCATCTGGAGGAACCCTCTGCTGGGAGTGTGTCCCTGGGCCAGCCACCTCCGGGCTAGCCCACCAGGGAGTCTACTGTGAAGGGCAGTGACCTCTGGAGATGGGAACTTCAGATGCACACATTTGGAGGGACCCTATATGTACTTTCACCCCAGGATAATGCCAGACTCCCTCCCTCCCCTTCCCTCAGGATCCCCTTGGCCAGGATGGAACTGAAGGCTGAGGAGGAAGAGGTGGGTGGAGTCCAGCCGGTGAGCATCCAGGCCTTCGCAAGCAGCTCCACGCTGCACGGCCTGGCCCACATCTTCTCCTACGAGCGGCTGTCACTAAAGCGGGCGCTCTGGGCCCTGTGCTTCCTGGGCTCACTGGCTGTGCTGCTGTGTGTGTGCACGGAGCGTGTGCAGTACTACTTCAACTACCACCACGTCACCAAGCTTGACGAGGTGGCTGCCTCCCAGCTCACCTTTCCTGCCATCACGCTGTGCAACCTCAATGAGTTCCGTTTTAGCCAAGTCTCCAAGAATGACCTGTACCATGCTGGGGAGCTACTGGCCCTGCTCAACAACAGGTGGGTGGCTCTCACCCATCCCCCAGCCGGGCTCCCAGAGTTGCATGCATCCCAGCTCCCAGGCCCCCATTCCCTAACTCCATAAAACCCAGACAACCTCGCCCTCCAACCCCCATCAAACCTGCCACTCACTGCAAAGGAACTGGGGTACTGCTGAGCACTCAATTAAGGGCACACAATCTTTGATCCCAGCGTAGTCCAGCCCAGCCCTGCCCCTCCCCAGCCTGAGCTGTAAGACATCACCACCCTCTTTGGAGTGACCTTTCCCCACCTTCCTGCCACTATGTCTTGATCTTCTCACTTAGGGGATGGGGACAGATCATCTTTAACAGGTAGAGACTATAAAAGCCATAGCTCCAGCTTTGATCTCTCTGTCACCCCACCCTTACTGCTGTGCTGAGATGCCCAGCCCCCAGGCAGCCACTACAGATCCTTCTGCCTTCTCAGAACCTATGGGGCAGGTCCTCTGGACACGCCCTGCTCTATTCTATGCCTGTGCCCAGACCTACCCACAGGGCTGGATGCTGCCCTCCCCCCATTCCCTGGAGGTTGGGTTGACACTGGAGGCCAGAGGCAGGAACCGAAAATCATGCTGATCCATGCGCGGATCGCCCCCGGGCTCCAGGTATGAGATACCGGACACACAGATGGCAGATGAGAAGCAGCTGGAGATACTGCAGGACAAGGCCAACTTCCGCAGCTTCAAGCCCAAGCCCTTCAACATGCGCGAGTTCTACGACCGTGCGGGGCACGACATTCGAGACATGCTGCTCTCCTGCCAGTTCCGGGGGGAGGTGTGCAGTGCCGAAGACTTCAAGGTGGTGAGTGAGTCCCCTGGGGCGGAGCGGGCGGAGTGTGAGTCAGCCGGCCCCCCGAGGAGGAGGAGACTGGGAGCAGGCAGTCCTGTCATCCTGCTTGCTCCACTGGGAGAGGACGCTATGTGTCCCTGGGGCTCGCAGGGATTTTGTTCAGCATGGGGTGCATTTGTTCTGTGTGAGTGCTGGAGCCTCAGCCTTGTGTCCATGATATGGCAACAAAGAGAACCCACAGCGCACAACACGCACAGGCACACGCACAGCCTGGCATGGCCTTGACCCCATCAAGCTTACCTTCTGCGCCACAGGTGTCAGAGCTGGGGGGTAGGGGCCGAGGACCATCCCCTGGGAGCTGGAAAGAAATGCAGACTTTACCACCCCACCTCCTGATTCAGAATCTGCATTTTAACAAGATCCCTAGGTGACTTGAATTCAAGTTTGAGAAGCACTGTGAAACATGAAAAGTAAGGGAAGCTTTCTGTTAAATGGCCAGATAGGTAATTCTCTCCATGCCACTACACACACACACACACACACACACACACACACACACACCACATACACGTACACTGTCCAATTGGGTTACCCCCTTGCCACCAAGAGCCACAGAGCCATAAGGTCTGAGGAAGGAGAGATGATTTGGGCTACACAGTCATGGCTGAACAGCAAGCTCCTTTTGCTTCTTAAAATGGAGATGCCCCATAGGTGGGCTGTCTTAGAGCCAGCACCCCAGAGAGGGTTAGGGGCACTCTCTGTCCCGGGTGATCCTAAGCAAGTCATACAGGTTCCTGAGGGCATAGAATCAGAAAGAGGCTGGAAAGGGACCAGAGGGCCTGGAGCCGTGTATGAAAAATAACACTGAATGAGAGGACGATGCTGGTAATTCTTCAGAATGCTTTCTAGACTCCTGCAATCCCCTAGATAAATAGCCATATTATCTCTATTTTATGAATGCACAAACTGAGAGGGAGAATGAGCTGCCCCGAGCTCACATAGCTGGTTAGTTACAGATTCAGGATTAGAACGTGTCTCCTTAAGTCCCAATGCAGTGTGCTCTTTTTGTTAACACTGCTGACCCTGGAGTCAGCGTATCTACTTCCAATTCTGGCCACTGCTCTTTGAAAACCCAACCTCCCCTAGGAGCCCCTTGCTCTCCATGCCTGCCCCCAATTCTCCACTCTCAGAACCTCCCCTTTCTCCCTGCCCATTTTCTCCCCTACTTGCTTGCTTCCTCCTAGCATTATGGGAGCATGAACTGCATTTGTTTGTGTAGAAACGTTGAGCCTGTAGAAAGGTCATGCTTGTTTTTTCTTACTGAGGTTACACAAGACTTCCCAATTTTTTAAATGAAATTAAGTTTTTTTTAAAAAAAAATATGCTTTTATTTATTTTAGAGAGAAAGGGAGAGAGAGAGAGAACATCGATCAATCGATCGATCAATTGATTGGCTGCCTCCTGCACGCCCCCTACCAGGGATAGGGCAATTGGCCCCAAAATTCAGGCATGTGTCCTAACCCAGAATCCAATCAGAGTCCTCTTGGTGCATAGGTCAATGCTCAACTACTGAGCCACACCCACCAAGCAGACTTCCCAATCGTTTAAAGACCTGCTCTACAGACTGGTTTTATGAGCCTTTGTCAATCCTACCAGACAAAAGTTACATGATCATACAACTTGCTGAGCCAAGCTGATGGGGAGCTTAATGTGATGCAAGAACCACTTTCTACCCTCTTTTCCTTCCTCAAAACAGGAGAGTCCTGGATTCCCCAGAGCCCTTGACCTAAGGGTTCCCAGGCTCACCAACTATGCTCCCAAGAGAATAGAACTGTTGGTGAAGGTGAAAGTGAAAGCCAAGGCCTTCCTCCCAACACACAAGCAGAAGGGACCACCAAGGAAGAGAAAAACCATCCCTCTGTGGATGGTTTGTGGTGTTGGAGGAGGGAGGGAATTGCTTGGCTCAACCTGGGAAGGTGCCAAGGCATAAAATGAGGGTACAGTTAGTCCATAGAGAGTGTTCCATTGCTCCATTCGTCTCTCACGTCCAGAGAGATTCCAAGTGGTGATGCTAAGACATGTTTGGTTTATGGAAATGAAATTACTGGAATGTGGTCATTCTATTTTGTCTGAGGGGACAATTCTGGGTTGTCAGACGGAGATATGACTGGTTCAGAAAATTCTGGAGTAATCTGAGTTCTTCCTTGTCCTGGGAAGAAAGATACAGGCCAGAAGCTTGCAGGCACTTCTTGGTCTGGGTTGTCAGGCAGACCAGGTTTTTGCTGTTTCTGAGCCCTTATCAAAGAAGGCCTGACCCTTAATCTGGCTGAACCCAAACCTCTCAGCCCCTTCTTCTACCCTCTCTGGTTGACCCCACTGCCGGACCCTTTCTATGTCAGGAACCCTACCACTTCTGCCCATTGGGATGCTCCTAATGGATGGACCCATGTTGTGAGTCCATGCCTGACATCTCCCTGGTGGAGAAGGGCCTGGCACTCCTCCAG
This sequence comes from Cnephaeus nilssonii, assembly GCF_951640355.1. Classification (NCBI taxonomy): domain Eukaryota; kingdom Metazoa; phylum Chordata; class Mammalia; order Chiroptera; family Vespertilionidae; genus Cnephaeus; species Cnephaeus nilssonii. The sequence continues at coordinate 47,913,904 of NC_137077.1, forward strand.
CTCCCTGGTTCTAAGGGATGCAGACACTCCTTGCCTGATGCTCTGCTCTACTCTCTCACTCTCTTTCTCTCTCTCTCTTTCTCTTTGTTAATCCTCATTAGAGAAAGTGGAAGGGAGGGAGGGAGGGGGGAGAAAGAGAAACATTGGTGCGAGAGAGACACATAGATTGGTTGCCTCCCACACGTGCTCCTACTGGTGTCAGGGATCAAACCTGCAACCCAGGTATGCGCCTTTGACAGGGAGTCGAACCGTTGACTCCTCTGTGGGTGTGCAGGCTGATGTTCTAACCATTGAACAACACCAGCCAGGACTCTACCTTCTCTCTTCTCTCCTGGTCTCATAGTGAACAGCTGCCTTTTCATTCTTGCCAGTCCCTGCTAGACCAAAAGGGGTGTATCTACCCACTGGGCAGATGTGACACTGACAGGAAACATCTGTATCGGGTTAGAGCTTAGGAGAGACATCTTGGCACCTCTACCACCTCAAGAGCAGAGGTTCTTAACTGGGGGGGTCCAAGCCCTGGCTCACAGTGTCTGCAAAATACAGTGTGCATGGACACCAGGTGAACTCCTTTGCAGGTTTCAAAGGGCAACCCTCATCCAACCTATAAGGTTGTATGTGAGGGTTTGTGTGTGAGAGACTGTGTGAGGGTCTGTGTGACTGTGTGTGAGAGTGTGTGTGAGGGTCTGTGAGGGTGTGTGTGTGTGAGGGTCTGTGAGGGTGTGTGTGAGGTTCTGTGAGGGTGTGTGAGGGTGTGTGTGAGTGTGTGTGAGGGTCTGTGATGGTGTGTGTGTGTGAGGGTCTGTGAGGGTGTGTGTGAGAGAGTGTGTGAGGGTGTGTGTGAGTGTGTATGAGTGTCTGTGAGTGTGTGTGAGGGTGTGTGAATGTGTGTGTGAGGGTCTGTGATGGTGTGTGTGTGAGAGTGTATGTGAGGGTCTGTGGGGTCTGTGAGGGTGTGTGTGAGTGTGTGTGAGGGTCTGTGAGGGTGTGTGTGTGTGAGAATGTGTGTGAGGGTCTGTGAGGGTGTGTGTGAGTGTGTGTGGGGGTCTGTGAGGGTGTGTGTGGGGGTCTGTGAAGGTGTGTGTGGGGGTCTGTGAGGGTGTGTGTGAGGGTCTGTGAGGGTGTGTCTGCTCTGGAGGACAGTTCGGGGGCCATGGGAATGGCATACTCTCAAACATCCCAGCTCAACCTCAGGGGACAGACTGGTGGTCACAGAGTGTTTGACAGGTCCATCCCCAGCTGGGCTGAGTCCGCTTGGGAGAGTGGGGTGATAATGGGAAACCTGGGCTAAATCGGGAGGAACAGGTTGGAAACGCTTTGAGACTGAAGGGCAGAGGGCAGTGGGGAGATATCCCCACAGCAGTGGGTGGGTGGGCCTCAGGAGCTCTCTCCTGAGCTACCAAAAGAGCAACCAGAGGCCCGCCCACAAGACTCTCTCTGCCCCGGCCACCTCCTCCCTTCATGGTGGGGTGCTTGGTTGCTAGGGCAACAAGGGCTCTACTCTCCCACCCCACCTCGATGCCACCCAGGCCAAGGCAGGGCAGGGGTTCCATGGAGGGGGCCCGGGGGCGCAGCTGTCTGGCAGTGTCTGGGTTGGGCTGGGGGAGTGAGCACAGTCGCAGCTGGTGCCAGCCTCCAGCTGCACCTTATCTGTCCCTGGCATTGGGAGCGGCAATGTGGCTGGAATGCTGAGCAGCACCAAGGGGAGGGGGCTGGCAGATGGCTGCCCAGTCTGCCCTAGGCCACCCCCTCCGCCAGCTGAGACCCAGAGCCTCTGCCTGGGGGAGAGAGAAACGGAATTCATTGCTGAACCCTGGAACAGAAGGAAAGGGAGGGCAGAGACTGGAAATCCTAGGGTGGGTGTGTAGTGGGGATAGTATGCTCCCTCAGGAGGGGATGGAATTGGGGCACAAAGGATTGGGGGACAGGGATCCATGAGGGGCCCCTGAGGGGCCCCCAGGACTCTGGAGGAGGCAGGAATCCCCCAGAGGAGCGGTGGAGAGAAGAGGATGCACACAGAAATCCCCCTGGGGTTCCGGAGGACAGGAACCTCCCGGAGCACCTGTGGGGTGAGATGCTGGTAGAAGGGGTGGGTGGAGGTGGGTGATTTGGGGACCCAGAGGGGAGGGAGAAGTCCTCTCACAGCAAGCGGAGCTGGATCACGGGGCCCAGGAAAGCCAGGACTAGCAGGGAGCTACCTTATCCCCAGGGTTGGCTCTGCCCCTTCACTGACACCCCTCACACTCACACACCCCAGCCCTCAGCAGCTCAGACCAGGGGAGGGCCCCCCCTTACTACCTGGGTCTGCTCCCTCCAGCTAGGTAGGGAGTGGAGGGGCTGCTGAGGGGGAAGGCTGCCCAGACTGCCACACACACACAGAAAGGGGGGGTCATGGGCGACTCCCCCGAGAGGCCTGGCGGTCTTTATGGGTGAAAGGGGCTCCGACAGGGCAGCATGCACGGATTGCAGCGGGACAGGAGAGCCTGGAATGGAGAGGTTACCTTCGGAGGAGAGGCACTCCGGACCTAGGGGTTCTCGGAACTTCCTCCAGCTTAACCTTCCCTTATCCTCCCCTTCTCTCCTTCCCTCCCTGAGTTGGGAAGAGACAAGTACAGCCAGTTGCAAGAATCCAGGGGACCCTAGATTGGAGGGCCTCTCTCTCTCTCTCTCTCTCTCTCTCTCTCTCTCTCTCTCTCTCTCTCTCCCCTACACTTACACATCCCCTTGGCTAACTTAGTTTCCTCTCTCACCTCTACCCTCCCCTAGCATTTCTGACTCCACCCCTCTCCCAGATTATTGTCAGCTAAGAGGCTGCTCTAAGTTAATCGATCTCCTGGCTGTTGGCTAAAGTAATAGGGAATTGATGTGAGTTACTGAGTGCCTCTGGGGGCAGAGCAGGAAGGGGGGGGGCGGGGCGGGAAGCAGCACCTCCAAGCGCCTTCCTCCTGCCCCAGCCTTTGGGCAACTGCAGGGTGTGGCTCTGCTGCCCCCCTGGTGCGTGTCCGGGAAGCCCACAGCGAGGGCGATGGTTCTGTTGTGGGTGGGAGTTGCTTCTGAGCATGATCCAACTTCGTGGAAGACAGTTCTAATTCTGGGGGATGGTGAGGGAGGCTGACTATTAGGCAGGAGGTGTGTCAGTCTCCACTTGATTTATTCTGTGACAGAGCCCCTTCTGAGTGCCAGGCTCCCGCTGGGTGGTGAACAGGCAGAGCCTGGCCCTGCCCTCAGGGAGCTTAGGGTGAAGGGCAGGGCCCAGGCAGGCTCAGAGCGGAGCGGGTGGGCAGCGCTGACAGAAGCCTTGGGAGCAAGGAGTAGCGCGCCAGGGAGGAAAGGCTCCTCAACGTCGGGGTGGAGTCCTTCCAGCCTGCCCAGCCCAGCTCAGCTATTGAGAAGCTCCGGGTTAGTAGAACGTGTGGCTTCTCCCCACGCCAGCCCAGCTGATGGCCAGCCCAGTCCCCCCCAGCAAGGGGCATTGCCGGGCCCCTTAGGCACAAGCCTTCCCTCGCTGTATGTCTGAGGTGGCTGCCCCAGGAGCCGCTGCCCTCTGACTGAGAACCTTCCAGTCAGGACCTTTGCGTGGGAATTCTGGGAGGCACACTGGGAAGCAGACTGCAAGAATGAGAAGTGGTACCTGGTTCGGGTGGAGGGTGAGGCTGGGTATTGGCATTCCTGGGGTATGCTTTGGGAATAGTTTCATACGCTCCATTTCGGAGCTTCTAGGGCCACTTTCCTGTAGACTGTGAAATTGGTCTTTGCCAGGGGGCCGCCCCTCCTTCAGCCTCTGGGACTCTGGCTAAGCCCATGCCGGCCCGTGTGTAGAATGGATGTGCAGTACCGACTGTCTTGGGCACATGGAACAGACCTCTTCCTCATGGAAAATGTTTAAATGAGTATGAAACTACTGTGTATTCACCTTGAGGGCAAGTTCCCTTAACAAACTACCAGACAGAGACTCTGCTACCCCAGGCAGTCCCAAGGCAGAGGGAGGGCAACTTGTGATTTTTCTGAACTCCCGAGTTCTTGGAAAGAAAATCCTTTCCCGCCCCTCTCATCTGCATCCTCTCAATGCCTCTGACAGTCCTGGGGGCCTGGGAGGTTGGGCTGTGTGTGTGTGTGTGTGTGTGTGTGTGTGTGTGTGTGTGTCCAGTTGGTGTGTCACATCATCGTGCCAGCCTGGGAATGTCCCCGGGGGAGAGACTGCTGCAGTGGCTTTGACCATGGACAGCAGCCAACTCAGGCTCCCTGCCTGTGTGCCCCGAGTGTGCAAGCACACATGTGCACCTCAGTGTGCATGTCTGAGTGGGAGACTGTGGATGCAGATTGGGGTGTGAAGAGGATGTGTGAGGATGTGCATGGAGGCGTGCAGCTCACTTTGTGTGGCTGTGGGAGGGAGCTTGTGTGTGGAAAACCTCTGGTTGCATGCAGAGCACATACCAGCAAAATTAATCATCTCTTTCCGTCTCACTTTGCAATGAACAGATTCCCTTTACTTTAGCTCAAGTGACCCTCATAAACCTGGGAGGCAGGAACATTTTAATCCCTTCCTTTGAAAGATGGGGAAACTGAGGCTCCGAGGTATTCGGTGCTTGCTCCAGGTCATGCAGCCAGTAGGTGACAGAGCAGGACCTTGACTTCAGATCTTCGAAGTCCAGGTTCTTTGTGTGTGACCCTAGGAGCCAGAGTGTGGTGTGTGGTGAAGAGTGCTCCAGGCACCCCTGCCGTGCCCGCTCTGGGAAGAAGCTGTGGTGCAGCAGGAAGGGAAAGGAATCCCGGCCTCAAGCTGGGCACACCAAGTCTTTTGATTCCTCTGCCTTTTCCCTGCTCCCCTTGACCAAGTCCAGCCTTAGACGAGCCCACCGCTGCTTGCCCCAGGGCAGCCCCAGATGGCCGGGCTCTCCCAGAGGAAGTCACACAGCAGACCAGCTTGGAAGCGCGTTGTGTTCATGACCAACACCCTCAAATGGGCTGCAGTGCTGCCTGGCAACCCCACTGTGTTTTCCTGGTCAACGTGCTCTCCCCAGTGATTACTGCAAACTTCTAGACTCTTCTCAAATAGCCACCTTCCGGCCCCCTCTCACCTTCAGCAGATGACCTTGGCTCCCGCTTCACCGAGATGATGGAAGCCTCTGACAAGGTCTCCTGCTTTCTCTGGGAACCAACCCCCGAGGGGAGCATCCGTCTTATCTAGGCTGAACTCGCCACCCGGTCTTTCCCTCTGCTCTCCTTCTCCCTGAAGATGCTGCCTCTCCTCCTCTCCAGCCAGGCTCTCCCTCTCCAGGGGAACCTTCCCATTGGTGGTGAAACATGCTTACGATTCTCCCATCTTGAATTATATCGCTGTGACACTAACATTTACTGAGCACTTACTGTGCATCGGGCTGTAAGGTTAAGATAAAAACCAAAATACAGATGTCTGCACGCCACAGCCCCTTCTAACTCCCACCTACACTATGCCTCTGCTTCCTTTCACAGGCAAAATTCTTAAAAGTGATGTATGTATTCCGCTGTCTTCGTTTTTTCTTCTCTAACTCACTCTCCAATCCACACCAGGCTGCCTCTCTCCTGCCCCAGCACTTCACCAAAATGGTTCTAGCTAAGTGATCCTCATGTTGCCAAATCCCACAAACATTTTTTTTTATCCTTGATCTCTCAATAACATTCAAAAAGGTTGACCATCACCTCTTTTTTTTTTCAACTATTCTCTTTCCTGTCAACCATACTCTCTCAGTCTTCCTCCTTTGTCTAGCCACTCCTTCTGTCTCTCTGCCAGTTCATTCTCCTGTTTGACCATTAAATGTTGGCACTACTCAAGTCTCAGTCCCAAGCCTTCCTCTTCTTTAAAATCATGAGGTGGTATGATTTAATGGTAGAACGATGAATTTTTCATTAGTATTTTTTTATGTTGCTGTATCTTACAATGTAATATTTTATATATTTCATTGGTGTGTGTTTACATTGGTTTAAAAGTGTAGGACATTTCCAGCACCCCAGGAAGTTCCTCCAGATCCTTCCCTAGTCAATGCTGCTGCATAAAAATTAACCTTTATTCTGACTGCTGTCAGTATAGAGACTTGTCACCTGGTCTTGAACTTATACAGTGTATTCCCTCTTATGTCTGTTTTTTTTTTTCTCCTTATAATTGTGTCTGTGACATTCAGTGTCATTGTTGTGTGTTGCAGTAGTTCTTTTTCAGTGCTGTGTAGTATCGCATTATACAAATCTACCACATTTTATTTTTTAAAATAAGATTTTTAAAAATTGATTTCAGAGACAGAAAGTGAGAGAGAGAGAGAGAGAAACATCAATGATGAGAGAAAGTCATTGACCGGCTGCCTCCTGCACACCCCTACTGGGGGTTGAGCTCGCAACCTGGGCATGTGCCCCTACCTGGAATCAAACCCATGACCTCCTGGTTCATAGGTTGATGCTCAACCACTGAGCAACACCAGCCAGACATTCCTTCTTATTCTTTAGATTGCAATTCAAACGTCACTTCTTCAGAGAGACCTTTCTTGATTACCTGTCTTGGTCAGATTCCTTATCATTCACCCTCATAAAATCAGTTTTTCATAACTTATCATAGCTTTTAATTCATATTCATTTTTGTGATTTAAAAAAACTGATGTCGGTCTCCCCCATTAGACAGTAAGCTCATTGACGGCAGGATCCCGGTCCTTTATCTGTTCTCCCTGTGTCCTCAGCACACAGACCCTCAGGAAATATTTGATGGGTAAATGGAAGGACAGAGAAGAAAGGGCTTTGGAGAAGAAGAACTTAATTCTAGTCTCAAGCCCTCTACTTGCTCTCCATGAGTCTTGAAGAGGTCACTATGCCTCAGTTTCCTCATTTGTCAAATGGGGGTGAAGTTACTCAACCTGCTTATTTCACTGGGTTGTGTAAGGATCCCGTGAGCTATCATTTGAAAAGCATGAAACATTCCACAGATGTGAGGGGTGGTTGGAGTTCAGAGAGAGATGTAGAGAAAGGCAGAACTCACAGCCTAAGAGAGACTGGCGTGGGAGTGGCGTGGGGAAGGGCCGCCTCCGTGGACAGAGCGTTCAGAATTGAGTGCTGTTCTGCATGTGTGTCTGCCTGGCCACCGCTCTGGGGCCCTCTGTGCATGCTTGGGGGTCTGTGTGTGCTGCTTGCCTCACCTCCCATTGTTGTGAGACATTTGGATTTGTCTACTGGGACTAGCTGAGATCGGAGAGGACGTTAGAAGATGGACGAGGAAGAGCAGTTAGGGTGTGTGTTACGTTCGTTGTCCGCCAGAGGGCTGTGTGTCTATACGTAGAGGTGTGTGGGTGTGCGCAGTGGGTCTCTGTAGGGGTGTGGGGAAGCAGGGTCTGGCCATGCCAGATTGGCGGTCCTCCGAAGCTGCTCTGTGTGCACGCCCTTCTCCCTGATGAGGCCCCCACACTGGAAGCTTCCCCTGCCTTCGTTTCCTCCTTTTGGAAGTCCAATCTACCTCCCCAGCCAGGACATCTGAAGGCGGGGACACTGCCCTCTAGTGGGTGTGGAACATATGGCCAGCCAAGCCTCAACCTAGGCTGCCCCTCCTCCAGCCCAAGGCTGGAGCCCACCTCTCAAACCCAGCCTGAGGACATGCAAAGTCCAACAGACAGCTGAGGTCTGGTGGGCAGGATGAAAATGCGCTCAGGGCAGGAAACAGAGAAGGAGCCCATGGCTGCACACAGAAGCATGAGGACAACAGCTGGAGGTGAGGGTCTCTCTGTATCTATCTCTGGTTGCCCAGCGTGTTCCTGGTCTTTCTTGGTTCCCGTTTCTCCACTTGGTCCTTGGGTCCTGCTCTGTCATTCTCATAGCCCCTCTGAACATGCTGTTCACTATCGTGCCTGAAGGGCCTTGAGCAAAACGGACCTTCTAGTCTGTTCCCTGGGTGGGCACTGACTACGCCCTGTGGAGTCAGGGAAGGCTTCCTGGGGGAGGTAATGTATGAGTAGGGTCTGGAAATATGAGTAGTTCTTCAGATGGAGTCCAGAGAAGGCATGGAACTATGGATAAGCCTGGTGTGTCTGCAGAATGGGAGAAGGGCATGGTGGCGGGACGATGCACTGGGGTGAAGGGGAGGTGAGGATGGAAGGTAAATTGCAAAGGCCTGTGGGGTTGGGTTGACTTTTACCAAGAGGCACTAAGGAATGAGAGAGGGTCTTTAAGCAGGAGAATGGTCACAGTTACATAGCATGGACTGAAAATGGGGCAACACTGCAGGGATGGGGATTGGGGGAAGACCCATTGAAGGGCTGTTGTTTGGGCAAAAGAGGAGGAGGCCAGTCTGAGGGCAATGGCATAAGGATGGAGAGGGGCCAGATCTCAAAGGCTGCTCTTCTCTGGGGCCTCTGTGTCCCTGGCAGCAAAGCTGAGGCTAAAGGTCCCACATCAGTCAGTTCTGCTAGAACTTGGCACCCCGCCTTCCATACCCAGCACACTCCAGGGTCTCTGCATGCAAATGGAGAAGGGAAGATGTGTGGGAGCAGGGAGGGAGGGCAGGGGAGGGGGGCAGGGAACGAGGCCTGGGGCTGTGGGTCAGTTAAGGAGTGGTAAGGCCCAAGTAGACTTGTCCTACCCCCATGCTCCTCCTCTGGCCCTGCAGAGGAAGGGTTAATATGCGTCACCTCCCTCCCTCCCCTCCTCAGGTCACCTTCTAGGCCCTGGAGACTTGGCTGGTGGCTCAAGTTCCTCAACCAGTGGCCCTGAGTAATCAGAGCCCACAGAGGGGCCGGGGGCCTGGGGGAAGGGAATGAGAAATTGAGGACAACAGGGGCCTCAGAGACTGAGGGGCTGGGGGCATCTGTGAGGCTGAGGGTTTTGGGGGTTACCCAGGTTGGTTCCCAACACGCCCCACCTGATCCAGGACCCAGTCTCGGCTCTGATCTCAGTTTCTTCCACCCACCAGAAGAGAATTCCTAGAACTCCTCTCCTGGACTGTTGGGCGGTGGGCAAGCCGGGAGGGGGAGGGGTGATCTATTAGGAAGCTTTTCAGCTGCAAGAGATGGGGTCCCTCCCCCTAGTGCTGGGAGCTGGCCATAAATGAGTCTGTGGTCAGTGAGAGACCTGTGCTAATGGAACCTGGGCTGCCCCCCAAGCCACAGAGGGAATGGAAGAGGGGGAAGTGACCTAAGTACAGCTCAGCGTCGGGGAGGGGGGGGTGCTGACCTGAAGCAGAGATGGGTGAGGGGACGGAGCGGAGGAGAAATGGGGTCAGGGACTGGCTGGAGGGAAATTGGAAGTCAAGGGAGCGTGATTGCAGGAGAATAGGGGGTTCAGGAAATAACTGAAAGTAAATTGGGGTCAGGACAGTGATTGAAAGGAAACGGAGAATCAAAAGGAATAAGTAGAAGAGAACTGGGGTAGAACGGTGTATTGGGAGAATTGGGGAGCCAATGAAATAATTAGGGGGATTGTGAGTCAGGGGGATTAGAGGTCTGAGAGACTGCCAAGAGAGTGTGGGGGCTCAGATATGCCAGAGGCCTGGCTGGACGGGGGGAGGGATGAGGGAGAGGACCCTGAATTGGGATGGGAAGGCTGAGGGGATGCTGAGGAACAGATTGGAGGATGAGAGGGAGCTTGAAAGTGTGTGTGTGTGCGTGTGTGTGTGTGTGTGTGACGGGGAGGAGCAGGGACTTTTGCTGGCTTGGCAGAGAGAGCAAGGGACTATCTAGGTCCCGTCTCACCTGGAGAGGTGGCTACCAGGAGCCCCTAGGATTTTCCAGATTTCCATTCTGTCTTCAACCCTCTCCTTCCTGCTGGAGCCGGTGATAAAAAAGGGGCTCCGGGCCCCCTCCTCTCCATCAGCCTCCCTTTCACTCTGCCTTCAATTATTCATCAGCCCAGACACCCGCCCTCCCTGGCAGGGCAGGCCGATCCTCTCTCCATGCCCCGCCCCAGCTCAGCCACACTGCCACACAGGCCCTGATGAGGAAGGACACGGCTGGGGCCAGCCCTTGGCGGAGACCTGGCAGGAGGGCTGGTGGCTGGCCCTGCCAGACCCTGCCTGGGATCACATCTCCTTCACCTTCCTCCTGCCAATCCCCTGGTGCCAGGAAGCCCCTGGTGAAGATGCCAATCCAGATCTTCTGCTCTGTGTCATTCTCCTCTGGAAAGGAGGCCCCCGGGCCCTTGGGAGATGTTCAGGGTCCCCAGCAGCAGCAGCAGCAGCAGCAGCAGCAGCGAGACAGCTCAGAGTCCGAAGAAGAGGAAGAAGAGAAGGAAAAGGAAGCACCCAGGAAGGAGGCCAGAGAGGGGGATTTGCCCGAGGACTTGGTGGCCTTCGCCAGCAGCTGCACCCTCCATGGTGCCAACCACATATTTGTGGAAGGGGGTCCAGGGCCGAGGCAGGCCCTGTGGGCAGTGGCCTTTGTCCTGGCACTGGGGGCCTTCCTGTGCCAGGTAGGAGACCGAGTTGCCTATTACCTCAGCTACCCTCACGTGACTCTGCTGGACGAGGTGGCCACCTCGGAGCTGGCCTTCCCGGCGGTCACCCTCTGCAACACCAATGCCGTGCGGCTGTCCCAGCTCAGCTACCCTGACCTGCTCTACCTGGCCCCGATGCTGGGGATGGACGAAAGTGACGACCCTGGGGTGCCCCTTGCCCCCCCAGGGCCCGAGGCCTTCTCTGGGGAGCCTTTTAACCTGCACCGCTTCTACAATCGCTCCTGCCACCGGCTGGAGGACATGCTGCTCTATTGCTCCTACTGTGGGGGGCCCTGCGGCCCTCACAACTTCTCAGTGGTGAGTGGAGACCCACGCCTGGCCTGGCACCCCGAGCGTGTCTGCCTTGGCTCACCCTAACCCTCTGGGGCTGGGGCTGGCGGGTCCTGCTCCTCCCCCACCTCACCTGGACCACCCGCCCTCTGCGACGGGTCTCAGAGAGGCCTGGCCAGGGCTCCCCCAGGAGCCCCTGGGTCTGGAGCTGGGTTTCTAATCTCAGTACCGCTCTTCCTGTTAAAATATTAAAGTCTATCGTGCTAGTTGGTAATTAGTTGCTGCCCAGCAGGTGGGTGCCTGGGCCAGGCAGTAACAGTTTTGACTGGCATCCCTGGACTGGAGCTGGGGCAGGTGCCACTGGTTTCTGGAGGTGGAAGAGCGTGGAAGGGAGGCGGAGCGTGGGAACAGCCCTCACCTCCACCCCGCCAAACCCTCACCGCAGCTCCCCTGCAGGGACTTCACTGCATCCTCCCTGGTCTTCCTGTGTTCCTCCTACAGTGTGTGTGTGTGTGTGCGTGTGCGTGTGCATGCACATGTTATTCTGAGGGGGGATAACAGGCCTCCTTTAAATCCCCCCACCCCACCCCCAGCTCCACGTGGCCAGGGACCCTCTTCTCCGGGAAGCCCTCATTGGGAGGATCAGCCTCCTTCCATTCTGGAGTCTGAGGCCTTTCCTGCGGAGGAAGCCCATCTTTTCCCCAGTTCAGCTTCCAGTTCTGTCTGACCAGGTGCCACGCCCTCCCTCCCCACCCCCCTCCTCCTCGGTCCCCAACCTCCGTCCTAGTTCAGGAGCAGGTGGGTGTCATCATATCGGTGCATCGCAGAGTGACTGCGGACAGATTGGTCCGCGGGGCCTCAGGCAGCCAGGAGGTCTAGCAGCACACGGGCCGGGCCGAGGAAGGGGTCCACTTGGCCTCCTTCCTCTGAACCGAAGGGTAGAACAGACCCTTCTCACCCAGAACCACAAGATGGCAGCAGCGGTCCGCCAGCCCGCAGCACAGCTCTGAGCCAGGGCCAGGCTGGACCAGCGCGCCAGGCCCCTGGGCGCTCCTCACATCCCCAGCTGGAGGGCAGGCGGTGTGTGTCCGGCTGAATGCCGCGGAACCCAGTAGCGGGCTGGGAGGTGAGGAGCGGTCAGAGTTCTCTTTCCACCTCATCTTGGGACCTCGCTCCCCAAATGGGGGACAGCATGTTTTCTTCTCTGGAGGGGGAGGAGGAGGTTGTGCTAGGAAGGCGGGAGGGGCCAGGACTCTGCTCCGAGTAGCCCCGCTCCCCCTGCCGCTCCAGTCTGGCCAGACGCTCTGTCTCTCTCGTTCTCTGGGCTGTGCCTGTACTCACCTACAACGCGCCGGGAGTCGTAAAACACACTCACTCCATCTGTGGGAACCTGGGGGCATTCAGGGAAGCTGTGGGGAAAGGGCCACAGAGAACTGGCTCACTCCTCTCTGGCGGATAAGGGCTGCTCTTGGGGGTGGAGTGGAGAGGCTGTCCCCCGGCGGGCGGAGATCTGTCCGGAGGCCCTGGCAGTCCTGCACGGGCATTGCCCAACGTGCCCGGCGCTGAGAGAAGAGCTGCTGGGGCTGGGTGAGCCCGGTCCTTGGCATGGCAGCTGGGTTTCCTTTCAGGGTCTGGAGATAATGGGACAGTGATGAACACGAGGGGCTGATGGCCTGAGGACACTAAAAAGCTTCACTTGGTTTGGAGGAGGGTCTTGGGGAGAGGGCCCCTCAGATGGCTGGGATGGAACCCCAGGGTAAGGCAGGGGTGGGACCCCGATGTTGAGGTGTCTGTGTCAGCGTCCCCGCAGGAATAAGATGGCCACTCAGATAGTTCAACCGAAAAGACTTTAATGAGGCCTGTTCACAGAGCGTTGGGCCGAGGTAAGGAAACCAGCAAGGGGCCCGAGGCCCCCGGCCGGCTGTAGTGGGCCATTGTCCCACGCCGGCCGCCGGCCGAGGGAGCACAGGCGGCAACATGAGGGGCCGGGAAGGAGAGGTGCCCCGTCTCTCCCTCCTTCTGCCCGCTGATCCCGTACCGATGCACCCATTGGCCAAAGCCAACCGGAAACCTATCCAGGTAGCAGAGGAGCCCCCACAGGGCAAAGGAGGGAGAGGATGGGTGGGGACAAAGGCGAGTGGCGAACGGGCCGCACAGGAGGAGCCGGTCCTGAAGGGCACTGCGATTCCAGCGGCTGGGGGCAGCCGGGGACAGCCCTGGGTGGGCAGGGGGTGCGGGCAGGGCTCTCAGGCTCTTCACCCGCCCTGCCAGGTCTTCACACGGTACGGAAAGTGCTACACGTTCAACTCTGGCCGAGACGGGCGTCCACCGCTGAAGACCATGAAGGGTGGGACGGGCAATGGACTGGAGATCATGCTGGACATCCAGCAGGACGAGTACCTGCCTGTCTGGGGGGAGACTGGTATGTGACCCCTCAGGGGCCCCTCCCCACCGTCCCAGGCCTCAGCCTCTGCCAGGGGCCTCCTGGGCTCCACTGTGGGACCTGAGGCAGGCCCCGGGCTCTCCTCCCTTCCTCCCAGCATCTCCCCGTCGCCTTCTCCGATGCCACCTGACTGACTGCCACACTCACATTTCTCCAGCTCCCCCTTCCTGGCTCAGTTGCTCTCCAAGGTAACCAGCCATCCCTCTCCATCAGTGGCTGCCACTCGCTCTATAAATAACTCCCTCTCTTGGGCTGCCTCTTGTCTGTCTGGTCTCAGGGGCCTTGGGGCAGAGAGAGATGGGGGAGAAGGGAGGAAAGGAGGGGGAGAAATGGAGAGCATCTGAGAAACACCAATGGGCATAGCCGAAGCCAGGTATGAAAAAAGCGTGCAGGATGCAGGAGTCATCAGGGCAGCCTGGGGCTGGTGAACCCAGAGGGAAGCTAGGGATGGGCTGGGGTCCCATAAACGACCCCCCCCCCCGGTCCCAGTGTGTGCTGTGCTTATTCCCCGGAGAGGCAGGATGTCCCAGCTCTGGAGGAGGTTAGGGGATCAGAAGCCTTCTCAACACCCGCCCCCCTCGTTCCCTTAGACGAGACGTCCTTCGAAGCTGGCATCAAAGTGCAGATCCACAGTCAGGATGAACCTCCCTTCATCGACCAGCTGGGCTTTGGTGTGGCCCCGGGGTTCCAGACCTTTGTGGCCTGCCAGGAGCAGAGGGTGAGAGGCCACAGGAGGATGGGCCTGGGGTGGGGTGCTCAGGATGGAGCGGGGGGCCGTCACTAACAGGAGGGGCAGATGAGCGAGAGCCTGGGTAGCGATCTGACTAGTGAGAAGCACGAATGAGCTGATACACTGGGATGTTCTCTAAACTCTTAAGACGCTCAGAGGCTTTGGAGGGAGCGGGGCAGGATGCCCGAGTTCTGCATCCTGTTAGAGAACCCAGCAAGGTGACTGGGGGAGAAGTCTCCACACCCCCCAGCTCCCCGGCTCTCCCAGCAGCTCATCTACCTGCCCCCGCCCTGGGGCACCTGCAAAGCTGTTACCATGGACTCGGATTTCTTCGACTCCTACAGCATTACCGCCTGCCGCATCGACTGTGAGACCCGCTACCTGGTGGAGAACTGTAACTGCCGCATGGTGCACATGCCAGGTCAGGCCCCAAAGCCCCAGACACAGGCCTGGGCCCCTCGGCCTACCCTGCCCCTCACCAGCTCCCCATGCACACCAACCTCCTACCACCACGGGAGGAAGACCAGCTGGCGTCTCCCTCCCCCAGTTCCAGCCCTCATTCTCATAAATGAGACGTCCATCCCATACCCATACGTCTCGTACCGTATTTCCTGCCTGTTCCCATAGAGATGGGTGGGAAGGGTCCAGGAGGAGTGGACTGTGGGGTGGGTCACCTCCAGGACAGACTGGGGGCTAGCTAGTCCCACCCTCCCCTCTTCCAGCTTCTAGACCTGTGTTACAACCACTGTCACGGAGCCCTTTAATATTCATCCTACACCACTGTCTTTTCTGCTCTGTAGGGGACGCCCCATACTGCACTCCAGAGCAGTACAAGGAGTGTGCGGATCCTGCTCTGGGTGAGCGACCCTGCCCTGGGCAGTCTGGGGGAGGGGAGGAGGGGCTGCCAGCCAGATGCACAGGGGTTTCAGGCCAAGCTCCCAGAAACTGCACATAACTCCTGGATCAAGCTTCACCTGAAAGCTCCCGTGTCTGACTTTAGCAAGGCTGGGAATCGCACCTCTAAAGGCCCCCGTGAAAAATGGACCAGGGTCACCTGGGAGGGGCCCTCACTCTCTCTCCTCAGCAGCTCAGCTGGTTGACTCCCAAGGCCTCTGAGGGAATGAGATACAGGACGAGGAAATACCCCTGGGAGGCTGGTGAGGGAGGGCACAGGGCCGAGGTGAAGAAAGAGAAGGGGGCTCAGGGTTCCTTTGGGCAAGGCCAGGATGTGCGTGTGGGAAGGTGCTGGCAGAAAGGCACCACTCAACTGGCGCCTCTCACCTGGCTGGGCACAGACTTCCTGGTGGAGAAGGACCAGGAGTACTGTGTGTGTGAAATGCCCTGCAATCTGACCCGCTATGCCAAGGAGCTGTCCATGGTCAAGATCCCCAGCAAAGCATCAGCCAAATACCTGGCCAAGAAGTTCAACAAGTCTGAGCAATACATAGGGTAAGGGCTCTGGCACTGCAGGGTGGGGGCTCTTGGGCTGGGACTGTGAGGGGTGTCAGCAGGCTTTGGTGGGGGCCAGCAGACGGGAGGAAGTTGAATCTGGGGTGAGGAAAGATCAAGTCAGAACAAGCAGGGAAAGTGCCTCTTTCTCCTTCCTCCTCACCTCATCCTCTGTTGTCATTCTCCTTGCCGTATCTGGGATCGCCTCGCACTTGCTAGTGTATGGAGCATCTTTTTGTTTATGCCATCCCATTTAATCCTCACAACAACCCTAAAAGGCAGGTATCCCCATCAGCATCTCATTTGGTGGCTATGGAGACTGGGACTCGGAGGATAACTTACGAAAGTTACCTAGCTAGGAAGGGACAGAGATGTGACTTGAACCTAGGTCTCCTCCCCCAACCCCTTTGCAGGGAGAACATCCTGGTGCTGGACATTTTCTTTGAAGTTCTCAACTATGAGACCATTGAACAGAAGAAGGCCTATGAGATTGCAGGACTCCTGGGTGAGCTGCTGATGGCACCTGTCCCCTTCCCATGTCAGGGGCCTGGTGTGACACCCTCCCACCCAAAGCAGGCTGCGCACCTCTGTCCCATGAGCTCTTCCTCCTCAGCCATCCCCGGGGCCTTTCCCCAAATGTTGTTGTCTTGGTATGTGGTGGAGGGCGGGGGCTGAGCCTCCTCTTAGGGCAAATAGGAAGAGATAGGCCTGGTCATGAATGGGGAACTATTTCATACACCCTTGAACATTTGCCTAGAGAATAAGAGGGTTGGGGGTATTTTATAAACAATTTTTTTTCTGAAAAACACCTATTCATTTTAAGAAAAGTAGGGAAAAAAACACACACAGAAAGGCATGCAGGAGAAAATAAATGCCCCCATCAGAATCACTCTGTGCTCCTTCTGTGCAAAGGCTATCTATCCTTCCGCAATTCTGACTTGCCTGCCCCTGTCCCAGTGGGCTCTGCTGCTCCCATGGTGTCTTGACCCTACTGACCTCCCTGTGCCCCCCTGCAGGTGACATTGGGGGCCAGATGGGGCTGTTCATTGGCGCCAGCATCCTCACGGTGCTGGAGCTCTTTGACTACGCCTATGAGGTAAGCGGGGGAGGGGGGAAGGGGAGAGAGGGGGGAGGGGCGTGCCAGGCAGGGGCCATGGAAGGAGCGGGGTTCCAGGCCACCCACACACCCACTCACCACCCCACATGTCCCAGGTCATTAAGCACAAGTTGTGCAGACGAGGCAAGTGCCAGAAGGAGGCCAAAAGGAGCAGCGCAGACAAGGGTGTGGCCCTCAGCCTGGATGACGTCAAAAGACACGTGAGGGAGCGAGAGATGGGTGCCCCCCCACCCTGCCCCTTCCCCATCACCCCCGGACCACCCCTTCCTACCCTTTCTCCTTTGCCTCCCCATGCCCTAGTACCACCTGTCAATAACCAGTCCCTGTCTTGTGCCGTTCCTCCAGAACCCATGTGAGAGCCTGCGGGGCCATCCTGCTGGGATGACGTATGCTGCCAACATCCTACCTCACCATCCGGCCCGCGGCACTTTTGAGGACTTTACCTGCTGAGCCCTGCAGGCCACTGTACCAAAGGCCTAGATGAGGAGGGCTAGAAGAGCAAGGGGGCCCTCAAGTGCCCCCCCACATCTGCCCTGGGGACACCCTCCCCCTCCCAAGGCAGCCCCCCACTCCTGGGCAGTCCTTTCCTCTTGTCTGTGGTGAGGAAGGAGTCTTGACCATAGAGTACTCTCCCTGTCTCTACCCTATTCTTTTTATTTTTAACAAAACTAATCTAAAAAAGAAACTAAAAAGAGAGAACTGGGCAAGTGACCTCAGGCTGCCCCTCTCTGCTCCATGCTGCCTCCCCCAGCGCCCAGCCTGGATTCTGTCTGTCTGGCTGTCTGTCATCTGAGTGTCCACTTACATTCTGCTGCCACCAGTCACCAAAGCCCCCTCCTAGTGGGGTGGGGAGGAGGGGATCATTCGGATCTGGAACTTGGCCCTAAACCAGAGAATGTACCTTGAAGGGGAGGGATAGTGGTGGTGGGGGGCTTCCCCAGCCTTAAGAGACCCTCTCAGCCCAGTGACCGCCTCCCAGCCCCAAGTCTCCAGGCAGGAACTAAGTCCCGCCCCCCACCCCCACACATACACCATGTGAAGTCACTAGGGAGGTGGGGGTAAGGATCCCCTGAAGAAGTGGAGATGGGGACAAGATGTGGCCCTGGTGCTGTAGGCCACATCCTGATACCTACAAGTTCACCCCCACCCCAGAGCTGCTAGACAGAAATCCCAAGAGGCAGCCTCCTCTACTATCCCCTAAAAGATCCAGCTGGTTGGCTTCCAGCTCAGGGAGAGGGGCACTGGTCCCGCTCCCAGGGGCCCCTGCAGAGGGCCACATCCATAAATTTTCTTATGGAATTCTCCCAAGTCCTCTTTTCCCAACTTCATTTGCTTCTCTCAACAACCTCATCTGCATTTTCTATTTCTATATGATACAGACTCTATATTGCTATATCTCTGTATATACTTTCCCCTAACTCTGTCTGTCTCTGCCCCATCCCCTCTTGTCTCTAAGAACCATCCTCCCACCCCAAGTACCCCTTCCCATGTTTCTGCTCCCTCCCTGGTCTCTGAATGCCTTCACCTGTATAAAGAGTTGGACTCTCTCCCCTGGTGTCTGTACTGTGTACACACATCCCTCTGAGAAGCACAAGGAGACGACACGCGCATTGTAACCTTCGCACTGTCTCGGTGGCGACATAAAGGAAGCTGTGAATCACAAGCTCTGCCTCTTTCTGGCCTCCCCCTCTCCCCCTAACCCGGGCATTCTCTGTCCTCCCTGTAGCCTTAACGTTCCCTCCCCTGCTCCTCCCACCCCAGCGTCCTCTGCAAGGCTGCCTGTGGCCTCCCACGGGAAGGAACTGATACAGAGACAGCCCCCACCCAAGGGAGGGAGGTCTGCTCTGCACACCAAGCCAAGGGCTTCAAAGAGAGAGCGAGCTATGGATCAGTGACTCCTGTGATGGAGCAGTGGGGTGCTGACAGGCAGAGCGGAGGTCTTCCCTCAGTGGCCTTTCCCTCCTTCCAGGGCCCAGTCCCCTTTCCTCATCTGATACCCAAACCCATCACTTGTATTTTCTGGTGAGGTATGGTTTGGCAGTGGGAGGAAAGAGAGGGGAAGTTGAGCGCTATTCCGACCTTAAAGAGAAATGGAGTGAGATGGAGAGCCTGCTGTGCCCCTTCCATTAGGCGGTCCTCCCAGGCCAGGGCCCTGCCCCTCCCCAGGCCTTCTCTGCCCAGCTATCTCTTGGTCTCCAACCCCAGAACAGGACCTGTGGCAGGTCACCTGTGCATTGACCTGGAGCTGGAGGGTGAGGCTATAGGATCTTTGGGAAGTTTAGTTCCTAGTAATTCCTTAGAGAGCAGATCTCTCCAGAGGGAAGCAGGAGCAAGGCCTGGGGGTGTGCACGGGATAGAGAACAGCAGGCAGGGCTACGGGTGTCGCATGCCTCTGGTCTAATAAACTGGGTTTCAACCACTCCTCGTCAGTGTCTTCTTCTCTTATCGGAATAGCATTTAAGCCTTCCCATTAAGTGCCTAGAGCTAAGCTTGGTTTAGGGCCAAACAATCAGGGGAGGAATAAGGAGGCTTGAGCAGGGAGACCCTGATCCTCCTGGGATGAGACTGGCTGGCCATCACACCAGGAATGGTTTGAACCACTGGACAGGGAAAGAGGGCGGGGCCTAAGGCAACAGAGATCCCAAAGAGAAGTCCTTGCACAAAGGATGCTTTGGAGAGGAGGCAGGGTCAAATTTTAAGATAAACTTAAACTTTGGAAGCAGGTTAGGTTAAAAGTCAGGGAATTAGTTGGGTTGACGTTCTAATGAGGTTGTTACTGAGGCACTTTTTCTGTGGAATGAGCCGCAGGTAATGTATAAGCCAGAAGATGTGGATTCTGGGCTTTGGCTTTGCTGCTAACCTAATGACCTTTGCCAAGTCAATTACTCTGAGGTCAGCTTTCCCGTCTGTAAAATAGAATAAACAGTGCGTTCTCCTCTTCAGTCCCTCGGACTTCTACAGCAGTAAGAGAAGGGAACGAACAACCCAAGCGCTTTGGAAAGTTGAACACACTGCGCCCAGAAGAAGCCGTTCCATCACCACCGTCCCCATCAGAGCGCTGGGCTGGGGCCGGGTCCTCCTTTCCAGCGCCTGTGTTCCTCCCGTCGCCTGGGGGCGCCCGCTCCCAGGGCCTCTCTATCCCAGAGCCCTTCTCTATGGTTTCCTCTCCCGGACCGCGAAGGCGGGAGGGCGTGGCCAACACCTTTTCCGCTAGTTGCCCCCTCTAGCCCACAGTCTCGCTGCCCTGAGCCTCCCGTGCCGGCCGGCCGGCCGGGCGGACAGGCGAGCGCGCGGGGGGCGCGCGGGGGGCGGGGGGAGTTCCGGTTCCGGTTCTTTGTGCAGCTGCAGCAGCGGCTCCGGGGAAGATGGCGGCCCGGGCGGGTTTCCAGTCTGTGGCTCCGAGCGGCGGTGCCGGAGCCTCAGGAGGGGCGGGCGCGGCGGCTGCCCTGGGCCCGGGCGGGACTCCGGGGCCTCCCGTGCGAATGGGCCCGGCGCCGGGTCAGGGGCTGTACCGCTCCCCGATGCCCGGGGCGGCCTATCCGGTGAGTGGGGCTGGAGGAGGGGCGCGCGGGCCGGGGCGGAGCCGAGCGGGGGCCTGGGAGTGACAGCGGCGGGGCGAGGAGGAGGAGGGGCTCCCTGGCAGGATTTGGGCCCTGAGTGAGGGTGGGGAGGCAGTTAGCATCGCTCCCTGCTCCTGGGGGCATGGTTTCCGTGGGGTGGGGTCAGGATGTGGGTCCGGTGGGTGAAGTGGGCCGGTGTGGGCACCTGAGACCTGGAGGGCATGAGGGCGTGGGCAGCTCCATGCCAGAGGGACCAGCCTCCAAGGAGGGAGTAGCTGACAGCACTGTCTGAACTAGAGATGTCCAGTGTGACAGATACAAAGTAGACTAGGGAGGATTTGAGTATAATCTGATACTTATTTTGGAGCGATATTTTCTTACGAATCACGACTGGAGCAGAGGAAGCTCCAGTGATTTGCATTTCAAAGAGGCCGAGGGCTCTCTATTGTACTCCATCCCCAGCCCTCCCCCCACTGGCCTTGTTTCATTCAAAGAACTCAAGAATCCCCCACGTGTCCTTTCTTCGTGGGCTAAGTAGGGGAAGCTATGACATCTCTGGGTCCTCTCCCCTCTATAGAGACCAGGTATGCTGCCAGGCAGCCGAATGACACCTCAGGGACCTTCCATGGGACCCCCTGGCTACGGGGGGAACCCTTCAGTCCGACCTGGCCTGGCTCAGTCAGGGATGGACCAGTCCCGCAAGAGACCTGCTCCTCAGCAGATCCAGCAGGTCCAGCAGCAGGCGGTCCAAAATCGAAACCACAAGTAAGATGACCATGGGGGGCAGGGAGGGACGGAGGGAGGGAACCTATGAGAACTCAGGTGGTGGGAGTATCTGAACCAAGAAATGGTGGTGCTGTGTCAGCAGATGGTGCTTATTCTTGAGAATACCTCGTGTTGGGTGGGGGGTTGAGGGAATGTCTTTGATTTGAGAAAATCTTTGCAGTCCCTTCACTTTACTATAAATGGGGGTGCTGACACCCTGTCTTCATGTTCTGGTTAGTTCCATCCCAACCTGATAACAGTATTTCTTTTGAACAGTGCAAAGAAAAAGAAGATGGCTGACAAAATTCTACCTCAAAGGGTGAGTCCAGGCTGTAGGTCTTCCTGAGGGTGTGGTGAGTTTGAGAATAGAGATGGTCAGCTCTGTATCCACATGATATTTTTCTGTTTCTAAGATTCGTGAACTGGTACCAGAATCCCAGGCCTATATGGATCTCTTGGCTTTTGAAAGGAAACTGGACCAGACTATCATGAGGAAGCGGCTAGATATACAGGAGGCCTTGAAACGTCCCATCAAGGTAACACAGGAGTGCACTAGGCAGAGAACCAAAGGAGAGGATTCGGGAACCTGCAACAGGCTTAGGATGAGAAATCAAAGGCGCAACACAGCTCTCCTTGGCATTTAAGTGACATCTTTCCCATCTACCTGTGAACTAGACTTACATTAGGAACATAAAAACAAAACTGCAAAAGGGGAGGGATTTTTGATATCTCTTGCACCAGAAATATACTATACCTTGTCCATGTTTTTGCTACAACTACTCTGCCACCTTAGGAACTGGCACCTTGCATCTCAGTATA
The DNA here is from genome assembly GCF_951640355.1 of Cnephaeus nilssonii. Taxonomy (NCBI): domain Eukaryota; kingdom Metazoa; phylum Chordata; class Mammalia; order Chiroptera; family Vespertilionidae; genus Cnephaeus; species Cnephaeus nilssonii. Next base: position 47,935,512 of record NC_137077.1, read on the forward strand.
TACTGGCATCTCAGTATATACATTTGCACTCAGACCAATGGCCTGTACTCCTAGATGGAATCTCTGTCCACCCACCCTAGGGACTGGATAAACACTAAGCCAGTCTGTTAGGAATAATGGGGTTTGGGGAGACGCTGTCTTCAAGATCAAACCACTGAAGCCCCACCATCAATCCTGTTTCTACCTTCCTCAGCAAAAACGGAAGCTGCGAATTTTCATTTCTAACACTTTCAACCCGGCTAAGTCAGATGCCGAGGATGGGGAAGGGACGGTGGCTTCCTGGGAGCTTCGGGTAGAAGGACGGCTCCTGGAGGATGTGAGTTCAAGGTCCACCGTGGGTCTGCATCTCGGGTGGGAGCTGCGGGGAACAAGCAGTGTTGTCTGGTTGGCAGGAAGCCTGACTGGTGCTCACAGCTCCTGTTGGGAACAGCGGGGGATGGGTCACTGTGTTCCCTGTGCTAAAGACAATGGTTCTTTGTGTTGGCTCCCACAGCTTGGCCCTCACTGTGGTGTCATATCGAGAACCTTATTGTCCTGGGATTAGATTTGTTATTTACCTTCCTCCTTGCTCTACTGGCCATTGAATTTAGCAGTATGTGCAGAGTATTCTGGGGTGTGTGTGTGTGTGTGTGTGTGTGTGTGTGTGTGTGTTCAAGTGAGCTTGCCCTTAGAATTTGAGGCCATATTTTCCGCTGAGTTCTTAAGGTCCTTGATTCCCATTGTGGCATCTCTATCTTCCCAATGTTCATTGGAGACATCTCACAGTTTAAGTGGAACAGATTTATCTGACAGGCCCTTGATTGCTTCATGGGGAGCATCAGCTGACAGGTGATAGCCCCCAAACTTCCTACCCCAGAAGCTCCTTGGGGAAGCTCACGTTTCCCTTATACTCTCTGACTCTCTATTTTTAGCTGTTCACAGGCAAGCTAATGTGAACGCATTTTTGCAGGAGAACCAGGGTTCAGTGTCAGAGCCTCCTTCTCTTTATAGATCCAGCCCATGTGCTGGTGCTGTCATTCTATCCAAATAAAGCTGTTTTTGTTCTGGCTGTTCATTGCCTGTGATTCATTTCCCCTCTAGAGTCAGACTTTTCTCTGTTTAGACTCGCTTTATGTGTAATGGTTTGGCTTAACTTGACAAAGTTAAGTCAGTGACCCTCTACATAATATAGGCTGCTGCTTCAGGGTTCTGTGACTTGTTTAATACTCACAGACACCTACCTTTCTATTTCCTAAGAGATATTCAAAAGGCATTTTTTAAAAATGTATTTTTATTGATTTCAGAGAGGGAGGGAGATGGAGAGACAGAAACATCAATGATGAGAAAGAATTGTTGATCAGCTGCCTCCCCTCCCCTCCCCCCTCCCCCCCCCCCCCCCCCTCTAGGGACCAAGCCCACATCCCAGGCATGTGCCTTGACCGGGAATTGAACCGTGACCTCCTGGTTCATAGTTCGACACTCAACCACTGAGCCATGCCAGCCAGGCTCAAAAGACATTTTTGAGTTTTCCCATTGCTGTTTGGGTCCCCCTTTTTTTTTTTTATGGGACTTTGTCTCAAGGAATTTTTTCTGGGCTTCTCTAACATGACCTTTTGTTTCTCTCCTCTAGTCAGCCTTGTCCAAATATGATGCCACAAAACAAAAGAGGAAGTTCTCTTCCTTTTTTAAATCCTTGGTGATCGAACTGGACAAAGACCTGTATGGGCCAGACAACCATCTGGTAGAAGTGAGTAGTTCTGCCCTCTAGACTTTGATTCTATGACTGAAGGATGATGGACTTGGGAGTCAAATTTTAATGTCTAGGGAGAGGGGAAGATATAAATAAAAAATAAAGACTTACCCTAGGGGTACAGTACCACCCTTGTAGTTTGCACATTGACCTCCAGGTGGCACTAGCTGTTTGGACCCAATAGTTCTTGCAGTCTGACTTGTCTCACCTTTTTAATGTTACTACAGTATCTGGTTGCTCCCTCCACTTTCAAGGGAAATTCTAATGGAGGCCTCTTTCACATGCCATCTGTATCTTGCTTATTAATAAGGTTGAGACATAGTTAACCATACACTATTCATACTTTTTCATGGTAGCAGATTCTATAATTAGGCGGGCTAACTGTTAGGATTCTAGTCTTTGCCAAGGTTACTGTTATAGATCTGGGACTTCCTTTTGATCCCTGCTCTGTTTAGATTCGCATTCCAAAATTAAGAATTTGTTATAATGCCTGATCATGCAATGTTCTGAAAGCCGTGTTAGCAACGGTGTTCTTTGGGATACAGTCAAAACCAGAATGAGGCAGTCCAACATTCCAAGTGAACTTAACCTGCTCCTTTTTTTTGCCAGTGTAGCTGCAGCCCCTTAACTTCAACCATTAAGAGACATGGGAAGGTCTTTAGCATCTAATAAGGGAAGTAAGTCATAGAATCCATAGAAATTTGTAAATATGCTTAACTAAAGCATGGTGGTGACTAGGAATGTGGACTGTAGAGTTAGACACACCAGAGCTCAAATCACAGCTCCACTCCTTACTGGCTATTTGACCTTAGACAGACTTCATTCTTCTAAGCAGTAGTTTTCTCGTCTGCAAAATAGGCTGATCTGTGCCTATCTGGTATGGGTGTTGTGGGAATTAATGATATAATCCAAGTAAATGTCTTAGAATACTCTCACACATAGTACGTATTCAGTAAATGATAGTTGTGTTATTTTACTATGCATATGTGTATTACCCATTGTATAGATAAAATCATCACTGGAAATTTAGGCTAATTTAAACGTGACCCTGAGCAGTAAGAATTAAAAGGTTAATCTACTTAAACAGACAATAATCCCAAAATCATAAGCAATTAAAAAACAAATAAACTCTCATGCTATTGCTCTTTTCCAGTAGCCTCAGTAATCAAAGTTGAATTCAGTCATTACAGAAGCTCTTCCCTCCCACCCCAGCTCTTCCTCTGGGAGAGCACCCCCTGACATCTTCCTCTCTGTAGTGGCACAGGACCGCCACTACCCAGGAGACGGATGGCTTCCAGGTGAAGCGGCCAGGAGATGTGAATGTGCGGTGTACTGTCCTACTGATGCTGGATTACCAGGTATGCTATGGTGACGTGAGGGGGTCTGGCTTTCACAGCCACATCATCAGCAGTCTGACATTTTTGTTTGTTTTTATTTGTTTGTTTGGTTGGTTAATCCTCACCTGAGGATATTTTCCAATTGATTTTTAGAGAGAGTGGAAGGCATAGAGAGAAACATCAATCGATTGGTTGCCTCCCACATGAGCCCCAAACAGGGCCAGGGATCGATCCTGCAACCAAGGTACGTGCCCTTGACCGGAATCAAACCCAGGACCCTTCAGTCTGACGCTCTATCCACTAAGCCAAACCAACTAGGGCAGCAGTCTGACATTTTAAAGTTTTAGTTGTGGATAATTACACCAGACTTTAAGTTCCCTAGATATAGGAACAGGGTCTTAGTCATTTCTGAACTTCTCCTAGTGTTTGTCCCAGAGAAAACACTACTATACTACTTGTTGAATGACTCGAATGTATGGTCATGCTAAACACCCCAAAATGCATATAGACCCAGCTCACTTACTTCATCTCTATATTCTTTGATTTTCTGCAGCCTCCCCAGTTTAAATTAGACCCTCGCCTGGCTAGGCTCCTGGGCATCCACACCCAGACCCGTCCAGTGATCATTCAAGCACTGTGGCAGTATATAAAGACACATAAGCTCCAGGACCCTCATGAGCGGGAGTTTGTCATCTGTGACAAGTACCTCCAGCAGGTAAGAAAAGGACCCATTCTTTTGCTAGAGTCCTTTGAAGCCCTAGTTGTACCCAAAATGCCAACTTCTTACCCCTTCCCCTTTTCCACAGATCTTTGAGTCTCAACGTATGAAATTTTCAGAGATCCCCCAAAGGCTCCACGCCTTGCTTATGCCACCAGAACCCATCATCATTAATCATGTCATCAGGTAAGCATGTGTATGGGAGGTAGTGGTGTACTGGTGCTGGCTTGTACTAGCTTGCACAAGCCAACTGTCAAATTTTCAGGAATTTTGCAAGCAGGTTGTTAAACATAGCTGTTATTTAAAATTAAATTATATAAACTTAGAATTAAATGTATTATGTTAAAATGAGGGTAATCTTACTCAAAAGTTCATTTCCTAATTATTTTATTAGTATCTGTGTTTTCAAGGTTACTTGTGTCTGTTGTGTCTGTATGGTGGAAGTACTATATAACGCTGTGTAACTGCACAGCTCTTCCCAACTCCTTGATCAGTGATGTAATATTGGCAGCTTGAAATCAACCATGTTGGGAATATTTAAACCACAGAAATTGGCAGATGCTACAAATCAGGGCTTTTCTCCTCTCCTTTGGAGAATCTGTTTTTAGACATGTACCAGTTCATCGCTGATAGGCTACCATCTTTTCTCTGGATGGTAGGGCATTCCAGTCTGACATTCCACCTCCATTACCTCCATCTACTTTTTTGTTCAGAAGATGGATGAGCAAGGCATTTAGGCACATATAACATGATGGAAGGTACTTCCTCCTCAAAGCAGCATGTCTCTGTGGTTGGATATAGTCTCTGCCTTCTTAGCCTTACTCTGTATTAATTCCAATAAAGGCCTTCCTTTCTTTAGACTGTGAGCCATCACTCAGCCAGTAGGAACTCCTGTTACCTGTACTTTGGGTTAGTAGAAGTTGGTCTGTTCTATATTCCTGTAATTAAAGTTAGAGCACTTATTTTGTGTGGTGTGTGTTTTATTTGAATTTATTTTCAGGGTCAATTTTAGTTTTAACAGGCAGAAAGATAATATAAGATACTACAGTAGTGGTTTTCTTTGGGGAGGGAGAAACTTACTTTCACTGGATATCTTTTGTTACACTTAAATTTTTACCATTGACTTTTTAAACAAACCAACTTTATTGAGATTTATATGTATACAATAAATTGTACCTGTTCAAAGTATAGTTTGATGACTTTGGGGAAATGTGTTATACCCTGTAGCTACTACCACAAGAAAGATACAGAACATTTCTGTCACACCCAAAAGGAATTTTGCAATCAACTTCTTTCCCTTCCTTCTTGAGCCATCTTTTTTACCCTGTGTAATTAGGTCCTAGGGGACAAGCCCTTTACCAGGCCCCTTTGATTTCCTCCCCAGTGTTGACCCAAATGATCAGAAAAAGACGGCTTGTTATGACATTGATGTGGAAGTGGATGATACCTTGAAGACCCAGATGAATTCTTTTCTGCTGTCTACTGCCAGCCAGCAGGAGATTGCTACTCTAGACAACAAGGTAGGTGCTTCTACCTGGGTAGTTTGGGTGCTGCCAGCCCTCTATCACAGCTTCTAGGCTGCCTTTTGATCCTTGGTATTCAAAAATGTATTGACACCCCGTATGTGTCAGGCACTGTGGTTGGTGCTGGTTAGAGCCAGACATACATGAGTTCTGATTCTGGCTATACCTTCTAATAGCTCTGAGCCTCAGTTTCTGATATGTGAAATAAAGACTATTTATAAGCTTGCTGTAAGGATTAAATGAGACAACTGATGTAGAGGCATGACATTGTGCCTGGCACATATAAACAAATGACAATTGCTGCTACTGTTGTTATTATCTTACTACTAGTAGCCCATTTGCAGGAAAATCCTGCAAGCGGCTGTTGCGGCCGCGTGCGCTGCTGCTGCCGCTGCCGCCACCTTTACGGCCACCGTGCCTGCACCCGCTCGCCACTGCCGCCCACCCCGCTCCGCCCTGCCCGGGCTTTCCCTTTGGCAGCCACCTTGCTTTCCGCTTTTTCTCCCTCTTCCTTCTAAGTTGTCTTCAGTCTTCACTCCTCCCTCTCTCAGTGTATGCAAATTAACCGCCATCTTGGTTGGATAATTTGCATACTCACCCTGATTGGCTGATGGGTGTGGCTTTGGTGGATGGGCATGGCTTGTGCGTAGCACAGGTGCAGTCAATTTGCATATTACTATTTTATTAGGTAGGATTATCTTTAACCTTATTAGACATAGTTCCTACAAGTAAAGCCAAAAAGGGGAGAACAGGGAGGCTTTCCCAGAAGAGTTGATGCCTCAACAAAATCTTGAACGACAGAGTGGAAATTAACAGTGGGGGAGAAAAGAGAGTGATGCTTAGGGTGTAGGAGGCAGAGGACATTCCAGAAAGGGAGCAGGGTGTGTACAGGTCCAAAGATGAGCCTAGCATTTTCAAGAAGTATGTCATTTGTGTGCTAGATACAGCTCCAGGTGCCTGTGATGGGACGTTTGGGAAAGGAAACTGGATAGGAAAGTGGAGCATAATCACGAAGAAGCTTTGGTGCAGGAAACACCTGTTAATACTGAAGACTGGAGGGGCTGATGCTGTTTGCATTTTGAGGGATCACCGTCAGGATGGTGGAGAGCAGATTTTAAGAGGCAGATTTGGAGGCAGGAAGCCCAGTTAGGAAGCCGGTGCGGTAATTCATGTGAGATATATGGAGGGTCTAAACTTAGGGTACAGACAGTGAGGATGGAAATAAGTAGACAGACTTGAGATGTGTCAAAGTAGAGTTGAAGGGATTTGGACTCTTCAGATGGGGATGGTGGGTGAGATGTGAGGGAGAAGGAGGCATTAGGATGACTCCCAGGGTTCTAGTTTGGGCGGGTAGTAGTATTCACTCAGACTGGCAATAGGAGGAGAAGCAAGTGTTGGAGGAAAGGTAGTGAATTTAGTTTTACAGAGTTTAAGGTGCAATCCAAGTCATTGGATTGGTTGGAGTTTAGGAAATGGACTCTAGTTTGCAGACTGGGACTCATTACCCTGTCAGTGGTAATGGAACACATGCGAGTAGATGAAATTGCCAGGAAGAGTATGGAGAATGAGAAGAGAAGGCAGAGAAAAAAAAATCCATGGACCCTAACTTTTGAGACAGCCCTCTGTACTATTTCTCTACCCAAGAGTGTTTTTAGACCTATCTGTGCTGTGGGTTAAGTATTCACCATGTAGCTTCCCCCAGAATGGGCACCGGAGACTAAAAGGAAAACTTCTCTCACATCAGGTAAATAGAGCCACAGTGCGAGTTATCTCCTGAGAGAAAGGTGAGGGCCAGAGCAGTGGGAGCTCTGGGCAGTGGTGTCATTTCTAGGCAGGTCTGTACTAGGCTGAGAGTGGCACAAGGAGATGTCCACACTGTCTGCCATTTACCTTTGCATTTCCCCATTTTGAAAATGTTATGAGCTTCCTTCTTCCTTTCAGATCCATGAGACAATAGAAACTATCAATCAGCTGAAGACTCAGCGGGAGTTCATGCTGAGCTTTGCCAGAGACCCTCAGGGTTTCATTAATGATTGGCTTCAGTCTCAGTGCCGGGACCTCAAGGTAAAAATACCTAGGAAATTGGCAAAGGGACTCAGTTCAGTGAGGCACATGTTTGCATGATTTCTGTGACATCTGGTAGACAAGCCAGAAGGGTTAGTGAGGGACCAGATTATCTTTAGCACATTCTAGGCTCTGTCTTACAATTAAGTAGGAAAATTGAGGTAGAATCATCAAGTGTTTATCTTGCATGTATTTGTTGTAACTGTGCACCATATCATAGGGGATACAGGTGGGAAAAGATCTCTGCTTCAAAGCAGCATGCATTCGGTTTGGGTAAATTAGGCTGTGATTTGAAAAGTAATAAGCCATATCAGACATTATTGGATCTCATCAATATCAGTAAGATAATAAAAAGGAGAAGAGAGATTGATAAGACTCAAATAGCTGGCCCAGGCTTCATGAAGAATTTGTTATTTCCCAGCGAGGGGGGCACCAGAGGCTGAGGCAAGAAGGTAGGAACAAGCACAGAATGTGTGAAATGTTCCCTTAGTCCTCGCCATCCTGTGGTGACTATGACTACTCTTTTAGAGGCTGAGCAAGGGACCAAGAGTTCCAGAAGGGATCCCTGAACCAGGCAGTGACTTGATGATTGCAGGGGTGACTGTGGGCATTACATTAGTGGTTTGCTAGGACTGCTGTAGCAAACTGCCACAAATGGGGTGTAAACAATAGGAATTTATTGTTTCACAGTTCTGAAATCAAGATGGTGTCCACAGGGGTTGGTTCCTTCGAGAGCTGTGCAAGAGGGTCTGTTCCAGGCCCCTGTCCTAACTGTGGTAGCTTCAGGCATTACTTGGTGTGCAGATGGTATTCTCCAATTGTCTTCACTTCTTCCTTCTGTGCATCTCTGTCTCTGTGTCCAAATTTCTCCTCCTTATAAGGATACCAGTTATATTGGATTAGGCCTACCCTATGATCTCACCTTAACTTGATATCTGCAGAGACCCTATTTCTAAATAAAGTCAGATTCACAGGTACTGGTGGGTTAGGATTTTGACATCTTTTGAGGGAATACAATTCAATCTGTACAGGCATAAAGAAAGGAAACAAATCTATTCTCTCTCTACTCCCTGCCTTCTCCCTCAGACCATGACCGATGTGGTGGGCAACCCAGAAGAAGAGCGCCGAGCTGAGTTCTACTTCCAGCCTTGGGCTCAGGAGGCCGTGTGCCGATACTTCTACTCCAAGGTAGGTGCCTGGGCTGCACAGGGGAAAGTGACAAAAGGCAAGGGGTCTGTTCCCCGGCGGGGTCAGTGGTATTAGTTGCCTATTCCTGGTTTGTCTCATCTTCCACTCCTTCCACTGTTTTCTCCTTAGGTGCAGCAGAGACGGCAAGAATTAGAGCAAGCCCTGGGAATCCGAAATACATAGGGCCTCTCCCACAGCCCTGATTTGGCTGCACCGATTCTTTATTTGGGCCCCGTTCTGCCTGCCTCATAGCACCTGCCTTGGTCTTGCTTGGGACCTTCCAGGGGATGCTGTTGGTTGAAGGACAACACCAGAATGAAGAGGGTCTCACATTTCTGTCTTACAAGATACCTGTGACCCTCTTCTCCCACCCCATCCCTCCCCACCCCCAGCTTCCCTTTGCCCCACAAAGTTCCCGGGTGCCTCTACCCTCCCCTGGTCTACATAGGACCTCTAGATAGTATTAGAGAGAGAACCTGTAGTGGTATCAGTGCATTGAATGGATTAGGCCCAAGGCCAGGTGGTCTTCAAGGGGACCAGCTACACTGATTCTGCCCTTCAGAGACCGAGGAGTTGGGACCCTCATTCCCTTCTCCAAGACTCAGGCCTGGGGGCACTCTATAAGCTAGTTGATCTTGGCTCTCCTGATAACAGAATCCAATGTCCTTCCTTCCCTCCACAGGTTTGGAGCAAACTCTCCCTTCACTTGTTGCCCTCTAGTACTAAAGGAACCCTGGCTCTCAAGCTCCACTGAGGCCCAGGTCAGTCTGCAGTCTCTGGATTGGCCTGCTGTCTCAGTGCTTCTCTTACTCCCTCGTAGGGGGTCCACATCAGTATTGGAGTTTGTTCTTTAACGATTGCTCCCTCCCAGCATACTCCTTGTAGCTGCTCTTTTTAGGACTCCCTCCTATGCGTCCTAACCCAGGGTATTTGGGTGGGGGAATCTTGCCTTTCCCCGTCAGAGCCCCAGGAATCTAACCTGGGCACTGTCATTACTAGTGGAGGCTGTCCTTCCTGCTGTTGCGTGGAGGTGTGCTTTCATTTACTCCATTCTGCCTCCCCCATCCCTTCATGGAGAAACAGGCCTAAAGTCAAACGGGTAAAAGCCCTGGGCCACCCCTGTCTTCCTGCCCCTTGTCTGCCCAGTTGACGCCTGCTGGTGACTTCTGGGGCACTGAGGAGTGAAAGCGCCTAGGGCTGCAGAAGAGCTCTGAGTTGGGTTTGTGACTCCTTCCTCCCTGCCTCACAGGATGGTGACTCCCCAGCCCCTGCCCTCAAAGCTTCAGGCCCCTCAGGTAGCAGCAGGACCTTGTGATCTTGGCCCCTTGGGACTGAGATGGTTTTGCATCTTTCCATGAGAGCCTCAGATTCTTCTTCCAGGTGTATCACCCCGAGTTAGTGTATCCCAGGCTCGCAGACTCAACACAGCAGGGTGGGAGACAGCTGGGCACGAGGGGGGATTCCGTTCGCATGGGCTCAACCCACAGAACTGACAAAGCCCCTGCTTCCCACCTCTCCTCAGGCTCCTGCGAGCACCTCCCCAGCCCGGTATCCCTGCCTGTTCCACGTTGGGGACAATTTTCTTCCTGTCTCCTTCCTGCTATTATCCCACCCCTCCCTCGAAAGCTCCCCAGTGACACTGGACAACCTCTGTTCTTGGGGCTGGAACCATGAGAAGGAAGCTCGGCACTCCTACACAGTGTCCCTGTAAAAGATAACTTTTTATTAACTGAATTATGTTTTTTTCATGGACCAAAATTTTTTTTGTACTGTCCCCTTATCGATGTCACCCAGTTTTAATAAAAGAATCTTCTGAAAGATGGGTCCCCTTACCTCCTGAGGGAGAGCTCTTCCCTCAGCTTTTCTCTCCAGTGCTTTTAGCCATGCTTATGGTGTTTGTGCATTTTATTTGACAGCTATTTATGGAGCACCTGCTAGGTGCTGGGGATATGGTAGGAAAAAAGGTTTCTACCTTGTGGACCTCAGGTCCTCACCTGAGAACTCGCTCTGTCAGCCCCAGGGGTCCAAGCAGGCCAGAGGCTGGTGGGGTCACTGGGTTTCATCACTGTCTCCAGCTCCGGTTGGGAAAGTACTAACAAGACAGTAGTACTGACATCTCCCTTGTCCTTTTGAGTTCCCAGGGCTTGAGTGTGTTCGTGCACGTGCACTGTCCTTGGGTGCCTGTGATCCCTTAATGAACCTGAGCGTCCTCCAAGGGAGTTCCACTTATCAGGGCTCCTGTCTAGATTGGGGCCAGGGCCTGCGCAGCTAAAACCGTTTTGTTCTCTGCCTACCGTTCTTGACGGTCCCACTTGCACAGCCTTGAATAAGATTTCAGTTCCTTAGACCAGCATGGAAAGGCTTGCTGTGTTGTCATCCTCACACTAGAGACAACCAGCCCCTCACTGGCAGGACTTGGAAGATTTTGCTCAGGATTGATATTCCCATTAGCAGTTTCCAGCATAATGTACCTGCTTCCCAGCTGGTGGCTCATTACTTTCCTCCTTTGTGCCATTGTCTTGCTTGGTTCTACACAAGAAGGTGGTGTAGAATATAGGATGCGTACAAGCACATTCCAAAGTGGGATGGGAACACTCGAGGATTCCCTGTCTTCAGTCAAACCCACCAAGGAGAAAACCACCTCCTAATCTGGAACTTGGGGGTTTATCAGACTTCAGTAGGGAAAGCAGAAAGGAGTGTGGGTGATAACTTGGAGTGGAAAAAATTTATGTCAAGGACATTGAAATAGCATCTGTTTTTACCCAGGCTAATTACATGTGTAATGAATAACTGATGAACCTTTACTAATTTCAAGCAAATCTACAGTTTGCTCTTGGGAAGAGCCTAGTGATACAGATAACTTCCTATGACAAGCTGTTCTGGATCTCTGCACACTCTTTATTCCTATATAAATGAACAAATTCTTTGTCTCCACACTAAAAATTACTACAGGAGCATAATGAGATGGAAGAATTTAGGGAAAAACAATGGGGTTATTTTATGCATAAATATCCATTCTTTGGGGTTCCCATCATGTGTTAAGGACAGAAGCATTCTTTCTATTCCATCACCCATAATCAGTTCTCCCAGCTGGCAGCCTGGCACTGGTGCCTTGTCTCAGAGCCAGTGCATACTGGAGTGATTTGTGCAAGGCTGGCTCTGTAGAGGAAACAACTACTGATTTTGTGTATGTTCTCTCCTATGGGAACTCTGGCCATGGAAGGAGAATATGGGGGCTTTTTCTGGGCAGCCCATAGAACATTGCTCTTTAAAAAAAAACACGTTTTTTATTGATTTTTGGAGAGGAGGGGGTAGGGAGATAGAAACATGGGTGAGAGAGAAAAATTGATCTGCATGCCCTTTTTGGGGATCGAGCCTACCACCTGGGCATGTGCCCTGACCGGGAATTGAACCGTGACCTGGTGCATGGGTTGATGCTCAGTTGAGACACAGTGGCCGGGCTGGAAACCATTGCTTTTGACCTTGTGCCCACTTACCCTTACCCAGTGGTTGCACAGATTCCCCTCTAGCCCAGTGTTTATCACTGTTGCCGGCCAACAGTGGCCCCGGGGATTGGAAACACCCACTTAGGAGTCTGCCAGCCCAGGAGGTCAGCACGTGAGCACACAATGGTCTCTGCCCTCTAGGTCAAGGTGCACAGGCAGCTGGAGTGTTAGGGCCCTTTACCTCACTCTTCAGATCAGCCTAGAAACCAGAGCTCCCCTTCTTAGTCAAACAGATGGTTGTGGGCGATACAGAGCCCTGAACTGCTGAAAGAGCTGCTTCCATTCTCCTCCCCCACCCCCACCCCCAATCACACCCCACTTACTCAATCACAGCATCTGAGACCAACAAGCTCTCACAAAGGTCACAGCTACTCCCGATCCAGCCTCCTTTCCCCTTTTCTGGCTTCTGCAAACTAGCCACTAACCTGAGGCAGCCCGAGTGTGGTAGTTTAAAACCCCAAGAAAGAACTGAAGGGTGCTGAAAGCCTCTCAGGGAGAGAGCACGCTGGCACCTTCTTTTCTCTCCTGTCTTCTTCAAGCCCAGAGTCGCAAAAGGAAACTTGTGGGCATCAGAGCCTCTCACTTTGACCTTTCCCATCCTCCCTTCCTGGAAGACATTCAGGTGGGGAGACTTTGAGGTGAGGAGGCCCACTGGTGAGTGCCTGAGATGACGACTGGGGGTAACCAAGATGACCTTGTCTGTCAGGGCTCCCGGGGTCTCTCATTCTTGGGCTGGGTTGTCCCCAAAGCACGCCTTTACCTTTTTTGTGGTCTTAGCTTTAAAAGTGGGCCCACCCCCACCCACACAGCCCTGCAGCCAGTGTGGGGCCAGTGACATGAGGTCCCTGTCACTGCTAGAGGACAAAACTGTAGAGCACTTTTTGGAGTCCTGGCAGGAGGATACACTAGGCATATACCCTGGAAAAGAACACATTCCTGTATCTGCTACTAGAGCTGCATAGAATACATTCTAGTGCTGCAAGACAGGAGGGAGTGACGGGGCAGTCACTTGCTCCTATCTGGGCTATTGCTTGGCAGACTCAGAATGAGACCGTTGCAGGGGGCACGGGGGATGGAGCTGGGGCCAGAGGAAGGCTGCCAACACCATCAGCTGGCAAACCTGAGGAAAAGGGGAGCTTGGTCGGTGCCCCGTTCCAGTTCCCCACCTGTCTCTACTCCTTTCTCCCATGTCCCTGGCTCGGCCAGACTGTCTCCCTAGGCGCCTGCCTCCCCTGGAGGGCGGGGCTTGGCTGCACCCACGTGTGGCAGAGTTATATGCTCCTAGCCGAGAGAAGAGCCGGGAGTGTGGAACCAGCTGGCTCAGGCAGAAAAGCAGCACCATGGCTGGCAAGAAAGTCTGCATTTTAGGCTCCGGCAACTGGTAAGTGGCTCTGTCAAGAGGTATGGGGAGGAAGGGGGATCCCCCAAGTACACAGAGGCCTAGGTGGGCAGGAGGCAGACAGTGGGTAGAAAATACCCTCTGATTCCTCTTCCATCCCTGCTGTTATCTCCCCCCCCCCCCCCCCCGCCCGGAGGACAGATGGTGTCCAAACCTCTCCTGGCCCCTGCCTGGCCCTGGCCCTGCACCTGTTCGTCACAGGAAGGGAGCCTCCAGTGCTCTCTGCTTAAAAGCTGCTTGGGTTTGGGGGTGGGGGTGACAAAGAAGGTAAATAATCTGGTGGGCCGCTGTGATATACTGAGGTGGAACACTGCCCCCTCCCCTGCCACGACTCCTCCATCACACCCCACTTTCTGTGCTCCCTCTCCTACCAGGGGTTCAGCCATCGCCAAGATTGTGGGTGGCAATGCAGCCAAGCTGGCACATTTTGACCCACGGGTGACCATGTGGGTGTTTGAGGAAGACGTCGGGGGCAGAAAGCTGACAGAGATCATCAACACACAGCATGAAAATGTCAAATACCTGCCAGGGCACAAGCTTCCCTCCAATGTGGTGAGCCCCAACACCCTACAAGGAAGGGATAGGGGAGTTTGCTTGCCTCCTGCTGAAGGGGGACATTTCTGGTACTACCTGGACTTGGAAGTGTCTCAGGAAGGCTGTTCCAGGCACCGGGCACTCCTATGCACAGCCCCCAAACTGCTTTCCTGGGCACTTTCTGGAACAGGAGAACCTGAATGCCCCCCAGCCCCCATTTATGGACTCCCAGGCCTTTAAGAGAAGATCAGGAAGTTGGTTTCTGTGGCAACCAAAGACAGGATCTCTGGCTCCCAGTCCTGGGGTTCAGGTAGTGCCTGCCTCAGGCTCTAATCCAGTTACTTATTCACTGGGTTATTAGCAGACTTGGACGATGCTCCTTGGACTTAAGGTCTTTGGTCAAATCCACGTGGCTCACTCCCCAGAGAAGACAGCAGCAGAACTGGCGCTTTCCCTTCCCCGTTAGGGACCCTAAGGAGCAGGGTGATGAAATTACTTGGCCTCTTCCTCCTGCCAAGCTCAGGCCTCCTTTGGCCTCTAACTGTCCCACAGCCAAAGGCTAGGAGGGTGCTGGGAGGAGGTGTCCAAGAGTCAAGAGCCCAGGAAAACTGGAGCAGAGAGGGAATGGTGGCTATGGGAGAAGGAATAGAGTGTCGTATTCCTCCAAGTTCAGCCCTTCCAGATTCAACCCCCAAACTGGTCTTTCCCCCTCCCCCCCCCCACAAGCCTCACTCTTTGGCTTTTAGATCTTCTGAACTGAATGGGGTTTCATAGGGGCTAGGAGAAGTCTATCAGGCCCATGAACACTGGTCACCCCACAGGTGGCTGTCCCAGATGTGGTCCAGGCTGCAGCGGATGCTGACATCCTGATCTTTGTGGTGCCCCATCAGTTCATCAGCAAGCTCTGTGATCAGCTCAAGGGCCACCTGAAGGCAAACGCCATCGGGATATCTCTTATTAAGGTGCCAGGGACACCATGTGGATGGGGGTGCAGCTAACTTGTGGGGCTCGGGGTGGGTAAAGTGGGGAGAAGAGAATATGGCAAAAGTAGGCTAAGAGTTTTCTGGGAAGAGGAAAGGAGTGGCTTTGGGGAGGCTTGAGAAACAGTGAGATGCTGGGGGCCACTGGGAAGGGGAGGTTGGTTGAGGAGTAGACAAGAGATCGGTTTGGAGGCAGATGACCTGGGAGTTTAGGAGGTGTCCAAAGGATACCTGGGGGTATGAGAAGCAGGCTGGTTTGAGGAATGTGAAAGAGAAGTTGGTTTGGGGAACTTGGAAGTGAGTTGTATAGGAATGTGGAGGCGATACATTGCCTTGGAGAGGTAGGCTGATTTGAGGGTATGTGGAGGAGAGTTTTCAGATGGATTTTCATATGCCATCCACCCTCCTTACAACAAACTTTGGCTGGGTTGGGATGGCAGCAGGACATTTGGGGGGTAGGGGGACACTGATGAACAGCGGATTTGGAAAGGGTAGGATTTCTAGGTGGGAAGCCCTCGGTGGGCATAAAGAGCGCCTGGCCTGAGCTCCATCCTGTGCCCAGGGTATAGACGAGGGCCCCAACGGGCTGAAGCTCATCTCTGAAGTGATTGGGGAGCGACTTGGCATCCCTGTGAATGTGTTGATGGGGGCCAACATTGCCAACGAGGTGGCTGATGAGAAGTTTTGTGAGACAACCATTGGTGAGAGCCCCACCACAACCCACGTACATAAAGCAGCTCCACACTCTCCCTCCCCCAAACCCACTTAGCCACCTTCTCCCCATAAGGCAGACAAAGGAAGAAGACCCAAGCATCAGAGGTGAGGGAAGGTTGGGACCCCCCAGGGAAAGGGTTTCGGGTCCTGCTTAGGGCAGGTGTGCAAAGAAGAGTCAAGAGTCCGCTGTTCAAGCCTTGCCCCTCTCCATTTCAGGCTGCAAGGACCAGGCCCAGGGACTGCTTCTGAAAGAGCTAATGCAGACACCCAATTTCCGCATCACGGTGGTGCAAGAGGTGGACACAGTAGAGATATGTGGGGCCTTAAAGGTGAGAGGGATGTAGAAGCAGCTAGGGGGTGGGGAGAAGATCCTGAAAGAGGGCCTGGCTTAGCTATACCCCGTTACTGGTACTCCAGGCTCTCACTCATAGGCAGTTGCTCCCATTCCCCACCAAACCCTGTACACATAGGAAGAACTGCAGAAGCAAAGCCAAAATCATTTAGGCCTGCTGATTACTCATCATCGGACACTGGGCCCCCTTCCTCCTTTCTCCCTATAGCCTCTTGAGGGACATCCCTATCACTGGCTCCAGGGGGTGGTCCACGGAGAAGAGGAGATGCTCTGGGGGAGCGCTCAGGCTAATGGGAGATGTCCAGAACACCCAGACAGACGGATGGCTAGAACTCTGGATATCAGGGATAGTCCTGGATGGGGGAGCCAGCCAGATGGAAGATTGATTTTCAGTAAATTCCTCAAGGATGGAGTATGGGAAGCATAAGCCCAGGCTAGAGGAGAGTACAGTAAGTGGGAACCACAAGGTAGAAATAGTCACGGAGCCACCCACTATACTTCACTTATTCAGTGGGCATATCATGGCTGATGGAAGCAGCAGGAGGCAGGTGGCGAGGGCTCCAAGTGGGGCCTGAAGAAGAGGATCCTGTCTCATCTGTGACTTCCATTTTCCAAAGAATGTAGTGGCCGTGGGGGCTGGCTTCTGCGACGGGCTGGGCTTTGGCGACAACACCAAGGCAGCGGTGATCCGACTGGGCCTCATGGAGATGATCGCCTTCGCCAAGCTCTTCTGCAGGGGCCCTGTGTCCTCTGCCACCTTCTTGGAGAGCTGCGGTGTCGCTGACCTCATCACTACCTGCTACGGAGGGCGGAACCGCAAGGTGGCCGAGGCCTTTGCCCGCACAGGAAAGGTGGGCACTGGGAGAATGGAGAACAGAGGGTGGGCCTTAGAGGTGTCAAGGTAGAGGGACCTGGCTTGAGGTGTCTCTTGAGCACAAACATTAAGCTTATTGTAAACACTGCTAGCCTTTCTTTCCTTGACCTTCCACCTCTCATCAGAGCCCCCGACTCTCAACCTCACACTAATCCTCCTCTCTCATTTCCATCCACCTGTCCTGTTTTCTTCACAGTCCATTGAGCAGCTGGAGAAAGAGATGCTGAATGGGCAGAAGCTACAGGGGCCCCAGACAGCCCGGGAGCTACACAGCATCCTCCAACAAAAGGGCATGGTAGATAAGTAAGTGTCTGCCACAGCCCCACTGGGAACCAGAGCCCCACTGGGAGCCACAGCCCCACTGGGAACCACAGCCCCACTGGGAGCCACAGCCCCACTGGGAACCACAGCCCCACTGGGAACCACAGCCCCACTGGGAACCACAGCCCCACTGGGAGCCACAGCCCCACTGGGAACCACAGCCCCACTGGTGGAGGGAACCACAGCCCCACTGGGAACCAGAGCCCCACTGGGAACCACAGCCCCACTGGCAACCAGAGCCCCACTGGGAGCCACAGCCCCACTGGGAACCAGAGCCCCACTGGGAACCAGAGCCCTACTGGTGGAGGGAACCACAGCCCCACTGGGACCCACAGCCCCACTGGTGGAGGGAACCAGAGCCCCATTGGGAACCACAGCCCCACTGGGACCCACAGCCCCACTGGTGGAGGGAACCAGAGCCCCACTGGTGGAGGGAACCACAGCCAGAAGTGCTCTCCCCATTCTTCATCTTCTGGAACCCTCCTCAATCCGTAGTGAAGTGGGCGGAGAGGGAAATGTTATCTTATGTTAACAGACACAGAGACCAGAGCTTGGAAAGAGTCTGGATGCCCACTGTCCCCCAACTAGGAGTTCATGGTCTTTGAACTCCTTCCAGTCTAGTGATCTTTATACCACATTGCTTCAACCCCTCTGCATAGCCCCCCTCGATTCTTTCCTCATTCTCTGCTATGGGGGTTGGAACTCGAATAAGCTCACCTGATTGTCCTGTTTTTCTGTCTATCATCCCGAGTCTAAGCTGCTCACCTAAAGCCAACCTTCTGTCCCTGACCTCTGTCCTGGGTGCTGAGGTGTGAGGACAGTCTCTACGTCAAGGTGTTGCTTTATGTGAAGCACAAAGACAAGAGTGGGTGATGGGCTGATCAGAGCAGAGCTCTGTTGGCCGAGAAAGAATCCTGGAAAAAGAGAGAATGAAACAGGCTCAAAAGATCAGCTCACGGCTGGTCAGAGTAAAGCCTCCTGGTAAAGCAAACAGCCTGGGCAAGAGGATGAGAAGAAGGAAACTGGCATTTATGAAGCACTTCATAGATACAGAATCCCTTCAGCGCTGTCACATTGGCCCCACTTTACAGTTGACGACACCGAGGCTCACAGAGGTTAAGTGGTTTGTCCACTTGGATCAAAACAATTTCAGGGAATCATGTTGGCCAGTTCAATATGATAGGGAGCAAGGCAATTAACAACCTGACCCTAAAACCCAGAGCTAGGAAGTTAAAATTCTCAGCAACTGGAAATTGAGAACCAGAAACTACCCGAACTCCAAGGTGGGAGAGTAGGAGAGTGGAGGGTTAGAAGGGGATGTGGAGTGGGGGCTAGAGGATGTACAAGGAGGCTAAGCTGGGTCTCTCCCTCCCCATTCCAGGTTCCCTCTGTTCATGGCTGTGTACAGAATATGCTACGAGAGCCAGCCAGTGGGCGAATTCATCCGCTGCCTGCAGAATCATCCAGAACATCTGTGAGCAGGGCCGTGGCCCAGGCCAGGCAGTTTCTTTACCCCAGTGGAGACGGGCAGAAGTTTGTGTACCTGGCCACCGAGATATTTGGGATCCCCCACAGAACAGCCTCTTCTCAGCTTTTCACCCGACAGGAAGTTGTAGGGCCCAGCGACCTGTCTGGAGACCTTGAACCACCATGCAGCCTGCAGCCTCTTGCCGTATCTCAGCAGAAATGGAGAGGCCTTGATCCTCTGCAGATGTGGCGCTCGCTTCCTCCCTGTCCTCTGGGAAGGCCCAGTGCTGCCTACTGTGGGTGTGTATGTGGAGGGAGAAGGAAGTAAGGCAATAGGTGCCCACTGCCGCTTCACACAGAACAGGAATCCTGTCCCCAAGCCCAGTTAAGAAGCTAAAGAACTATCTCAGCCACAAGAGGGATGAGGCAAGGGCTGTCAGGGAGGGATCTGGGCTTTTGAGCTGACATAGGGACTCCTTTGCTCTGTCTGACCTCTGCCAGGCCCTGCACAGCATCAATGGATCTCAGTGTTTGTTAACAAAATACAAAGATCTCAACCCCCTTCTAGCTTCTCCTAGCAACATCTGCGTCCTCGGAAACCTCTGGTCATTCCCTTTCCCCTCCCCCAGGCTGCCCTGGCACCAGAGTTGCTACCATGCTGGCATCTCGGGCCCTGGGGCTTGTCATTGTCCCCATGGACTTCCTGGTTCCTAGTTTTTTTGCCAGCTCCTCCCCACAGTGCGTGACCTTTCCAAGTCTTCCCTCCCCCGCCCCGCCAGCACCCTCTTTGAGGAGCAACAACTTAATCTGTTGACAGAGCGACACCTTTTCACAGCAGGCTCAGATCACTCTGCTCCCTGTGACCTTTGTATTTGCCCCACCTCCCTTCTCAGGAGCTCCAGTGACAGGGGAGGTTTCAGCTGGGATCCTCCTGCTACCTCCCCAGGACATCCTTGGCTCCACCCCTTTCCTTCTCCCAAAACCTGAACCTATTTCTTAGCTGCCTCCAGAGCAGCTAACCAGCTGCTCTAGAGGGCAGGTGGCCAGAGAGTGGCCCAAAAGCTGATCAGGGGTAGGGAAGGGTGACCATGTCCCATGTTGGTGGATCCTGACATTCCAAGGCCAGCCCTCTGTCATCTGATGTATATGCCTTCTCACAAGAGCTAGGAAACGGGAGGAGGAAAAGAATGAAAAGCACCCTACCCCTAAAGCAGCGATTTTCAACCTTTTTCATCTCATGGCACACACAAACTAATGACTAAAATTCTGTGGCACACGAAAAAATACATTTTTTGCCAATCTGAAAAAAAAAAAGGTATAGTTTTAAATCATTCACACTGGACAGCTATTGTTGTGTTGGCTGTTGTCATTTTTTTTTTTATTTGACAACTTAAGGGAAAAGAGGTCAGTGGCACTGACTAAATAGTCAGGTACTGCATGTTTTGAAAAATCCTTGCAGCACACCAGTGTGCCTGCGGTGGCACCCCGGCTGTCCTAGGGTAAGGAAAGAACAGGAAGGGGAGGAGGGAGAGGAGTGTGCTTTGCACTGGCCTTGCTCCAGGATGGGGAGGGAATGTCCCGGGTCAGCAGCCTAGGCTCCTGGCTATAAATAGCCCCTGAGGGCCTAAGATGCTCCTAGAATTCAGCAAAGGGTCTCAGCTTCCTGTGTGGCAGCATCTGGCATATAACTGGCTCTGGCCAGCACTATGTTAACCCTCTCTTATTCCCGGCCTAACCAGTCAGGCAGGCTCCTCTCAGTACCTGGCTGCTGAGAATTCACTTTCTTTCCAGTGAAAAAAGTCACCCCAGATCTGGCTGGCCCAGTTAGGGGCACTGGCTAAATACAGGAGGTCAAAGTGAGGGCAGGAAGGCAGTTCCCTTCCCTCAGCAGCAGCTGTGACCTTGTTTAGATAGTCAAACACTTGCCTACTCTTGTTCCCTCCACAGTTAACTGAATCTAAGGCCTTCAAATCAGGCTATTTGTCTAAACAATAAAGTGTGGTTTTTCCAGAAACGAGTTGGCGAAGGGTGCTTCAGTGCATTGTGGCAGTTTGTATGTTGTGGTGTGTTTTCATTTATACCGCAAGGAAAAGGGGAAAAAAGAAAGCCCTCCTTGCCCAGCTGGCTGGCTCAGTGGTCGAGCATCCACCTATGAACCAGGAGGTCACAGTTCGATTCCTGTAAGGGCACACGCCCCGGTGCGGGCTCAGTGGGGGGCGTGCAGGAGGCAACCAATAATGATGATTCTCGCTCATTATTGATGTTTCTATCTCTTTCTTCCTCACCTTTCCTCTCTGAAATCAATAAAAATATATTTAAAAAGAAGAAGAAGAAAAAGAAAGCCCTCCTCGACATTCCCAGCTGCTCCCAGCCCCTAGCAGTGCCCACGCAGTTCTCCTCCCCCACGGGGCACGCCCCTCTCATCCCCTTCCCAGAGCTTCTTTGGGACTTTATCCTGCCGCCTGCGAGCAGAGAGGTCACACACAGGACAGAAACAGTCCTCGGGCCCACTCCATGGCCATGGCCAGACTTGCGGCCTCCTTGGCGGTCCAGGCCTCACGGGGCGGGTCGTTTCCTACCTGAGCTGGGCCACCGGGTAGAGGGCAGCTCCAGGCTCGAGGGGGCGCGCGGTTCAACTCCAGAGGGCTGAGCCGGGGGAGCCTACCTCGCACCTGGAGACTTCACGGCGCCGTAGGCTGGGGATGGGCTGATTGACCGAGTCCGCGAGAAAGACCGTCTTTTCTTTCGTGACTGGGTACTTAAAAGTTCCAGTTCTAGAGTTTGAGTCACCAAAGACCCTCGCTCAATGGAGAATGACTACAACCCCCAGAATCCAATGGGCCTCCTGGAAAGGGAGGATCGTCTGAGGATGCGTAGTAAGGGTGGCTGGGCCGGAAGCCGGAAGTTCAAGGACGGCAACCAGGCGGGGCTGCGGGCGGCGCGCGCTCCCGCCTCAGTGTCCGGCACGCGGTGCACTCTCTCTGAGTTGGGAGTCGTATCCTAGAGGGTAATTGGGGCGGGTGGGCGGAGGGAGAAAAGGTGGCTTCCCTGACCAATAGCACCTCAGTGTCTAGGTTGTTCCTGGACCGCCACCCTGGTGTTAGGTGCTGTGTCAGGCTGCGCGCGCTGTGGTGGCGAGACGCTGCCAGTGGAGGCCTGGGTTGGACGGGAGCGAGCTGCAACATCCAGGTACGCCGTCTGCTGGGGCGGGCTGAGGCGCGCCAATTTGGGCCGCATTCTCCCGTGCCCCAGTCTTCAGGCTTCCGTGCCCTTGAAGTCACCGGTGTATCCTGCACGCGGACTACGCCGCGATTTGCACTGCGTCCAGCTCAACAAGCTCCTTGCAGCTGTAGGTTCCTGTCAAACCTTGACTCCAGCCGGGCGTCTTGGCCCTCCAAGTTCTGACTCTAGTAGCTCTGACCTTTGGCGGGGAGGCCGGGGGGAGGTCAGGGTTTGTGGGCCTGCTGGGGCCCTGGCTAAGAATTTGCTTTTTACTTAATGACTTACAGTTCAGTGCACTAAATTTTTACCCTAGGTCAGTGACAGGCAACCTTTTGAGCTTGGTGTGTCAAACTTCGCCAAAAAACCGAGCATAACTCGGGTAGGGTGTCACTTTGAGGAAAAAACATTATTTCGCAAATGTTTCATCCTCAGGAGCAGCACATGTTTCATCCTCGGCATGGCTACTTGTCATCAGAAATGGCTACGCATGTCAGTGCCGACATGCGTGTCGTAGGTTCGCCATCACTGCCCTAGGTTTACCTGTGACCTAGTCATCTATTCCCATATGACCAATCTTCGAGGCACATAACTTTGCAGTAGTAGTTCCCGGTTCTCATTCTGGCCCAGTACACCTGAAAAATGCAGCTCACTTCCGTCAGTGGCAGTGACTTGGTACAGCAGAGACTTTCAACCAGGAAGAGGGATATAGTTAAATGAAAAAGCGCCCCCCCCCCCCCGAAATATTTGGAATGCTCTACCTGCTTTCTTACCCTAATTATTTTGCTTCTTCATACTTGTGTTTCCTTGGCTTCTCTCTCTGGTCTTATCCTCTGCTTTGGTGTCACTCGTTACCTCCCAAGAGCTGTCCAGATTTGCATACCCATCTGCCTGATAGACATCATCACCTGAATATTGTGTTGAGCATCTTAATTTTAAGATGTCCAAAACCCAGATCAAGATCTTGACTGACAGTGTGACCACCACCTGGGTGCACACACCTGTTTCTTCTTGTTTCTTATTTCTATTAAGTGCCCCAATGGACAAAGTTTCCTAACTTGGAGATATTTTCAGCTTTGCCCTCATCCATTCAGTTAATAAATCTCTGAACTTCTGCATCTGTCTTCTTTTCTACACCCTGTATTAGCTCAGGGCATGTGAAGAGTTTTTTAAAATTTGAAAATAGGAACAATCTTAGGTTGGATTAGATAAGAGAAGTGAGATTCTAGATACCAAAATCAAGTCTATTAAGTCTTCTGTCACTCTTTTAGCCAAGTTGTACCATTTTGTTTCTTGGCTAGTGAATGCTTCCAGCCTTCTTCCTTCAGCTCCTCAAAGAAGTGGTTAGCATCTGGCCAGGGTTATGGGGAATATGAGGGGAAAGAAGTAGGGGGGAGGTTGAAGGTCTGCAAGTCTCTTAATATTCTGCTCTGTGTGTGTGTTTTCTTCAGTCTCACAGCTTGGGGTCCTTTTGAAGCTCAGATAACCTCATCTTGAGGTTGTGCCATTTGGTTTTCTTCCTCTGACCTTATTTAAAGTCACTTGGAATTATAATTCAAGGAAGCTATGCCTCAGCTCAGCTTGGGGTCCACCTTCAAGGACTGGCTCTAAGGAAATGTTCAGCCCATAGAACTCAGAGAAGCACTTACCTCACCCTACTCCTGACTCCCTAAACCAGCTAATCCTGAGCTTTTCTTCTTCCACATTGACTTTTAAGAAACATATTCTCACTAATCTCAGCTAGTCTCTTAATTTCAGTTCCCTCAACAAAGAGGAGTCTAAGAACACATTCATAGTCCCAAACTGAGGAACGTTTTGTTTAGGATGAGAGATTGGCATGCTAGATTTTCTCTTGTTCTCTAGCTCAGAATATCCAGGGAATGGTTAAATTAGAAGTAATTTATCTCATGCAAATGTGAGTTAACAGTTTGCTGGGGATTCCGTTTCTTTTTAGCCGTTGGGGTAGGTGCTTTGTGTTATGTTTGGAACTTAGAATTAATGCTGTGGAAGGTTGGCACTATTTCAGGAATATTATGGCTTAAACAGATGCTTGAGGGCTAACCTGGGAACCTAACCACCGTGAATAAGATTGTTTTTATGGGAAAATAAATTGGATATTGCCTAGAAGGTTCCCATTTGATCTCCTACAGAGAATAATTTACTGCTAATGTTTAATCCCTGGCTACCTCCATTAATTGCCTGTTAGCCAGAAAAACGGATGCATGCTTAATGTACCAGTTAACATTTCTGGGTGGTCTGTACCAGTCACTTCTTCCCAAAAACATGGAGTGTGAGGTGTTAGCTGTGATGTCATCCGGATTCACCTGCTTCCAGCTGTGTGTCTGTGTTTTGTGTAGATTTTATTTATTTTGAATCTTAGACTTCCCAAACGTCGTCTTCCACTATAAGACTCTGCATCTGTGTAGGGGCCAAGACAGACTAAGCAGGATGCAGAAGTTATGGAATGGCTTTAAACAGGGAAGTGGGCTGGGCACATGAGACCTATCCTGGTGTCTAAATTCAGTCTTTCTTTTAGGGGACGACATGCCAACTGCCAAGCAACTAGCTGACATTGGCTACAAGACTTTCTCCACCTCCATGATGCTCCTTACTGTGTATGGGGGCTACCTCTGCAGTGTTCGAGCCTACCACTTTTTCCAGCGGCGCATTTCCAGGCGCCAGGCTGCAGAAGAACAGAAGACCTCAGGAGACCTGTAGAACTGGGGGGGCTCCTCTCCTTGACCAGAGAGGCCTGAGGCATGCTATGGAAAGAGCTCACCTACAATCATCCAAATCAAGAGAACCAGGGCCTTAATGGTTTTCAAGTCCTGCTGGGGATAAGTGCCCATGTTTTCTCTGGAATTGCCAGTATAAGGCGGCTATCAAATTGTAACAGGAATTGGGGCAGGGGGAGGCACATGCACAGACATTAAATATTTTGTCATGTCTGTCTGTGTCTTGGTGTTTTTGTTTATTTAAATAGGCTACGACCACAGAGGTGGGCCCTTAACTACCTGTTTTCTAGTCATAGACTAGATTTCCACTATCTTGAGCTCTTAATACCCATGAAGTGGGTATTATACAGTTTTAGGAGGAGTAATATCAACTTTTATGACATCATAGAA
Organism: Cnephaeus nilssonii; assembly: GCF_951640355.1. NCBI lineage: Eukaryota > Metazoa > Chordata > Mammalia > Chiroptera > Vespertilionidae > Cnephaeus > Cnephaeus nilssonii. Next base: position 47,960,562 of record NC_137077.1, read on the forward strand.
ATGACTGTCCTAGCAGCTGTATAAATCCCCTGAAAATTCGACCAAAGACCAGAGCTCTTTGGTCCAATGACCATTCCTGCACCAATTACTGTGTCCAGGTAATGGGATACTCTGGTCAGCATTTAAGGAAGGCAGAGGCCCTTGTTTAACAGTCCTCTCAAAATTGCGCCAAGTGGAGGAGGCTCAATTCCCAAAAGGAAGGGTTGTTGGGCAGTCTATAGTAATACAGTTCACCTCCTTAAGCTCATTGGGTGTAGTGTTAGCATAAGGGTCGATTACTCACTGTTCCACTGTACAGGAAATCAAACCTGCATGTCTTATTACAGAGCTGTGAAGAGGATTTGAAAGAAAACTGTATTCAAGGTAAAACCCAACTATGAAGAGAGGTATTGTTACCACCATTCCATTTTGAGATTTACTAGTTCATGTCCTTCTTGGTGATCACCCCAAATATCAACCTCCTTCCTTTTTCATACTCTTTGTGCATACTGCTCTGACCTTTGTCCCTCTACTCCTAAACCTTTCACCTGAACGCCCTCTTCCATGATTAAAAAAACTGAGCTTTAGTCCTGGCCAGTGTTCACAGTGGTTAGAGCATCAGCCTGTGTACAGAAGGGTCTTGGGTTTGATTCCCAGTCAAGGTCATGTACTTGGATTGCAAGCTCTAACCCAGTTGGGGCCCATGCAGGAGGCAACCAGTTGATGTGTCTCTCACATCTCTCTAAAAATCAATGGAAAAAATCCTTGGGTGAGCATTACCAACAACAAAAACCCAGTTTTAGCCCTGACCAGGTAGCTCAGTTGGTTAGAGTGTTGTCCCGTACTTCCTGGTTGTGGGTTTGATCTCTGATCAGGGCACATACACATATCAACCAATGAATGCAATGCATAAATATGTGGAACAACAAATCAATGCTGCTTTCTCCCGTCCTCTCTAAAGTCAATCAATAAAAAAACAACCCAGCTTTTCTACGTTTTCATCTCTTTTGCTCCCATCCTCTCTTGGTGTATCAACCCAGGACTCTACTGCCTCTTCTGCTTTCTCACCTGTACAGTTAGGGTCACCATTCTCTCAGCTGTCCCCTGTGCCACTTTCAAAATAGTACAAAATCAGTCTTTTTTGAGGCAATTTCTTACATTCTCATTTCCATTCTATTCTAGAACTTGGAGACTTAAAATTGTTTGACTCCTTTAATTTTATTCCAATCTCTCAGTCCCTTATTGGCCTAAACTTCTTCCCTGTCCAGCCTATGCCCATAGCTGGTCCCCTAAACAACTTCCCTGCAGTCTCTGCCTCCATCCTTAGCCTTCTTAACTCTACTCCTTGCTCCTTTAGTTATCTCTTCTCAGTATATAAACTTGCTTAAGGCCCTCCACCCCCTACCAAAACAAACTGAAGATTATTTCAAGAGAAGTCTCACATGGTAGCACTTCTGAGACTTGAAGTTCCTTCCACCTCCACCACTTCATTGAAATTCCGTCGACATCCCCTCCGTTGTGCCACGTCCACTGATGATTTCAGTCCTCCCCTTACTGTTTCCTGAGGCACTGAAGCTCTACTTTGGCTGCAGGTAGGGACCACTATCTTGTTCCCTTCTACCACTTTGATTTTTCCTTTTGACTTCCTCTGCCCACTTTAAACACCAATGTGTTACAAAATTTTGTTCTTGGCCTATTGCTCTTATTCTGTATTTTCTCAGTTAATCTAGGTGATTAATGGTTCTAACATTACAGAACGTAGTTAAGTGCTCAGTGCTGGTATCTTGGCTCCACCATTATAGCTATCTTGTAATAGGCCAGTTATTAACTCTTAACTCCCCAGTTTACCTTTGTCAAATGGGGATAAAAAAATAATTCCTAATTTAAAAGATTAGTTTGAATATTAAATAATTCATATTAAGTATTTAACATTCTGTCTGGCACATGATAAGCACACAGTATCAGCCATTAATGCCTGCTGCTGACCTCCAAGTCTGTATCTTACAGGTTGACTTGAGTTTCAGGTATATCCAATTGCTTGATGTATCCACTTGAATTTCCTATAGTTCTAACTTGACAGGTCCACAACTAACAGCATTCCGTCTCATCTCCAGGACCTACTTGTGGTTTCTCCCTATTTTAGTTAATTACACTATCATCCAAGTCAGAAGTAAGGGAGATTTATTAGACTATTCCCTGCACTCTAATCCAAACCAGGTACTGTCTTATTAATTTTTACCATTTAGACACCCATTTAATCAATTCTACCCTTATAATTTCTTGCTTATCCCTTTTTTCTTTTTTAAGAGAGGAAAGGAGAAACATCAATTTGTTTTTCCACTTATGCATTCCTTGGTTGATTCTTATATGTACCCTGACCAGGGATTGAACCCACAACCTTGGCATATTGGGATGATGCCTATACTTTTGCAGAAGGTTTTTGGTGGTCTTGGTTCCAGTCTTGACCTCATCAGATTTATTTGCCACGTTTCCATCAGAGACATCTATTTGGAACAAATTTAATTATGGCATTCCCTGCTTTAGATCGCCTCTGAAGCTCAACCATAGACAATAGGTTAAAGAATCCCTGACCTATAGGGTCAAGTCCAGACTCCTTAGAATGGCTTATGAGGTCCTTAAGAGCTGACCCACCTCATGTTCCCACCTCATCCTTTGTTCTAGTAATATTAAACTGCCTGACTGGTTGCACAGTTTCTTGTTTTCATGCCTGTTCATGCTTTCTTTCTGAATAGAACATCATCTCTACCCACCTCTCTATCCTCTCTTTTTCCAAAAAGGTTTCTGTGACCCTTGCCCTTCCCATGCTGGGCCTAGTGTTTATAAAAGATAACACTTTTCATATAAAAATTATCTTTTTAAAATTGATTTTAGAGAGAGAGAAAAAAAATCCACACTGACTTGTTGTTCCACTTATTTATGCATTCAGTGGTTGATTCTTACATATGTCCTGCCTGGGGATTGAACTCACAACCTTGGCGTATTAGGATGATGCTCTAACTAACTGAGCTACCTGTCCAGGGCTAAAAAAATAAAAAATAAAAAAATAAAAAATTTAAAAGCACAAGTAGCTAAGATAATTTTGAAAAGGAACAAAGAAGATGGATTGGGCCTACCAGATATGAAGACACAGTAGAAAGCTAATAGTAATCTAAATGTTGGGGTATTAGTGCAGGAGTAGACATAGAGACCAGTGGCATAGAATAATAAACAGATCAATGTATATATTAGAAATGGCATATGATAGAGGATACATAACAAATCCATGGTGAAAATTATTACAGAATGTAGTTATTCATAGTCTATGTTATGGATGCATATGTGTTGGTGAAAGTATAAAAAACATGTATAAAAAATGGATTGAAAGGACATACCAAACTTACAATAGTTGTTATATTGGGGGTAGGGTGAGGTAGAGTATAGGTTAGAGGTTAAATGGGTCTTAAATGAAAACTGTTTCCTCTACTCACAACACTTCTGATACCCAATGTGTGAGTTTTCTCTGCACCAAACAATTCTCCACCTCTGGATGCCAACTGAGTATCCTATAACTCAATTCTGCCACTAACTACCCCGGGGTAGTGCAGACCCCACAAGTTAAGGGCTCAGTCCCACTAGACTGTCCTCCACTTCAGATGCCTCTCACCAGTGGGTCCCCAGGTTACCCACACTTCTGCCTGACATGGCTACAAATTGGTGCCTACAACCACCTCCTTAAGTTTTATAATTTGCAATAATGGCTCACAGAACTGAACTTAGGGAAACACTTCATTCACTATTACTGGTTTATTAGAAAAGATGCCACTCAGGAACAGTCAAGTGGAAGAGAGAGATGCATAGGGCAAGGTATAGGGCACATCACCCTATCAGCACCTCAAAGTATTCAATCCAGAAGCTCTCTGAACCCTGTTTGTTTGGTGTTTTTATGGAGATTCCATCACATAAGCATGGTTGATTAAATAACTGGTCATTGGCAATTAACTCAACCCCTATCCCTCTCCCCTCCCTGGAAGTCAGGTGGGGCTGAAAATCCCAGCCCTCAAATCCTGCCTTGGTCTGGTTCCTCTGGCAACCATCTCCAATTCTGAAATTATCTAGGGGCCCACCAAGAGGCATCTCATTAGCATACAAAAAACACACACACAATCTTCACTCTGGAGATTCCAAGGTCTCAGAAGTTCTTTGCCAAAAACCTAGGATGAAGACCAAATACATACCTACAGACTTTGAGTAAAACAAGTTATTTTCTGTAATGTGAATGGGCCTCACCCAATCAGTTGAAGGCCTTGAGAGCAAAGACAGGGTTCCCAAGAAAGGAATTATGCATCAAACTGTAACACAGAAACCCTGCGTGAAGTTCCAATCTATAGATCTTGGATGCAACACAATTCCTCCCTGAATTTCCAGCCTGCCACCTGCTTTTCAAATTTCAGACTTGCTAGTCCCTACAATTGTATGAGGCAAGCCTTTAAAATAAATCAGTCTCGTTCTTTTTTTAAAAATGTTTTTTATTGGTTTTTAGAGAGAAAGGGAGAGGGAGAGAGAGAGAAACATCAATGCTGAGAGAAAATCATCAATTAGTTGCTTCCCACATGCCCCCCACTGGAGATCGAGCCTGCAACCCTGGCCTGTACCCTAACTGGGAATTGAACCGGGGACCTCCTGGTTCATGGGTCGATGCCCAACCACTGAGTCACACCGGCTGGGTGAAATCAGTCATTCTTGCTCTCTCCAGGGGTAGGGAATGTCCAGCCCAAGGGATGTATAAGGAAGGCCCTCGAAATCATTTGGTCTGGTCCTGCCAAGGCATTAGGGGTGAGTTAATTAAATGATTGACCAAATATAGCAGGCTAATTTTTAAGGTGATAATTTTGTGTGGCCTGCAAATGATGTTATAAATATCCAAATGGCCTTTGGCAGAGAAATGGTTCCCCGCACCTCCGTGAGTCTAACCTATTGGTTCTGTTTTTCTGGAGAACTCTCACACAGCAGATAATGCCAGTGTGTATCTGTCATCTTGTTTCCTGGCCTAGGTTCCAGTCTGCCCCCACCTCCAATTATCTAACAGTCATTTTCACTTAGAGCACCTACAGTCACTTCAAATATAGCTTGTGAAAACCTAAACTCAAGCAGTTGTGTAGTATTTACTGAGCATGAACTAGTTGTATTTAGTAAGAAAGAATAGACATATTTGCTGTCAAATTAAAATGAATATAATTAAGTTCTTCGGTTATTATAGTAAATATCAATGAACTGAATTCTCCCATTAAAAGACAAAGCCTAGTAACAGAATGGCTAAAAAATAAAAATCATGTAGTTTCTAATAAACAGCAAATAAATCACCCCCAGATAGTAAAGCGGTGATGCTGCCAAAAAGTTTAGTATTGTTTCCTAGGAGGCTTTCACAGAGCACTCATTTGAGTGAAAGCAGATTCCAAATTTGTTTTTTGGTAGGTCTGCGGCTGTGGTTAAAATCTTGGAGGCCTGCCCTAGCAGAGACCTTACTGAACTAGAAGAAAAATAAATGTATGCAGATGACTGAGGTGAAGGTGGTACAGATAACCTTAATATGTATCCTTACTACATATTGGCCTATGTCAACTCATAGCCCCCCCACCCCTTTCTTAAAAAAATATTATTTATTGTTTTTCAGAGAAGAAGGGAGAGCGAGAGATAGAAACATCAATGAGGAGAATCATCGATTGGCTGCCTCCTGCACACCCATTACTGAGGATCAGGCCTGCAACCCAGGCATGTGCCCTGACAGGGAGTTGAACTGTGATCTCTTGCTTCATAGGTCAATGCTCAACCATTGAGCAACACCAGCCAGGCTAGCACAGCCACCTCCCTACCCCCTTTTATAAAGCCATTTCTTATACCTCTGTAAGGTCAAGTCCCAAGTTCTATTATAGCCCTCTCTATGACTGCTTTTACAGGACTAATTTTACTGCTTTAAATCTTCAGGGACCCCCAAGACCTATCATCTAAAATTTAATCTTTAGCCCGAGCCAGTTTGGCTCAGTGGACAGAGAGTCGGCCTGTGGACTGAAGGGTCCCGGGTTTGATTCCGGTCACGGGCACATGCCCGGCTTGCAGGCTTGATCCCCAGTGGGGGGCGTGCAGGAGGCAGCCAATGGATGATTCTCATCACTAATGTTTCTTTCCCTCTCCTGTCTTTTCTGAAATCAATAAAAATATATTAAAAAAATAATAAGAAAAATAAATAAAATTTAATCTTCAGCATGCTAGTCAAGGTTCTTCACAATCTGCCCCAAACCACCTTCTTATTGTCATCTCCTGTCACTTTGATACAACTCCTAACAGATTACAGTTCCCTGAAACTGCCATGTACTTGTTTTTACATTAAAATTATTCCAAACATATTGAAGAGCACCTTGTTTTTTACATTAAAATTATTCCTAACTTATTGAAGAGCACCAAAAATAAACCCATCTTACATCCTCCCTCCACAAAGATAAACACTATCCACCTTTCAGTAGCTGTACATTTCTGTACTGTTGCTATGGAAGTACCCTTAATATTATTTGGGGGTTAAAAAGGTAATATTAATTCCATCAACTGAGACATATTCTTTTGCAACTTGACTTTTTTCACCCAACACTGTTTTTTGATATTTATCCATTGTACTGGTTAATTTTGTCTTCACTGGGCCATTGGTTGCCCAGATAGCGGTTAAACAGTATTCCTGGTGCATCTCTGAGGGTGTTTCTGGTTGAGAATAACATTTGTATCTGTAGAATGAATAAAGCAGATTGCCTTCCCCAATGTGGTTGGGCCTCATTCAATCCATTGAAAACCTGAATAGGACAAAAATTGGAGTAAGAGAGAATTCTTTCTCTCCACTTGACTGTCTTCAAGCTGGGACACTGGTCTTCCCCTGCCTTCAAACTTTGTTTGGAACTATACTAGTATGCTCAGCCTTCCTGGGTCTCCAAATCCTGGGGTTTCTCAGCCTCCATATCCATGTGAGTCAGTTCCTTATACTAAATCTTTAAAAATATGTATTTAAAAAAATTTTTTTGACTGATACATATAAGAACATATTTTATTTTTTTAAAAAATATTTTTATTTCAGAGAAGTAGGGAGAGGGAGAGAAACATAGATGAGAGAATCATTAATCGGCTGCCTCTTGCACACCCCCCACTGGGGATCTAGCCTGCAACCCAGGAATATGTCCCTGAATGGAATTGAACCTGGGACCCTTCATTCTGCAGGTCAATACTCTATCCACTGAACCAAACCAGCTAGGGCTATATTTTAAATATATCTGTATGTACTTACATATCCTATTGGTTCAGACTAACACATCCATATTGACAGGAAAACTTAGTTCTTCATTTTAATTGCTGTACAGTTGGTTCCTGAATGTGGGGATTAGGGGTGCCGAAGCCCCCAGTTGAAAATCCACGTATAACTTTTGACTCCCCCAAAACTTAACTACAGTCGTCCACAGGGTACTGGTTCTGGGACACCCCCCCTTCCAGATACCAAAATCTGTGAATGCTCAAGTCTCATGTAAAATGATGTAGAACAGTGCATGCAGTCAGTCCTCTGCATCTGAGGACTGAAAATATTTTTGACCTGTGGTTGGTTGAATCCATGGATGCGAAACCTAGGGATATGAAGGGTCAATTACATATTTATTGAAAAAAATATGCATATAAGTGGGCCCACACAGTTCAAACCTGTGTTGTTCAAGAGTCAATTGTAATTCCAATTGTATGAATAAATCAATTTATTCTATTCATCTAGTGAAAGATCAATGGGCCATTTCCACTTCCCCCCCCCCCTTATAAATAGCAATGCAATGTGTATCCTTTTACGTTTTCTTGGGCCCATGTGCTAGTTTCTCCAAAAGAGGAATTATTTAGCTTTACTAGTTATTGTAGCTTGGGTATATCAATTTCACTCACCAGCAATACTTCCACACACTGTTGGTGTGAAGTGGTTTCTATTCATTTTAATTTACATCACTGATTTCCAGTAGGTTGAGCACCTTTTTATTGATTTATAATCCATTAGCATATTCATCCTCTAGGAACTGCCTATTCATATTCTGTGCTTCCTGCACCCACAGCCCCTCCTCTTTTCTTGTTATTGGGTTGACTTTATTTAAATATATTCTAGATATTAGTATTTAGTTAGTTATGTGTTGCAACTTTGACTGAGATAATCTTTTATTTTTAAAAACATATTTTATTGATTTTTTACAGAGAGGAAGGGAGAGGGATAGAGAGCTAGAAACATTGATGAGAAAGAAACATCGATCAGTTGCCTCCTGCATACCCCCCGCTGAGGATGTGCCGGCAGCCAAGGTACATGCCCTTGACCAGAATCGAACCTGGGACCCTTCAGTCCGCAGGTCAATGCTCTATCCACTGAGCCAAACCAGTTAAGGCTGAGATCATCTTTTTAAAAAAATTTAAAAATTAATTATAGAGAGGAAAGGAGAGAAACATTAATCTGTTGTCTCCCACACATGCGCCCACTGGAATTGAACCTGAAACCTGGGTACGTGCCATGACCGGGAACTGAACCCACCTTCTGGTGTATGGGATGATGCTCCAACCAAGCCACACCAGCCAGGGCTGAGATAATCTTTGTTATTTGGGGGTGGTGGTGATGGTATAAGAATCCCATGTTGTCTGCACCATCATGTACATGTCTCTCCAGAGAGCAGTCCCATGGATAACTGATCTGAGACCAATTTTCATGCAAGTTCTTACCTGGGACTGGGTGTGGGTTGAGATGTTTCCCAGACCACATAGGAAACGTATCTTTAGATTCTCAAATTCACATGAAATGTGGGCCCAGAATTTGAGAAAATTCTTTCATCTCCTGAACCACAAGCCCAAGTATTTGAACTTCTTTGCTTTCTCCTTTTGCCAACTGGGTGAATTTTTTAGTTTTCTCCCTTTCACTAAGTCTGTTGCTTTTTCTGGGTCTCAGCCCCAGCTGGAGGTCTCAGTTCCAGCTTTATGCATGGGGCCAGACTCTTCTTTTGTGGTCAACATGAAAACCCAAGTCCTTAAGTTATATGCCCATTATCCCTCCAATAATTGCAGCTGTTTGCCTTTTGCCCTAGCTTTCAATTCCTCTCTTTGTGGCTTTTGTGACCTTTTCTTGGAACCTCAGCTATGCATTAAAAAATCGATGTTTCTCTTTCTCTGAAAATAAATAAAAAATTTTATATATAAAAAAACCTTATCCGCCACTCAGCCTATTTTAGTATGCATTAAGCCAGAACTATCTGTCATTTACTCTCGCATCTTTTCTAAACATAATACCTTTCCATTCCTGTTTTCCAAGCAAAACTCTACTCATTTTCAATGGCCCAGTGCCACTTTCAAGTTTTCTCCCACCTTGCCAAGAATAATTTAAGATAGTTCTTATCGCATTTCTCTTTTTCCCTTACTGGGTTATGAGCACCTTGAGGGTAGAAACCAGATCTTGTTCATCTTTGTGTCCCTAGCTTTGGCCACAGTGCCTATCATAAAGTAGGCCCTTAATAAATGTTTTATTGAACTGAAAATATCCCCCTACATAGATAATGGATTTAAAGTCTGAAGAACTTAAAAAAAAAATTAAGTATGAATAACTTGGTTTAAAACCAGCATACTATCACCCACTAAACTCATATAATTATTTTTAGGATTGTGATAATGTGAGAGTTCATGATACATGATGAGCAATCTAAGTTTTTTTTAAAAAAATTAAATTTGTGCCTGGCCAGGTGGCTTAGTTAGTTGAGTATAGTCCTATATACCAAAAAGGTTGCAGGTTTGATTCCTGGTCAGGGCACATGCCTACATCATGGGCTGGATCCCCAGTCAGTGCATAGGAGAGGCGGTGGATCGATGTTTCTCTTGCACATTGATGCTTCTCTCTCTCTCTAAAATTAAAAAAATTATTGGGTGAGGATTTTAAAAAAATTAAATTTGTCAGGGTAACACTGGTTAATAACATTTTGTTTCAAGTACATAATTCTATAATATATCATTTGTACATTGCACTGTGTGCTCACTACCCTGTTTTATTTAATTTTTATTTTTTTTAAATATGTTTTTTAATTGATTTCAGAGAGGAAGGGAGGAGAGAGATAGACACATCAATGATGAGAGAGAATCATGGATCAGCTGCCTCCTGCACGCCCCACACTGGGAATCAAGCCCACAACCCGGGCATGTGCCTTTGACTGGAATTGAACCTGGGGCCCTTCAGTCCACAGGCCAATGCTCTATCCACTGAGCTAAACTGGCCAGGGCTGTTTGTGTTTTTTTAAGTAACTCCTGATACTTAGTTTCCTCATTGGGCAGATTCAATTTTTCAAAGATGAATGCAACTGTCTCTCCCATTCCACACGCTCTTCTCGCAATGACCATGCCCCTCCATCAAGAAGTAGAGTCTATCTCACAATCCCTTGAATCTAGATGGTCCCTGTGACTACTTTAATATAATACAGTGGAAATGATACGAGCCAGTTCTGGACGACGCTCTTAAATGGCTTAGCAACTTCTGCTTCCTGCCTCTTGGAACACAATCACTTGTGCAAAGCCCAACACATGGAGCGGTTATGTGCAGGTACCTTATTTGACAGCCCTGACTGAATTACTAGGGATCGGCCAACACTAACTTCTAGCCAGGATAGTAAATCATCTTAAACAGGCGTCCTCAAACTACGGCCCGTGGGCCACATGCAGGTGTTTTTGCCGTTTTGTTTTTTTACTTCAAAATAAGATATGTGCAGTGTGCATAGGAATTTGTTCATAGTTTTTTTTAAACTATAGTCCGGCCCTCCAACGGTCTGAGGGACAGTGAACTGGCCCCCTGTTTAAAAAGTTTGAGGACCCCTGATCTTAAACATCCAGCCCAGTTGTCTTCAAATGACTATTCCCAGCTGCCATCAGACTGGGGTCACATGGGATATCACCAGCTGAGCTCAGTCAACCAACCAAACCATGAGAAATAATAAACTGTTCTTTTAAGCCACTGTATTTTAGGGTGGTTAGTTACATAGTAATAAACAACCATACTATTCACTTGTGGAATGAGGATAATCCTACCTTTCAGAAGTATTCTTAAGTTCACTTTTTGATGTATGTAAAATCATTTTCTAAGTAGTACAACTACACAGATGTTATTTTTTTCAATAATGAAGTTAAAAACCTTTTATATTAAACAGAGGAGAGGTAATACCTTGCTTCTCTCACCAATATTCCTAGTTCTCTGGTAGGGATGATGTGAGTCTGCATCTAACCAGCTTTTCACCAATTTGTGTCCTTCCTCTCAGGCATGAAAACTTCCCAGTCCATCTATAAAACTAGCCTCATGACTGTCTTGCTGCCCAATAACACTATTATCATCTAGTATTCACACCCACTAACACCCTTTCTCTCACCCACTTTATGCATAGTTCCTTCTCAGAACAAGACCCTGTTCTTATAATTGACCCTAATCTCCATTTACTTATCCAAGACAAACTCTAATCAGTCTATGCCTCTGGCTAAATGTTTCTTCAACATCTATTCTTCCTCATTATGAAGTTTTGGGAAGTGGTCAAGTATAGTGGTTAAGAATAGAGACACGGTGACCCTACTTGGTTTGGCTCAGTGGAGAGAGTGTTGGCCTGCAGACTAATGGGTCCCAGGTTCGATTCCGGTCAAGTGCACATGCCCAGGTTGTGGGCTCATCCCCAGGGTGGGGCGTGCAGGAGGCAGCCAATCAATGATTCTCTCTCATCATTGCTGTTTCTATCTCTCTCTCCTCTCTGAAATCAATAAAAATATATTTTAAAAAAGAAAAGCATGGAGACACAGTGTTTGACTTTTTACTAGCTGGCCTGACCTTTGGCAAGTTAATCTCTTTTTGCTTCATTTTTATCATAAGTAAAGTGCTTTATACAGTGCCTGGCATATAATAAAAAGCTATGTCTTAGCTATGCACTCGGTTGCATCTTTACAAAACAATTGTTTAAATTTCAGAAGGTCATGTGCAGGTGCCTTAGTTGACAGCCCTGACTGAATTCCTAGAGACTGGCAACACTAACTTCTAGCCAGGTTAGTAAATAATCTTATTTTTTCTCCCCTGGGAAACAAAATACATATTTTCTCTGACTTTCAAAAGCATTTCATTCATATTTTACAATTACTAGTCTATTTAACAATATGGTAAGTTGAGGAACTAGGTGTAAGACCTGAGTGTTTTAATCTTTAAAAAAATATATATTTTAATTTATTTCAGAGAGGAAGGGAAACGGAGAGAGATATAGAAACATCAATGATGAGAGAGAATCATTGATCAGCTGCCTTCAGCATGCCCCACACTAGGGATTGAGCCCGCAACCTGGGCATGTGCCCTAACTGGGAATCGAACTATGACCTCCTGGTTCATAGGTTGACGCTCAACGCCCAAGCTGGCTGGGCTAATCTTTTACTCCTACTGACTAGATATGACTAAATTTGTAAGATTTTTTTTTAGGACTTAATTTCCCCCTACCCCATAGTAAGTCTTTTTAAAATCCAGCCACTCAGTAAGGTTTAGTAGGGTCAATATCCCTATATTGTCAGTGAACATCAAGTGAGTATCTGATTCTTAGAACAATAACCTATTTCATTCAATTTGAAATTCCCTGACAATGAAATACTCCATGTCTTAATGTACACAGAGCACCTGGAAATATATACACTGAGTGGCCAGATTATTATGATCTCTGAACGCATAATAATATGGCCACTCAGTGTATATCCTATATAATAAAAGGTTAATATGCAAATTGTCTCCTCGACCAGGAGTTCGACCAGCAGGGAGGCCGGCCAACTGCCCATGTCCCCTCCTGCTGGGCAGGCTGGGCAGGCTGGCCGGCCGGACCCCATCCATGCACGAATTCATGCACCAGGCCTCTAATATATATATATACACACACACATACACACACACACACACACACACACACACACACACACACACACACACACACACGAGTGGCCAGATTATTATGCGTTCCGAGACCATAATAATCTGGCCACTCAGTGTATATATATATTTAAAATATTTTTATTGATTTCAGAGAGGAAGTGAGAGGAAAGGAAAGAGTTAGAAACATCAATGATGAGCCCTGGCTGGTTTTGTTCGGGTCTCAGTCCTCAGGCTGACGCTCTATCCACTGAGCCAAACCAGCTAGGGCTGGAAATATTTTGATATGAATATTCACTAAGCAGAAAACTATCCTAAGACATTAATACTACTATTCTTTAAAATTTTTTTAAAAATTAATTTTTAGAGAAAGAGAGAGAAACAGCAATGTGAGAGCAGAACATCAATCAGCTGCCGACTGGGGATTGAGACCGCAATGTGGGCATGTGCCCTGACCAGGAATCGAACCAGCAACCTTTTTGGTAAATGGGATGACATCCAACCGAGCCATACCAGCCAGTGAATAAATATTACTATTGGTAATTTTGCCAAGACCTCAACTAGAGAAAAACCTGGATTAGGAAGACTGTTTTTCCATGGGCTAAAAGAGAAAACATCTGCTTAGATTCACTTACCATAATCTTAAAATGTTAACTGGCAGTATCTGTATTTTTAACTAAAAGTGTCTTAGCTCTTCAAAGTCTTTGTTGGTTTGGTGATATACATGCTTTAATCTGCTCAGTATTTTTTCTTGTGACTACTATACATGTTTATCTTTTCTTAAAACATAAAGTCCTAACATGTAGACACTCTCTTCCCAGCATGCATAGAAAAGAAAAATTTGGTATCCAATGGCTTCAGAATCAGACCTGAAAAAAATCCTTAATTGGCTTATGGATTCAGGGAATTGGGGATAGAGTCACTAAAGAGTTTGAGATAGCAGAAGAGGGTTGAAGCACTTTTAATCACAGAAGAGTAAACAATAGTATAAACTGTTAACAGCTCACCCAGTGGCTGTTGTCCTCCTCTAGCCCTCTGCTCACCCTCTCCCACCCCCATTCCCTGCGTACCATTGAGTAAAGAGCAGGGTTATCAGCAGCTGTCCCTGTCACTACCAGGTGGTAGGAAGGAGATGTAGCTAGGGGTCACAGCAATCTTGGCCATTCATCCATGGTTATCTGTTTCTACACAACTTCATGTGAAATATTCCAGCTCTGAAGGAAGAACAGTACAGAAACCTCAACTTGGCTGCTCCATTCAGATGGCCAGAGCCTCAAGAGTCATGGACAAGAAGGGAGGGGATAGTCCAGAACCAGTATAATTCAAGATGCAGCCAAATCTGGGATTGAGGTGGACCAGGTAAGGCCTAGAGGCCCCAGTTCAGAATTGTGCCCCAACCCAGGCAATGAAACTCATGCATATGTGCAGGCGCGCGCACACACACACACACACACACACACACACACACACAGCAAATATTATGGAAAGAACCTGGAGGCTATTAAATACAAAATGGCAGAGTTTTTAAAAAAGTGAAAATATTTGCTTCTTTGATTCTCCTCAGTGCCTGCAGACCCCTAGTCACAGGAGTGCAGGTTTGGGGAGGCCCAAGAAGAGTAGGTTGCCAGTGGCCCTACAAGTCCATGTGTGCTTAAGTCCCCTTACCAACCATTTTACTCTTCAGCCCAGTAGCTGCCTCCCATGTGACCATTCACCCAACTGGAACCATTGCTGGAGCTGCTGCCACAGAAGCTTTTTGCGTTGGTGGTCACATCTTCTTCCTCTGAGCTGCTCTCCACATCACTGCGATCATCCTTAGATACCTAGGTGGGATGGGGCCAAAGGTAGGAAAGGTGAGGACAGAACTTTTCTGGAAACTTAAGACAAAGCCCACAGAGCCCATGTTTGGGCACTGTTCCCAATTTGGCCTACTTTCTGGTGGCACCTGACTCAAAATATTATCTGGGCCATGGCTACTGTTGTGAATATCCTTTGCCTGCTTCCTGGGTTTCTCTCTCATCATTTCTGTTTTTATTCTCTACGGAATAAGTAGCTGGTTTGGTTGAGGGGTGTATCTTTCAGGACCAGCCTAAGAGAGCTGAAATCATTCCCTGAGTTCTGATTTAGGTTTGAGGGACACTCCAGACACCTTTTTTCTCCTTCCATCTCAAAAAGTAGAAAAAGGCCAACATAAATAATGCATATGACTGTCATCATTGTGTCTATCTTCTGGTGGTAATGGTGATTGCAGTTATTCATATTGGTTATTCTGCGTTTTGTTCTGTTTCCAAAACTGATCCATACTGGGCCTTTTTCAGTTCTATTCATTCTGGGCGCAATTAGCAATATCCTATGACACCGTTTCTCCAATCTTCTCCCTTTTCCTGGAAGCAAGATAACTTCTCTTGTGCAACTTTGGCATTCCCAAGATCCACATGGTGAAAAGTGGATTGGCAGTCAAGGGAGAAAGAGTCCCAGTCCCAATCATGCTACTATTTGTGAATCTTGACTGCTTAACCTCAGCTTTTTTGTTTTATATTTTCAAATGAAGAGTTTGGATTAGAGCAGTGTTTTCAAATCTAAATTATCCTGCATATCAAACAAAATATTTCAAATTCTCTACAATGGACCCTAGAAGTAAAAGAGAGAAACCCAATGAAACCTATGACAGACTTCTGACCTCCAGAACTAAAGGATAATAAATATGTGCTGTTTTTTAAATAAGTAAATAAAGGTGAAAAGGAAACAAAAGTACAATTGTTGTTTCCAAGAAGTGGGGCACTTGCTTTGGTTAGCTCTAAGATCCTATGGTTTATAATAGCTGTTGACTTCTAAACCCAGATAACTAATTGATTCCTGATCTTTAGAAAATTTCTACCAGAGAGCACAGTGTGTCTAGATCTGAGGTAAAGGGAGGCTCAAAAAGGGAGAGGGGAAGGAAAAAAAACAGAAAGGAAAAAAAAAAGAGTAGACTCCATTCTTGCCTCTACTTAGAAAAATCTGGCAGCAGCTTGAGCTCCAGTCAACAATGGCCCCACCAAGGTCAAGAGAGTGGGCATGCTTTCAGACAACATGGGGACAGGAAGGAAAGCATGAAGGAAAAGAAACACATTCAGAAAGACATGCTTCACTGAATACTGGAAGCACAGATACACTTACATGCAAGAGACGAAATTGTCCAGCTCCCGCCAGGCATAGAAAAAAGGAAGGAGGTGAGAAAAGAGTGGAGAATATAGAATCTGGGTGTAATCCTTCCTGGATAAGTCACCTGGTCAGGAAAGAAAAGCAGGGGAGAAAAGAGATGTCTAGTAGCTACAGCAAGATGCATAGACACACTGAGCAAGTTCTGTAACCAATTGCAGCCATAAGGAACAGACATAAGAGGTCCTATATGCCCAGGTAACATTCCATCCCTGTGTCCTAGAGTCACTGTGTCCTCTAGCAGAGCCCCCGCCCCTCACCTTGGGATTCTGTATTACTGAAGGCTGAATCCCCAGCCCTTAGACTGATTAAAGCCTGACTGCTTTAGAACTTGGATTCACTTATGAATTTTATCATTAAATGACACTTCTCTCTGTGCTTGTGGGCTCTGGGCAGAAGATGGGTATTTGAAACCCTAAATAGCCTCACTTAAGATCCTTGCCTCATACAACAGTGGGGTGAGGCCAGTACTTGGTCTCTTACATAAACCATATCTTGAACATCACAGTGTGGTCATCTTGAGGTGGCTTGTGAACCAACACCACTCCCTAGGCAATCTCTGCTTTTACAGTTTTTATCTTGGAGCTCTGCATATGATTTCCTTGAAAAAAGGCTCCCCAGCCAAAAATAAAAAATATGAAATCTATTTCATATTTTTTATTTTTGGCTGGGGAGCCTTTTTTCAAGTAGGTAGGTAAGTAGGTAGGTAAGGGGTAGGAAATGGTTGAGATCTTCTCTAAAACTTAATCCTGTTCATTATTTAACAACAGTCATTTCTAAAGGATAGGAAGAAGGAAGATCCTTCCTCTTACATCTAAGTCATGTCCTAAAAGGCTAAACACTCATACTTATAGAAAAGGTGGAAACTATGGATCCCTAGGCTTTTTGCTGGGTCTTCTTGTGTAGATGGGGCTCACTAGGTTAGATCGAAAGAGAAGGTCTATTGAGTAATATCCATCTTTCTACTCAGCCCCAAAGAAAGAAGCCATCTTTCATCCTCACCTTTCCTCGGATCAAGGCTTTGAAAGCAATTCGTGCAATTAGGTAGGACCAGATGACATGCAGAACCTGTAGGATCAGGAGAAGGCCATTGAAGAGCCACCAGGAGGGATAGGGCCCAATCATCTCCCAACTCTCAAAGAGGGTTGTGTTCAGAATCCTAGAAGAAGGAGACGAGTGGTCAGATTGTAGAGTCTAAGCCAGGCAGATAGGGATGAAACTGAGTTCCCTGAGAAGCAGAACCTGTGTTTTCTCCCTGTACCTTCTCTCA
The DNA here is from genome assembly GCF_951640355.1 of Cnephaeus nilssonii. NCBI lineage: Eukaryota > Metazoa > Chordata > Mammalia > Chiroptera > Vespertilionidae > Cnephaeus > Cnephaeus nilssonii. The sequence goes on from NC_137077.1 coordinate 47,977,964, forward strand.
GTTGAAGTTCCATGGATATTCATCCACAATGAGAAAATAAAGGAAGGCAGCCTATGAAGTTTTCTATCTTTAGGGGTAAGGGAAGATATACATTCAAACCTCGGTTCTCAAATGTCTCCCATCTTGAACAATTCGGTACTTGACTAAGTTGTTCATGGAAAAAATGTCTTGGCTGTCAAACAAAACTTCGGTTCTTGACCCAACAACCCTTTCATGCTGATACCTGTATGTATGTATGTAATCACGTGTCTCCCAGGTGACAAACAGGAGAGAATGCACAAGTATGAGTCAGTTTACCACTAAACCTCACATTGTTAACATTTCAGGAAATTGTGCTATGAATATTTTCCTGTGGTTTTTTTTTGGCTTTTGTTGCTGCTTATTATTATTAAATATTACAGTAAGTCATGTGGGTCTTAAGAAGGTTAGTGATAGTAGCAAAGTGAAAAGGAAAGTTGTGAGAACGATAGAGCTTAAAAAAGAAATAATTGCCAAGTATGAGAGAGGTATTTGCATGTCTAATTTGGCTACCAAGTATGGCATGGTGAAATCAATAACTAGTACAATTTTAAAACATAAAGAGGCCACCAAGAGAGCTGATGTTGCTAAAGATGTGACAGTGCTCATGAAACAAAGATCACAGGCAAATGAATAAGTAGAAAAATTGTTGTTGATTTTGATAAATGAAAAGCAATTAGCCAGTGATGTAGCATTTTGGAGACAATGATATGTGAAAAAGCGAAGATGCTGCATACTGACCTCCTAAAAGATATCCCTGGAATGAGTGTTGAAAGTGATTTAAGGCTAGTAGGGGGTAGTTCGATAAATTTAAGAAAATAAGTGGCATTCATAGTGTAGTCAGGCGTAGGGAGGCTGATAGCTCTAACAAAGTAGATGCTGATAATTTCATGACAGAATTTCAAGAATATGTAGAGGCCAAGAGATTTGTTCCCCAGTAAGTGTTCAATTGTGATGAGACAAGCCTCTTCTGGAAGAAAATGCCAAAGAGGACTTACATCACACAGGAGAAGTCACTGCCAGGACACAAGCCAATGAAGGACGGATGACGTTTTTGTTGTGTGGGAATGCAAGTAGGGACTTTAAATTGAAGCCTCTACTGGTCTATCATTCTGAAAACGTGAGTTTCCAAGAAAAATAATGTCATGAAAAATAAGTTGAATGTGATGTGCTGGGCTAATAGCAAAGCTTGGGTAACCAGGCAATTTTTTTTATTGAGTGGATTCATGAAATGTTTGCCCTAAGTGTGAAGAAATACCTCTGGGAAAAACAATTGCCACTCAGGGCACTTCTTGTAGTGGACAGTGTTCCTTCCCTCCCTCCAGGCTTGGAGGCTGAGTTGGTGGAGGAGTACGGCTTCATCACTGTTAGGTTCTTGCCACCTAACACAACTCCTCTTATCCAGCCCATGGACCAGCAGGTCATTTCTAATTTTTAAGAACTACACAAAGGCACTGTTTCAGAGATGTTTTGAGGTGATGTCTAAAACTAATTTAACTCTTGGGGCGTTCTGGAAGGAACATTTTAACATTCTCACTTGCTTGAGGCTCACAGACAAAGCATAGGGGGAAGTGTCTTCCAGGACCATGCAATCGGCCTGAAATTGTGGCCTGAGTCTGTTGCTGAAAGAGACTTTGAGGGCTTTGAGGATAAGCCTATGTCTGTTGTGGAGGATAATGTGTCTCTGGGCAAGTCCATGGCTTGGAGGTGGATAATGATGATGTGGAGGACCACAACACTGAGCTGACCTTCAGAGGGAACAGCAACATACAGCAGCTGAAGAGCTCTCTTCAGAGAAGAAGGGAAGGGATATTCCTACTTCACTAATCAAGAAAATGCTTGGGAAATGAGGAGAAATGCAAAATTTTATTGAGAAATATCACCCTGACAAAGAAGCAGCAAATCATGCAACAAACTTGTTCAATGACAATGCAGTGTTTCACTTCAGACAAGTGTTAAAATGCAGATAAAAACAAACATCATTGAATAGGTTTTTAGTGAGACAGAGGCCTAGGGAGCCTGAAGCAAGTTCTAGTGGAGCAAAGAGACAAAAGATAAGTTTTTTATGGAAGGACTCCCCTTCCCAACAATAACATCCCTCCATCCCTCCTCTCCATATTCAGTCATTAATAGATCTCAACATTAAAGGTAAGTTCTAGTATTTATGCAAATTTTTATTTTTTACTGTACATTTCATTTCTTTTTTGTTAAATTTTCATTTACATTTCATGTCCTTTTTGTTTGTAAAGTGTTTATAGATTAAACAGTACATTAGACATGTACTACATATAAGAAAGGTTAAAAGAGGGAATCATTTGGGGGTCTGGAACAAATTCATTCAATTTACTAATTTAAAAATGGGGGAAAATGATTTGGTTTTTGAATAAACCACTTCTCAAACAGCCTTCTGGAAGAATTAAGTTCAAGAATCAAGGTTCCACTGTATAAACCATAGGAACTAATGTAATAAGTTATATTATTAATCACTTCAAATATGCACAAAACTGGGACAGCAATTTTAATCATGATCCTAGGACTCAGATCCTCAGGCACATATAGAATAGTTGGTAGCTGATTCCCTCAGACTAAGCGTGATCTCCAATCCACAGAGTCACTGACTTTGTACCATAAAGTAGTGAGTGTAGAAGTGAGAGGCGTGTGTGTGTGTGTATGTGTTATCAGGGTGGGAGAGAGGGTGTGAGTAGGAAAACAAGCAAGAAAAGCCTGAGAATTTTGTAATCAGCACAAAAGAAAGCAAATGAATTACTTAGGCATAAAATGAGGACTGTTCCTCAGAGATGATTCAGGAAAGCCACAGCCAGTGAGTTGGATGCTCTGAGTCTGGATTATGCCTCACTAGAAATACTATGCAAGGGAACTGAGGTCCTGTGAGAATCCATAAAGGTTAGGTTAGGTCAAGGAAAAAGCAGGGCATCAGGTTCTTGGTGGTTTACTCCCTAAACTGACAAAAGGTATCATTAGCTACATTCCTACGACAGCTCCGCAGCTCTAACACTTACCAGAATGGGTAGATTCCTAGACGAGTGACCATAAAAACAGCACTGAAGATCACAAAAAGGGTGTCACAGAGACGCTGATATTTGGCATAATTGGCCAGCTTGGCTGCCTGGAGAAAAGAAGAATTAAATTGAGGAGAAAGCCCGTTCTCAGGAAGCAAAGGAGAGAAATAGAGGAATAACAAGGGAAAAGGAATTGGGGTCTTACCTCCAGCAAGAAGTCTGAGGCATCATGTAGACACATGACCAGAGTTCCTACCCGAACCATGTTGTTGATATATGAGAAGGTGATGAGCCCAATGGTGGCCAAGTGATGCACAAACATGATCAGGAAGTCCTAGGAAGGAATGGAAATAGAAGCAGCAGGTATAGGCAAGGCCATTAGAGACGCTAGCCAACTCAATGCCCTGCATTGTTCTCTGAAGATCTTATCCCAGCCTTAGAAGTTCCATTCTGTTTAAACTCTCCATTAAGAAGCTGTCTAGGCCCTAACCAGTTTGGCTCAGGGGATAGAGCGTCAGCCTGCGGACTGGACTGAAGGGTCCCAGGTTCGATTCTGGCCAAGGGCATGTACCTTGGTTGCAGGCACATCCCCAGTAGGGCGTGTACAGGAGGTAGCTGATCGATGTTTCTCTCTCATTGACGTTTCTAACTCTCTATCCCTCTCCCTTCCTCTCTGTAAAAAATCAATAAAATATATTGAAGAAAAAGAAGCTGCCTAGCATTTGACCCAAACTCTCTACATCAGTGACCCATAATCTATGTTAATATAGCTTAAAGCAGGTTAAAAAGCTCTAATTTAGTCCTGGCCAGGGTGTCAGCTCAATTCCTGGTCATGGGCACATACCTAGGTTGCAGGTTTGAGTCTCAGCCCCTGTTGAGGCATGTGTGGGGAGGCAACCGGTTGGTCGATGTGTCTCTATCACATCGATGTCTCTAACAGACTCTCTCTCTCTCTCTCTCTCTGTCTTTCGCCCCCTCACTCCCTCTCTTGCACTCTCTCTAAAAAAAAAATCAAAGGGAAAAATATCTCTGGTGAGGATTAACAAAAACAACAACAAAAAGCTCTAATTTCTTCTCGGATTCCAATGCCAAGGGTTGACCTGAAGAAATCTCTAAATACCTGAGTTATCAGACATAGCTAATAAATACTTCTTAGCCCAGTGAGGGACAGAAGGTGGGAGAAGGCAGGAGAAACAAGGATGAAAAGTTATGTTTTCCACATAGACAGATACAGTGATATATTCTAGTTCTTGAGTTGGGGATGGGTTCAAAAGTATACATTCTAGTACATTTTTAAACCTTTATATTTGTGTCATGAATTAAAACAAAATATTAATAAGGGAACCTGTGTCTCCTGACCATAGGAGAGTGAAAGGCACCAGATTGGAGTATCAAGCTTGTAGGTTATGTAACAATCAACAACCCAGATTAGTTTCAGTCCATTCCCATAAATGCTAACTTTGGTTTTCTCACCAAAAATAACCATAAGTTAGTAACAGATTAGGACTAGAGCTGCTGGAACTACATTATGTCAGGTGGACAACAATAAGAGGTGAAAATTGTCTACTTATAAAAAACTTAAGTCATTTCCAAATTTGTCACTATGTGGACAAGTCAACTTACTTTTCTGAATCTTTGTTTCCTAAATAATAGCAAGGAAATGGTAAACAAAATAATCTAGAACCCCTTCCTGTTGAAATACTTTGAGTAAGTGGGGTCACCAAGAAGGAAAAGCAGAAAGAGAACAAGGGCCCCTAATGCCAAGCAAAAGCCAAATTTAGCCTTTATGGATTCTGGCCTGTCCTGGATCACGCCTTGCTATCCCTAAGTTCTGACTAGTTTCCTGAGCTTTACACATGTAAGCGCCTTGGAGAAAAATAAAGAAAAGGGTACACTTAGCTTGTTAACTGTTCTCAACTTGGCTACCCTGAAGGCCTCAAATATACTTCATTAGTCAAGTCTCATTTCTGAGAACATTACAAAGAGCTAATAGTCCCATCAAACCTACTTTCTCCCTCTTTTGTGGTCCCAGTCAGGACAGAGAATCCATCACAATGGCAGTAACGGTAGCTGCTAGGAAGGAGGATGCAATAAGGAGGAATCGAGGGAACCAGTGTCCTTACCTTTCTTTTAATGTCTGTAAACTGAGAAAACATTAGAGACCAATAAAAGGCCAATTCCATGATATAATAGTAATAAAGCCCACTTGTGAGAGGCTGAAAGAGAGAAAGAAGTAGTTAGAATACCAGCTAGTCAAAGATTCATTCTATGTCTGCAACTATCTCTGCCTTGGAGGACCAATAGCCATAAAAAACTTAAGAAATGACTTAAGTCTTTTCTCCTCATCATCTTCCAAGATCTTTAATAGCTAACAACAGGCTTTGGGTTGGTATGGAGACTTAAACCTGGTGCATGGACTGGTGCATCAGTGGGGTCCCTCAGCCTGGCCTGAGGGGACTGGGCCAAAACCGACTCTCTGATATTCCCTGAGGGGTCCTGGATTGGGAGAGGGTGCAGGACAGGCCGAGGGACCCCACTGGTGCATGATCGAACTGGGGAGGGACTGCGGGAGGGCTCCAGGGCATGTTCGGCCCGATTGGCTGGACCCCAGCAGTTGGAGCGTCTGCCCCCTGGTGGTCAGTGAGCGTCATAGTGACTGGTCAACAGGTCGGACACTTCGCATATTAGGCTTTTATTATATAGGATATATATGTTCAGCTCTCATCTTTTAGAGATCAGATTAAGTTAATACATACTACAGCGCAATCAAATTAGTGTATCTAGAATTCTGGGCAATTAATGCTTTTTAAGGGATTAAATATACTTAGGCCTTTCCTTCTTCCACTCCTGACCTTTTTATAGTATAGATGAAGGGGACTCCAAGTTACCCTTGATTCAAAAATGACACCTGAACCAGAAAGCACTTCATTAAGTGCCAGAAAGCTGCTTTTGTTTCCAGCCCAATTAGGGGAATATACTGAATAAAATGGGGAACTGGAACAAAAAGATCACTGGATTTCACAGCTATGGGGACCCCAGGAATAGATACCCTTTATATATGACTCAAAGAGACTCAGCCCCCAATCCCTTAAGAATACCAAGGAAATGTGCTATCTGTCCTGTGATTGCACTGTCCCCTACTCTATTTTATACACATACATAAATGCTCAGATCCTACCTGATATGGATAGCTATGCCAGCACTGTCGGGTGTCCCAAAACCAAGGTGACTAAGAAAAAACAGATAATCCAGGTCAGTCTTCAGAATTCTCCCATGGCTCACTTATATAATCCTGTTCTCTCTATGCTATAGGGTGAAAAGTAATCCCTCTTGACAGAATTTAGAAATCCTAGAAGGGTAAATAAATATCTAGATTTCTCTTCTAGGACTTAAAGTGTTATTACAAATGGAAAAATCATGCTTTGAGGTAAATAAGGGCAGGGAGAGCTCTAGGATAGTTTTTGAAAGCATCATCACCTGGGAAGGAGGAGACAGGAAGACAGGAAGATAATAATTCCATTTGTTAACCAAGAGAAAGATCTCTATGTCAAAGATTCAAAAGACAAAAGTAGTAACTTCTAGTGGAGTTTTAATTATGTCCTGTAAGAAATTTGCCCATTTCATCTAAGTTGTTGAATTTGTTACTATTAAATCGTTCATAATCTTGTCTTATTATCCTTTCAGTGTCTACAGAGATAATCCCTTTTTCTCCTTGATATTGATTTGTTTTCTTTTTTCGAGGGGTTTATCAAATTCAATCAAATGTTTCAAAGAACCAACTTTTGGTTTTATTAGTTTCCTCCATTGTTTGTCTAATGCCTATTTCATTAATTTTTACTTATTTTTTTATTATTTCTTTCCTTTAACTTATTTTGGATTTAACTTTGTTCTTCTTTTTCCAGATCTTATTAGATCACTGATTTTAAAGCTTTCTCTTTTTCTAACATAAACATTTAAAGTTGTAAATTTCTCTCTAAGCATACTTTAGCTGCATCACATAAATTTTGGCATGTTGTAATTTCAGCATCGTTCAATTAAAAACATTTAAAAATTTCCCTTCTGATTTCTTGTTTGATCCACGGATTATGTAGCAGAATTGTTTAACTTCCAAACATTTTATGGGTATTTCATTATTATTATTGATTTCTAATTTAATTTTATTATGATCAGAGAACATATTTTGTAAGAATTCAGTATTTTAAGATTTACTGAGATTCATTCATTCATTCATTCTCCATGCCCCCCTTCCAGTCACAATACAGACCAGACAAAGGGCCTAGGCTGAGGTACATAAGGGGTGGGTTTACTCTGCTTCCTCTTTTTGCACAGTCAGTGTAAGAACACAGCCTATAGTAAGCACCAGGAGGCAGAGATTTATTATCTGGCCTATCACATGGTCTATCTTAGTTGACATCCCATGTGCACTTAAAAATTATATATGTTCTTCAGCTGTTGGTGTAATGTTCTTCTTAAGTGTCAATTAGGTCAAATTGTTTGACTGTGTTGTACAAAACTATATCCTTAGTGATATTTTTTGTCTAGTGATTTAGTCAACTACTGATGAGAGTATTAAAATCTTTAAGTATACACAATCTGATGTGTATTTGTCTATCCCCATCCTTTAGTTCTGCCTCTTTTTGCTTCATATATTTTGAAACCTTAATTATATCATTTAGAAAAATAGGGCGGTGCTGTGAAATAAAAAACATGTAATCTGAAATAAAAAAATCTGAAATTCCTTGACTCTGGCAACTAACTGAAAAGCAGGAATTATACCTATTTTACCCACTTTAAAGAGTTACTGACTCCATTTCTGTAACCGTCTCCTCCTTGGAAGAATAAGGTTTTTTGTCAAGTGCTTTGTAAACCATTGTGCTTATGCTGATTTAATCAATACCAATTATTCTCTAGAGATGTGGGCATGATTAGAACCCAAAAGAAGATCAGAGGAAGTTCACACTCACCGACCAAAGAAATCTAATTCCGTAGCAGAATATACATAAATAAAAAGTGAATCTCCACCTGGGTGGGCAAAGAGTAGAGGTTAGATGAATATTCACTCAAAAGAAAGTCTTTGGGGCTAAAGAAGTCAAGATAGCAGATTTGGAGATAAGATAGTTACTGGTGAAAAAGAAGATAAGTCCCCATAATAGGGACAAATACTGTTACCGCAAAAGTCAAAGGAGACATCTTTTGGCTGTTTAAAATAGATTTCCACAAGTGTATACTGGCTTTAATCAACTTTTCTTCCATATCATACTCCTTGATGATAATGCCTAATATTTTCTTTGCACAACGATAAATAGAGTGCTCTGTATCCAGAAGGGAATTAGTAAAAACCCAGTGAAATTAGTATAGTATGCCCAGAAAAGGGATGCTGCCCATCAAAAAGTCCATTTAGAGCAAGCTGGTACTATTGCTATCAAGGTGTACAAGGGTGTGCATGTCTACTGACATAAGTACAGTTACAGGAATTCACTCCCAATCTATGTATTTGGGGAAGGGAACTACATTTAGCTTAGTGGCAAGCACGTCCAAGAAAGGGTGACTAGTCTCCCCGTGCTCTTCTTTCCTGCCTATAATAAATATAGTTAGCCCTGCACATTCATCGACTGTTGTCCTAATAATACAAGTAATTTCCAAAAAGAAAACCTCAGTCCACTCACACTCCTCCCGTCTCCTCACTCCCCACCTCCCTCTGCACACCTACATGCTTTCACAGAATTTAGTGAGCGTTGGGGGCTTGTCCTGATTCCTCCGATGGCGAAACCAGCATTGGATTTTTCGGACATCCCAGTCCAGTTGCTTTGACAGGCCCTCCAGCCTTTTCTCATCAGGATACTGTAGATATATGACCAGAGTCAGAACATCCCTTTTTCTTCAAACATCTCATTAAATCTCTTGACTAGTTCAGTGGCAAAGGGGGTGATAACTATAGTGGCTTAAGTGATGTTATCTTTCCAGGTTTCATCTCAAAAGTCATTTTCAGCCCGGCTGACGTAGCTCAGTAGTTGAGCTTCGACCTATGAACTAGGAGATCATGGTTAGATTCCCAATTAGGGCACATGCCCGGTTTGTGGGCTTGATCCCCAGTGTGGGGTGTCCAGCCAATCAGTGATTCTCTCTCATTACTGATGTTTCTCTCTCCCTCTTCCTTCCTCTCTGAAAACAATTTAAAAAAAAGTCATTTTCACACATCACAAAAGTACTATTTCACACATCAAGGACCTTTATCACTCACCTATATATGTCCTTGTTTTGTCTTCTCCCTCCAGCCCAAGCTGAGTAAAAAAAATATTAAAAATCCAAACTGCAAAGGCTATCGGTCCCCATCTTAATTATGTAACTAGATACTGACAAAAGCTGGAGCAGGGAAAAACAAAATTAAAATATGATTTGTCTGGGAGCAAGGGGTGGTAGTGGCTGCTAGGCCTAAAACTCAAATTATGTAAACCTGACTTAGACCTGGCCCAAAGGTATTTCTCTGAGAAGATAAAGTTCTTCTCATAGCTACTAGGTGTACCGGTTAATAATGGTGGATTTTGTAATCAAAGAAAACACGATAATTTCAAGAGAAACATCAAAAGTGCTTTATTCAAAGTAATGTCCATTGTTAGCTACACATTTCCCCATATTTCACGTAATTTGTGGATACCATCCCAATAGAACTTTTCTTGTTGTTTTTTTTTATTAAATCTTTATTGTTCACATTATTACAGTTGTTCCTCTTTCCCCTCCCCCCATAGCTCCCCTCCCCCCAGTTCCCACCCCACCCCATGCCCTTACCCGCCCCCCCAATGTCCTCATCCATAGGTGTGTGGTTTTTGTCCAGTCTCTTCTCGCACCCCCCACACCCCTTCCCCCCTGAGGATTGTCAGTCCACTCCCTTTCTATGCCCCTGATTCTATTATATTCACCAGATTATTCTGTTCATCAGATTTTTTATTCACTTGATTTTTAGATTCACTTGTTGATAGATATGTATTTGTTATTCATAATTTTTATCTTTACCTTTTTCTTCTTCTTCCTCTTCTTAAAGAATACCTTTCAGCAAGCATCCTATCTAATAATAGACAAATATGCAAATTGACCATACCTCCGACACCCATAAGCCATGCCCATCATCCAATTAGAGTGAGTATGCAAATTAACCCAAACCAAGATGGCTACAGCCACAGAGAGCAAGGTTTCCTAGGTAACAGAGGAAGCCAAGCTTTCTGCCTGCCCTTGCCAGGCCTAAGCCTCCACTCAAGCTACAAAGTTTCAATTATAGAAGGTAAACAAATTCAAACAAATGGCGGCAGAATGGAGCTTGAGAGAGCAGGCCAGGGTTGCTGCCAGCAACAGGGGAAGCAAAGCTTTCCGCACACCCTGGCCCGGCCCACCCGCTTAAGGCTACAAAGTTTCAATTATAACCCCAACACAAATGGCTGCCGGCCTCAGAGGGAGCCCCAGGCTTGGCTCCGCTCCATGCTACAAAGTTTCAATTGTAGAAGGAAAATAAATTCCAGATACCAGGGCCTCCGCTTGCGTTGCCAGGGGGCGTGGCTGGCCTGCAAACCACCACAGGCCCCTCGCTCAGGCTGCCCCATGCCCCAAGGGAACCCCACCCTGATCAGGGACACCCTTCAGGGCAAACCAGCTGGCCCCCACTCCTGCACCAGGCCTCTATACTATCTAATAAAAGAGTAATATGCAGATTGACCATCACTGCAACACACAATATAGCTGCCCCCATGTGGTCAAAGATCCTGCCCCCATGTGGACACAAGATGGCCACTACAAGATGGCCAGCAGGAGAGGGCAGTTGGGAGGCACCCGGCCTGCAAGGGAGGGCAGTTGAGAGGGACCAGGCCTGCAAGGGAGGGCAGTTGGAGGTGCTCAACCCTGCAGGAGAGGGCAGTTAGGGGTGACCAGGCTGGCAGAGGGAAGTTGGGCGCAAACAGGCTGGCAGGGGAGCAGTTAAGCATCAACCAGGCTGGCAGCAGAGTGGTTAGGGGGTGATCAGGCTGGCAGGCAGAAGCAGTTAGGGGCAATCAGGAAGGCAGGCAGGCAAGCAGTTGGGAGCCAGCAGTCCTGGATTGTGAGAGGGATGTCCGACTGCCCGTTTAGGCCTGATCCCAGTGGGATCAGGCCTAAACGGGCAGTCGGACATCCCTCTAGGGGTCCCAGATTGGAGAGGGTACAGGCTGGGCTGAGGGACAACCCCCTCTCCGTGCACGAATTTCGTGCACTGGGCTTCTAGTTTCATATAATACTGGTTTGGTGGTGATGAACTCCTTTAGCTTTTTCTTATCTGTGAAGCTCTTTATCTGACATTCAATTCTGAATGATAGCTTTGCTGGGTAGAGTAATCTTGGTTGTAGGTTCTTGCTATTCATCACTTTGAATATTTCTTGCCACGCCCATCTGGCCTGCATAGTTTCTGTTGAGAAATCAGCTGACAGTCGTATGGGTACTCCCTTGTAGGTAATTAACTGTTTTTTCTCTTGCTGCTTTTAACATTCTCTTTGTCTTTTGCTCTTGGAATTTTAATTATGATGTGTCTTGGTGTGGTCCTCTTTGGATACCTTTTGTTTGGGGTTCTCTGCACTTTCTGGACTTGTAAGTCTATTTCTTTCACCAGGTGGGGGAAGTTTTCTGTCATTATTTCTTCAAATAGGTTTTCAGTATCTTGCTCTCTCTCTTCTTCTGGCACCCCCATAATTCGGATGTTGGTAAGCTTGAAGTTGTCCCAGATTCTCCTTACACTATCTTCATATTTTTGAATTATTTTTTTTTTGCTTTTCCGGTTGGGTGTTTTTGCTTCTTTGTATTTCAAATCTTTGACTTTATTCTTGCGATCCTCTAGTCTGCTGTTGGATCTCTGTATATTATTCTTTATTTCAGTCAGTGTATGCTTAATTTCTAGTTGGTCCTTTTTCATATCCTCGAGGGTCTCACTAAATTTATCATCCTTTTCTAGAAAATTCTTGAAAAACTTTATAACCATGGTTTTGAACTCTATATCCAGTCGTTTGATTTCCTCCATTTCTGTCATTTGTGACCTGTTTCTTTGTCTCTGCAGTTTGGCTGCTTCCCTGAGTTGATAGAGTGGCTTTGTGTGCTAGGTTTCCTATAGGGCCTAGTGGTTCAGCCTCCCCAGTTACCTGAGGTGGACACTCTTGGTGCACCCCTTTGTGGGCTGTGTGCACAGTCTTGTTGTAGTTAAGCCTTGATTGTTGTTGGTATCACTGGGAGGAATTGACCTCCAGGCCAATTCGCTGTGAGGATCAGCTGTGTCTGCGATGGGAGAACTTCTGTGCTGGAGACACCCTCATGAAGCAAGACTTGCTTTAGTGGGGCTTTGGTGCTCACTGAGTCTGCCCCCTGAGTGTGTCCCTTATGGATCTGAGGAGTTGTAATCTGGATGGTCCTACTCTGACCCATGGGTACACTGGCTCTTGGATCTCCAAGGAGGTGCTAATTTAGCCTCTGCCTGAGGCCACCCAGCAGGAGCTATGGAGAGATCTGCAGATTCCTCTTTTTTGTTTGAGTTTTGGAGGGGTCCAGATGAGGCCCAGCTGTGAAGCAATGCAAGCTGCTGTGGGACCTTGGGCCTTCTTTTGGATGTTCTGGGTTTCTCTGACTCAGCTGCAGTTTGTTAGGTAAGTTTAGATTTCCAAGGAACAGGCCATTCATATGCAAAAGCCTTTGCGCACAGCTTGGGTGGGTCAGAGTCTCAGGGTGGAGCAAACAGCAATGGCTTCCCGTCAGCCCTGCCCTAAGAGGTCCCCGGGTCTCAGTGTCCCTTGGTAATCACTGCAAGCACCTCTGAGAGAAAGCCGCCCTCAAGTTCCACCCGATGCCAGACAGTCCAGTTTCTCCCCGTATGAGTCTGGGTCCCCAGAGTCTCGCCTGGAACTGGAGTTCAGAGCAGTTGGGAGCTTGTGTCTCCCTGCGGATTGAAAAAGTCAGCCGCGTACTCAGTTGGCAGCCCTTTCCGTGCGCCACGCACCTCCGTACCTCTGCACTTTACTTCCGCAGCTCCTCTGAGTCTCAGTGTGCTTTTCTCTTCCCTTCTAGTTATAGAATTTCCACTTAGCCAGCCTTCCTGTGGTTCTGGATGATGTCTGTTTTGTCTTTTAGTTGTAGTTTTGAAGTATTTGTGCGAGGCACCAATTTCAGGTGTTTACCTATGCCGCCATCTCGGTTTCTCCCTTTTCTTGTTCTGAGGCAAACCATTCAGAGACCCAATTTTCCACTTCTTCATATGTTTTCAAGTGCTGCTCAGAAAGTGCGTGTGCCATTGATCGGAACAAGTGGTAATCTGAAGGAGCAAGGTATGGTGAATACAGCAGGTGGGTTAATACTTCCCAGGCAAGATCTTTTAACATGTCTTTAACTGGTTTTGAAGTGTGTGATGGTGCGCCATCATGAAGCAAAATTACTTTGCCGTGTCTTCTGGCACATTCTGGCCGTTTCACGATCAAAGCGTGGTTCAAAATGATTATTTGTTGTCAGTAGCGATCAGTATTAATGGTTTCACCTGGTTTTAGATGCTCATAATACACCACACCTTCCTGATCCCACCATACGCAGAGCATTGTCTTCTTTCCAAAGCGATTTGGCCTTGCAGTGTTGATGGTTGACTTGGATCAACCCATGATTTTGTGCATTTGGGATTCTCAAAATAAATCCATTTTTCATTGCCAGTCACAATTCAATGCAAAAAAGCCTTTCTTTCATGCCACAAAAGCAACATTTTACTGATGACTTTTCGGTTTTCCATTTGTCTTTTGTTCAGTTGATGTGGCACCCATTTTCCTTCCTTTAAAATCTTTCTCATTGCTTGTAAACAATTGGAAATTGTTTGCTGAGCAATGTTTAATCTTTCTGCAAGTTGTTTTTGAGTTTGACACGCATCTTCATCTAATAATGCTTGTAATTGTTGGTCTTCAAACTTTTTCGGTTGACCTGGACGTTCTTTGTCTTTCACATCGAAATCATCACTTTTAAAGCGTTTAAACCAGCGTTCACAAGTATCTTGAGATGGAGCACATTCACCATAAGTTTCCCGAAGTATACGATAACTTTTTCTTCAAAATAAAGTAATGAATTAAAACTCCCACAAATGCTCTTTTTTTGGCACAAAATTTGACATTTTTAAATGTAAAAATATCTATGATGTTAACACCTTCAGCAAATTTGACATATGAAGTTTTGAAGCTTGCTGTCAATACAACAAAATAGCATACATATCAAATCGCATATATATCAACAATGTGTAACTCCATCTATTGAAAAAAATCCACATTATTAACTGGTACACCTAGTATATGGACTACCCAAATGGGAAAGATCATCCCATCCTATCCTTACACTTGGGAGATACTTGTTCTCTATCTTCCCTTGCCCTATGGGGCAATCCCTCATACGAATCCTCTCTGTTTCTTTGCCCACTTACCTTAGTAATAGATATGAACACCTTTTCAAGGATGGCATTGGGTTGGGGCTGATAAGGACCACTGTCCTGGATGCCAACATGGAGTGCACAGGGTTTGGCAATAAACCTGTAATGGAGAAAGCCCAAAAGCCAAATCTAAATATGGTTTGCTAATCAGGAGGAAAGATCCTGATTAGGGGACTGATGGGGAGGAAAAAGGAGAATCAGCTGTCTGGGAGCCAGGACTTTTTTATTTTATCCTGGATTTTGCCACTGGCCTACTTGAGAAGTGACCTGTTTAAGAAATATTGGGTCATAAGCTCTCTTTCCATTTTTTCCCTGGCTTCCCTCATCACATCTAGAGCTTTAAAGCCAGAAAGACCTAGGTCAAATCACTAGTCTACCACTTACTGCCTGTATGAACTTGGACAGTTTATTAAATCTCTGTAAGGCTCAGTTTTTCATCCATAAGATGAAGATAATATCAACCAACATCTTTGCTATCAATATAAAGTCCACAGACCAACAGCATTAATGGCTTTTCCTGGAAGCTTTTTAGAACTGCAGAATCTTGAACCCCATCCCAGAATAATCTGCATAATCAGAATCTCCATTAACAAGATTCCCAAATGATTCATGTGACCATTAAAATGTTAGAAGAATCTTGTAAGTATCCAATGAGATAATGTATGTGAAGACCCTGGAACCAGGGAGGTGC
This sequence comes from Cnephaeus nilssonii, assembly GCF_951640355.1. Lineage (NCBI taxonomy): Eukaryota > Metazoa > Chordata > Mammalia > Chiroptera > Vespertilionidae > Cnephaeus > Cnephaeus nilssonii. Next base: position 47,993,145 of record NC_137077.1, read on the forward strand.
TTAATAAATGGTAGTGTTTTTTGTTTTGTTTTTTTTATATCAAGAAGATCTTAATTGGAGGGAAAAGTAAAACTGAGGCTGAGCTCTTCCTAACTACAAATATCCTGGGTCATGGTCACCTTCCTGCCTAATAAAAAGATTATGGAAATACTTGGAAGAAAGAAATAAGGAAACTAGGGTGAGAAAGAAATTACCTATTAGTATTCAATCCCTGCCCTAGATTATACCACTAATAAGTCATATAAATTTGGCCAAGTCACTTAAATCTTGAGTCTTGGTTTTATCATCTAAAAGGTGTTATATGAGGTGATTTCTAAGATTTTTGTTCTATATCTAAGATTACATAGTATTATCATTAATTGTAATTCATTCCTAATTTTTAGATATTTGAGAAACTAGTCCTTGTTTCTTCAAGAAAGATCTCCTGCTTCTCCAAAACCATAGATTTTTGTGAGTATTAATCAGCTCTAGGAAAAGCTCCATGTAGTCATTTTGAGAATAAATCAAAACCAGTTTTAGCTCTCTTAGCATTTTAGGGAGTCCGATAAAAATATGACTGGGAGGCCTAAGATGGAGTGTTCTTGACCTATTTTCTTGGTCTGCATTTGAATCCAGAATTTATCTCTAAAGGAGGGACTGAGAATAAGAAACTTTGTTTATCTTCTATAAAAACTTTTACCCTTATCACCAAAGTTCCTGAGCCATGGGGAAACATTTATTCAGAGCACAAAGTTAGCCACATCTGTAACCCATTCTTTCCTCTCTTTTACACAGGTGACACAAAAGTTTCATTCAAAAGTCAATACTAGTAGATACTTTAACTTATATTTCCTGGTATATTATTCTGTGTACAAATATTTAAAAACCCCACTCCTGTTTAAACTCATCATGAACAAAGAATACACAGCAAATAGTGTTTGTTTGTTTTTTATTTACCAAGATTCTGTGCTCAATAGGTTTTGTGAGAGGTTCAGTGAATCCCACTCTTGCCCTATGAGCTCAATTTGGACCCAGCATTGATCAGCATCCAGAAAAGTAATTAAGGCAGTCACTCTTTGCTTTTGAGTTGGTGCCATATCTGCAATAAAAGCACTGAATTATCTCTGTCTGTCTCCTCCATTTCTTCTCATCTACATTAATGTATGAAGAGGTAGATGCAAAAACAAAAAACAGCCTTTAAAATTCCTATTCTTACCCCTTGATGTAGGTCTCTTCCTCAATCCAGAAGCAGTCAGGTGATTAAAGGCTCTGGAGTTAGGCAGATTGTAACAGCTAAGAGACTTTGTGAAAATTCATTTTAAAGATGAAATGACATGATGCATGCCTAGCACAGTACCTGACACTTAGTAAACATTCAATAAAAGGAGGCTATTATTATTTTACTAGAAACTAATAGTTCAGTCTGGGTACCCTGATGGTACCTTTAGCAGAAGGCGAGAAGAGCAAAAATCTTCTTTCATACAACAGGGATAGGCTTGTAGCCTCCTCACCTGAGGGAAGCCAAGATAATTTTTATTATTATCTGGACATTGGAGGGGACTTGATATCCTACAGTTGTCATTAGCTCACATCCTGCCCTCAATAGTTCACAGAGTTCATTGAGAGACATAGAGTTACTGGCATCCAGTTAGTTACAGCTGTACAGACCCTAAGAAAATTTATTTATTTGACAAATATTTATTGGGCACCTATTTTGTGCTATAGCATGAAGCCCAAAACCAAATATAAGGACTTATGGTTGGAAAAGAATTTTTCTGATTAAAAAAATTAAATAAATAGATTTATGCATTTAATGAATAACCTTAATGAAGAAAGTGAAATTATTTTAAAGTAGAACTTTAAAGAAGTTCGGACTCAATCATGTATTCATTCTATATCATCTACCTGGTATTTAGTATGTAATTTATAAAATGGACATATAGTTTAGTCAAACTCCAGACAAAGAGCCTGGCATTCATCCTTTCTTCTAGATTGGCACCTCTTTAAGTGTGCTCTGGAGACTTTCAGGGACCCTTTTAGGAGGTCTGCAAGATTAAAATTATTCCCATAATAATTCTATAACTTCATAATAATTACTTTCTCTCATGAGTATACAGTGGAATCTTCCACAGGTTATATGACAACAGGCTGAAAGCGGAAGGTGACATGAGAATACAGCTGCCAGATATTAGAGACTTACAAAAATGTAAAATAATGCGATTCTTCTCACAGTTTTTTTGTTTTGGAAATTTTTTCTATAAAGTGTTAGTTATATTATCAATATAATCAATGTATTGTTATCTGTAAATGAATTAATAAAATGTTAAATTATTTTCCATTTTAATTTTTAAAACAGTACATGTTAATAGATATTATTCACATGAACAAAAACGCTCTGAGGTCCTTGATAATTTTTAAGAGTATAAAGGATTACTGACAACATAGTTTGCAAACAAACTGCTGTGCTGGAAGACACTGAGAAATCAAACTTCTCATGATTTTCTTTCTTTCTGTTTATTTATTGATTTTGGAGAGAGAGAGGAAGAAGGAGGGAGGGAGGGACAGAGAGAGAGAGAAACACTGATTTGTTGTTCCACTTATTTATGCATTCATTGGAGCCGGCCAGGGCCTCTTGTGATTTTCTGTCCTCTCCAGGATCAATTTGTTGTCCAAGTTTTAAAATAATCTGTAAGACTAGACTTCCTTTTGCCTTCAAGTCTGAATAAGTGAGCATTTAGTGGTCTATAATGTGAAGATACTCCTTTCCACCTGCCATTCTAGAAACATGATGAGTCTAATGATCCAACCTGATCGTAATATATCTGTCTTGCTTTACAGAGATCATTTCAATTTGCCCTTTCCCTGCCCTCCAGATATATGGTAGCAGCTGACCTAAGCCTGGGTTAATTAAGATGAAATTACTACTTTGCTTGTTCATATCAAAGACAGGAGCTATACTTAACACTGCTCTTTGTGATTCATTGCAACATCATTGATGGATATGAACGTTACACAAATATATTAGAAAGTCTAGATCAAGCTTCTCAACTGGTGTATCATGGCAAGTAACATAGATTGGCTATACTTATACTGAGATGTTGCTCTCAGTTCTCAGGGTAGTCCATGGGGCCTGTAGTAGCCATAAACACTTAGCCTGTAGCCTTGGCCTCATATACCCCACTGTGCAACACACATTTTATTTTCTACACTAGAGGCCCGGTGCACGAAATTTGTGCACTGGGGTGGAGGGGGTGGGGGTGGGGAGAGGCCCTTCAGACCAGCCTGCACCCTCTCGCAGTCTGGGACCCCTTGGGGGATGTCCGCCTGCTCACCTGCTGGCTTAGGCCTGCTCCCCATGGACATCCTTCTTGCAGTCGGGACCCTTTGCTCCTTACCACCCGCCTGCTCTGGCTGAGCGCTCCCCCTGTGGGAGTACACTGACCACCAGAGGGAAGCTCCTGTTTTGAGCGTCTGCCCCTTGGTGGTCAGTGCGCATCATAGTGATTGGTCGTTCTGGTCTTTCCATCCTAACGGTTGCTTAGGATTTTATTATATAGATGTGTAGCAACATGGTTGAGTTGGGAAGCATTGTGACTTGTCAAAATTAATATATAAAAATAAAAATAACCATCAAAGAAATGCAAATAAGGAATGGGATGGAGGGGAAAATACAATAAAAAGAAAAAGGTCTTATATAGACTGAGGATGGTGTATCATTAGGTGAAAATACCGAGTAACTAAATTACCTGAATCTGATCTGAATACTCCCCACTAAACACACACACACACACACACACACACACACACACACACACACACACACGAGAGAGAGACAGAGAGAGACAGAGAAACAAAGGAGATAGCTGAGGTGATGATTAAATAAAGGTTTTTAGGGCCAGATGAAGTCAGTTTAGAATTTAATCCTTAAGTACAAAAGCAGCATTTGAAAATCATCCCCCAAAACATATGTACCCCTTAAGAGGCAAATGCAGAGTCCCATAGAAAACAGATTCAGGCCGAAACCGGTTTGGCTCAGTGGACAGAGCGTCGGCCTGTGGACTGAAAGGTCCCAGGTTTGATTCCGGTCAAGGGCATGTACCTTGGTTGCGGGCACATCCCCAGTAGGAGGTATGCAAGAGGCAGCTAATTGATGTTTCTCTCTCATCAATGTTTCTAACTCTCTATCCCTCTCCCTTCCTCTCTGTAAAAAATCAATAAAATATATTAAAAAAAAAAAAAAAACACCAGGAGAGCGTAGAAAGGACATTCAAGCAGAGGGAACAGCATGTACTAAAACAGAGATATAAGAAACAAAGTCTACTTAGAGAATTATGGAATGCATTAGAGGTAGGGGTGGCAGTGGCAACAGTGATAGGAGAAAAAAAACTATACAGGTAATTAGGGGCCAGATCACAGGTGCCTTGTATGTTATGTTAAGCGTGAACCTTATCCTACTAGTATAGTTTGATAGTCACTGAAAGGCTTCAGACAGGGGGGCGAGGGGTTAGAGAAGAGATGAATGGATCTATATATTAATAAAGAACTGTCATCACCTAAAGGCTATTGTAAAAAATCCATGCTATAAATGATAAAACATTGAACTAAGACTATAGAAATAGAAAGGATGGATTCAAAATATACCAAGGAGGTAAAACTGATAGAACTTGGTGACTGAATAGACGTAAGAGGCAAAAGAAAAGGAAGAGTCAAGCATGCCTTTCATGTTTCTGGCTTGGGAAACTAAGTTGATTACGGTGTCTCAACCAAGTACAGAATAAGGTAATAGCAAATTTGGGAGTGACAAATGAGCTGTGTGTGATGAAATGGGACACTGAAATGGGCAAAAACTAAGTTGATTACGGTGTCTCAACCAAGTACAGAATAAGGTAATAACAAATTTGGGAGTGACAAATGAGCTGTGTGTGATGAAATGGGACACTGTCTAGTAGGCAAATAAACTTGGAAAAGGGACTTGAGATACACACACATCTGAGAAAGAAAAAGAGAGTGAGAGAATAAGAATATAGGTGGTAGCTAAAATTGTGGGGGGTGGGTGTGACTACATAAGAAAGCAATACAAATTGAAAAGAGAAACAAGGTCAGAATCCTGGTTGACAACCAGCATAAAAGGTGAACCAAGGGGACAGAAGTCCCATCAAATAAGGTAGAAATCCAATATCCACTGGCTTTGGCAATTTGGAGATTTTGGGTAATCTTTACCAAAGAAATTCCTGTAAGTAAAATGGAGGCTCTAAGAGATATTAATGAGTTATAGCAGTGAAAGATATGAGGAGGTGCATGAAAGAAGTGAAAATAGCCAAGACTCTCAAGAATCTGGGCTGAGAAGGAAATGCCTGCAGCAGAACCACTCTATCTAAAATTAATATTCTTGTGCTTTAAATGCATTCTCTTATTGATCAGAAAGTTCATTCTATTTATTCCTCTTTTTCCCCCTATTCATTTCAGCCTCATTTCTTCTCCTTAGACCTTAAATATGCTAAAGTCTTTCCCATCTTAAAAAGGCTCTCCCTGTCCCTCACACCCTCTGGTTCTTTCCTACCTCACAACTGAAGTTCTCTCCTCCCGACTTCTCTTCTCCCACTCATTCCTCAACCCTCCTCCCTCTCTCTTCTGGCTTCTGTCCCTACACTCCATTGAAACTGCTCTTGCCAAAGTTGTCAATGATCTTCTTATTGTGAAATCAAATAGGTGTTTTTCAGTCCTATATCTTACCTGACACGCAGCACCATTTTATATTGGCCATGCCCTCCCTCTTGAAATGCTCTTTTCTTAGCTTCCTCATTGCTATACTCTTCCCAGTTTTCTCTATCTCTCTGGCAGTAGAACTAGACTGCTTGGTATGCACTGCTAGTTGAGTCACCTGGGACAAGATACTTAACTTTCTCTGTGCTTCAGGTTTTTCATTCATCTGTAAAATGAAGATAACAACAGTATCTATCTACCTCATAAAGTTACTATGTTTAGCACTTAGAACAGTGCCTGGGACAAAGTAAATACTTATTAAATGCTAACTAAGATAAAATACTGTATGGCTGTCATACCTCTTATCTCCTTTTGGGTTTCGTTTTCCTTTTCCTTTTCCTAAAATAAAGTGTTTCCTCAGGGTTCTATGCAGGTTTTTTTCTTACTCTACATACTAACCCTAGGTGATCTCATTCAATTACAGCAGAGGATGGTCCACAGACCCCTGAGAGTCCCTGAGATACTCTCTGGGGGCCCATAAAGTCAAAATTATTTTCATAATAATATTAATATATTATTTGCCTTTGTTACTGTCTTGATATTTGCAATGATGGCACCTGAGCACAAATCTAAGCAATGACACCAAATTGGGATAGTAGTTATATTATTCCTTGCTGTGTCCTCTTAGCTAAAAAAGAAACAAACCTAGTTTCACTTAAGACTGTCCTTGATGAAATAATGTAAATGATTAATTTTATTAATCTTAACCAATGACTAAACTGCTAAAAAGTATTCTGTGATAAAATGGGAAGTACACAGAAAGCACTTTTGCTGCACACTAAAGTACATATATGGCTCTCTCAAGGAAATGCACCTGGTTGACGGAGTTGTGTGCTGAACCAAATCACTTTTTTCATTGAACAGCAATTTTACCTGACAGAATGGCCAACAGATAAACTAAGGTTATTCAGATCTAGGTATTTAGAAAACATTTTTTTTGAAAATGAAGGAAATAAGCCTGTCACTTAAAAGAAACAAATATTGTTGCCAATGATAAAATTCAAACTTTCAAGTAAAAATTAGAATTTTAGAGAACTTATATCCACCTTTGGACTTGATGATAAACTTTGAGTTTTCTGATGATACTGGTTATGAGATTAACTAATATGATTTTAAAATATTGTATAATGAATAACATTTGCCAGAGCTATATAACTCAGTGAACCAGTATTTTTCAAATGAGCAATACATGATATCCATTTAAAGTATGGCAGACTAATAAATTTTTAACATGAATAAAATGCTCATTGATATGGTTTCAGATTCTATAACACAACCAACCTTTAAGAAACCACTACTTGTTGTATAAAAGAAAAAAAAATACTTCCTTTTACCAATGACATATCTATGTGAAGCTTAAGAGTATGTATTTATGTACTTCAACCAAAACAACGTATCATAAGAGAGTGAATGCAGAAGCCACTGAAGAGAATCCAATTATCTTTTATTAAGCCAGACATTAAAGAGATTTGTGAAATGTAAAATCAATGCTGTTCTTCTCACTAAATATTTTTTATTTTGAAAATAATTATTTTTTCAAAAATGTTATTTATGTTAACATGTAATAGGTTATTATTTTTAATGAAATGATAAATACATTTCTTAAATTTCTCAATTTTAATTTCAAATGTGAAAAAAATTGATAGGTATATGTAACCCACACATAAACAAACGCTCCTCTGGAATCCTCAATAATTTATAAGAATGAAAAGGAATGCTGAGGACAAAAAAATATTTAAGAATTTCTAAATTATACTAACACTATTCATGTATGTGTGAGTGACTCCTAGCCATTCATTATCTTGTATATTCCATATACACATGCATCCATGTTAATGTATTTTTTCTGAGTAAGTTCTTAAGAGGATAGGATTTTTCTATATATAAGCAAATGTGTTGTACACATTGTTGTATACATTATGTGCTTGTTATGTACAAAATGCTGCACTTGTCGGACACGTATACCACCAAATCCAGTACTTCTTGCATTGTCTGTGTGTAATTTTTTTCATTTTATTTTGAGGAGTATTTTTTTTATTTTAAAAATATTTTTTATTGATTTCAGAGAGGGAGAGAGATAGAAACATTGATGAGAGAGAATCATTGATCGGCTGTCTCCTGCACACCCCTCAATGGGGATTGATCTCACAAACCGGGTATGTGCCCTGACTGGGAATTGAGGTGCAACTTCCTGGTTCATCTGCTGATGCTCAACCACTGAGCCACGCTGGCTGGGCTTGAGGACTATTTTTTTTTAATTGGCAAATGTGTTCTTAAAACAAAGCAGAAACATTTGGGTGGTGGGCATATGATGCAGTATCTTGTAATACAGAAACCCACACCTGAAATCTATATGATCATGTCAACCAATGTCACCCCAACAAATTTAATAAAAACAAACAAAAAAGCACAAACAGACTAAAAGGAAAAGGACCTCTATGACATACTATTCTAAATCATGATAAGGCACACATTGTGGATTTATACCAGAGTATCCTTCATTCCTTATCCACTTGTAGCACAGTTATCTTCACTTAGACCTATAACAGGGCCTTACAGAATTATGACTAATACCTGTGCCACTTAATGTACCTACTGGTACTATGAGGAGAAAAAAGGATCAGCATCCTGCTTATACCTTACCTTATTATAAGGGAACTAAGTCTTGAGAGAAGAATTACTTAAGAGTATGTAAGTATGTTCAAATGCTTCAGATACAAACTAATTTAAGACTAACTTTTAGTTTTATTGCACGGGGGAGAGGGGGAGGGGGGAGAGGAGGACAGGGAGAGAGGGGGACAGGGGAAGAGGGAGAGAGGAGGAGAGGGAGAGGGAGAGGGAGAGGGAGAGGGAGAGGGAGAGGGAGAGGGAGAGAGAGGGAGGAAGGGAGGGAGGGAGAGAGAGGGAGAGAGAGAGAGAGAGAGAGAGAGAGAGAGAGAGAGAGAGAGAACATCAATGTGAGAGAGACATATTGATTGGTTGCTTCCCACACATGCCTGACCAAAGCCAGGGATCGTGGTTCTTGCCTTTGACCAGGAATCGACCCTGCAATCCTTCAGTGCATGGCCAATGCTACAACCATTGAACCACACTGGCCAGGGCCAAACATATTTATCATTTTTAAATGGATAAGTGATTATACAACTTAATGTATTTGCTTAAAGTAGAAACACACAAACCCAGGTGTCAAATAAGAGGTGAATTAGAGAAAAAGGTTAACAAAAAACTCTTTCTCAAAAAGTTCTTACCATTCTTCATAGTCCAACATACAGGGGAGGGGGTGTTGTTAGCGAGACATTAGACCTATATTTAAGTTAATAGCTGTTAAAAAGGAACTGAATCCACCTCCTCCAAACCCCCATAACTTACCCTTGTGCATACATTTATTACACTGTCTTCTAACCACTGATTTTCTTACTCTCTTTCTGAGGGTAGACATCATGACTTATTCACCTTTTTATCCTTGGCACATCGTTTGATATCTAGCAATCTGATTTAGTTTGAGACCCTCTGTGCCTATAATAGAGACTTCCTACAAATGCTGACCCTAAAAGCTAAAGACTGCAATACCCTTTTTCAGAAACTCCATAATTTTGAGAAGCTATATAATAGTGTGATTATTCTCTGTCTTACCAAGGCTGTGCAGAGCCCATGTATACTTAACTACTTGACAAACTTGTTTGTTTACAGCTCATTATCTACGCAACTGAGAAGATATATGCAGAAAAGCAAAACTACAGACCAATGCTTGGCTAAAGGCACTGTCAATCAAAGATATCTCAAAATAGACTATTAACATTTTAGAAATCCCATTTTTACTATAATTTTTTTAGAAAGACTCAGTGTTTTTAAAGCATAGTCTGATATATGTAGGACTAATTACCTTTTGGTCCTAAAAAACTGAATCAAATGTGAATTTATATAATTCTCTTTTTGATTATTAACATTTGTTTTGAGTCACTATCAGCAGCACTGCTCAACAGAAATATGTGAGCCACATAGCTAATTTTAAATTTTCTAATAGCCACATTTTAAAAAGTAAAAAAGAAAGGTGAAATTAATTTCGATAATTACTTGTTTAAGTTGATATATACAAAATACTAGCATGTCAATATGTAATCAATGTTAAAAATTAAGATATTTTACTATTTTTTGGTATCAAGCCTTCAAAATCCAGTATGTATTTTATTTTACACTTAGAACACATCTCAGTTCTGTCTAGTCACATCTGAAATGCCAAAAAGCTAGCAGCTATTGTACTAACTACTGTACTAACTAACTACTGTACCGCACAGCATAGTCCTAGGCGATTCAGAGAGAATTCTCCTTCACAGCTAGAAAAACTGCCTTCATATCTAAGGAAACAAGTTTTAGATTTTTTTAAAAATTAGAAGTGATTATGGTTAACTCCTTTTGCAGTAACACCTCAATTAAGTAGAAGTGGATTCAGTATAAAAAGCTCATAACTTAGTGAATTCTTTAGAAGGCAGCATTTATTTGCCTAAAAATACCCCTGAGAGGAAGCCAAAATAGGTTATTATTTCTCCGTTCCCACTCTATGAGGGAGGGGTGTGTGTACAGATTTCATTTGCTGTCTCTTCCTTCATTAATTTCTTCTTTACTCATGTAGGAAACCCTAGTTTTCTGACTCAGGAAGTGGCTAAAGCAAAAATATCTAGCACGTTTCTTTTCAGTGGCGAATATATTGTCTCTAGGGATAAGCCAGGAACCTGACCTCATGCATGACAGTATTCAGGGTTATCTGCAGAGCATCAATACCCACTACCCAGAAAGGGCTTGGGAAAGAAGTTTTCCCATAGAGAGGAGGAACACATTAGGCTTTTGACCATCTGGAGCTTATTAAGAGGTGGATACTTAGATAAGAGCAGGGTCATGTGACCATCTTTTTCAATCTCGCTCTGCTGGATCTGCAAACCTGATTTAATTCTGTGATTTACAATTCAATAACACCCAACAGAACACCTTTAGGGATGCAGTGGAATTGGCAGTCTCCCTTACAGCCTAGTCAGCAGCTAAGTCCATTCTTCCCAAAGCCTCTCTTCCCTATCTGGAGGCTCTACTAACACTGGGTCACAATGCTGTGACCTGCTATGGTTCTAGGAGGGGGACAGCAGGTCTGTCGGGAAGAGGAAAAAAAGTTCATCCTTTTCTTAGGGGAAGTGGGGGAGAACAGGAAAACAAAGGCAGTATACAGCAGAGGTAGCAAGGTTTACAAGAGGAAGATGAAATGAGTGGTTAAGAAACGTACACATACACACACACAAACACACAGAGTCACTACTCTTTGTTGCCAGTTACATGACGGCCAGCAAATGAGTATGTTCAGTCCCCAGTGAGAATGATATTGAGAAGGCTCTTTAGACAGCCTAGTGAGGTTGCCTAGGAAGTAACAGGAGAGAAGAGGGGATTGGAATAATGAATGAGCAGCAAGGAGAGTTTTAATCTACCTCCTGTATAATTCATAAAATTTTCTTCTGGCAACATAAAGCTCCTATTGCAGTATCATATTCAAAATAATGAGCCTATATATCTCTGATGGTGTCAATATTAAGACTCAAGCTCCTACTTAATCCCAAGGAACAAGATTATTAAATCTAGTGCTCAAGGGACTAGATATTAAATTTCAAACAATTTACCTTTAAGATCTAATTTAAGTAAGGCATAGCAGACCTAGTTTGAACCACTTTTTCCTTCAGATCTCAACCATCAACATATTAAAATAAGTTTAAAAAAACAGGTGGAAAAGTTTATCTCTCTTTTAATAGGTACAGGGTAGCATGAATTTGTGTATGGGGGGAGAGGAGAAAGAGAAGATGTAGGAAGGTATACAACATGCAAATATAGTATGGTAAAATTTAACAATAGAAACAAAGGAATTATAGTTTTGCCTTTCTTAATCAAGCCAAACATCTATTTCAGATTGAAGATTTAGATTCCAGTTACTCCTCTGGGCAAATGAGAGATGAGGGTGGACCCTTCTCAAACTATCAAAAAGTATTTACTGACCACATGCTACACCCAAGGCATTTTTGCAAGGTACTGGGCCATAACAATGCAACCAGTCAACAGAGGCCCACAAAGGAAAGCCTCTTGTTCTGTGGTAGGTAATTCTCTCCTACCTGTAGTTCTTCAGCATAATAGTTAGCTAGATATAAACACTTTACATAAATAATGAACAACATAGACTGATGAACAAGAACAGACCCAGAAACAAGGAGGCATGGATCAGACTGTCGGGCCTCAGAGGGAGGGTAAGAGAGGGAGGGGGTAAAGGGGAGAGATCAACCAAAGGACTTGTGTGCATGCTTATGAGCCTAACCAGTGGTTAAGGACAACAGGGGGGTGGGGGCATGCGTGGGGAGGGGTGTGGGATGGGAATGGGGGGATGAGGACAAATATGTGATACCTTAATTAATAAAGAAATTAAAAAAAAATAAACACTTTACATAAATGGTCGAGTAGCTTTTCAAGTCATCCTTACCAGATGGGCTGCAGTTCACCAGGGAATGTGTGAACTTAAAAAAATAAAATACTCACTGTGGTTGATGACAAGGAAGAGAAAGTGAGAACAGATTGTAAATTCTATATTTATTCTTTGGGAGATTCTTAAAACAACACAAATAGAGATAACTTATCAGGGGTTACAGTGTAAGGTTCATTAAAATATGCAGAACAATTAAAAAATTGCAAAATTCAAGTCAAACACATTATATTAAATAATGAAGAATAAGATGAGCATGAATTTGTTCTCCAAATCTTAGAATACTAGGAACCAGGAGTTTAAATCTTAACCCTTGAAAGGAGGTTAAGGAACAGGAAAAGATGGCCACATTATACACACACAGTGGCAAGAGCCCTGGGCTGGGGGAAATGATCTGCATCTTGGTTCTAGCTCTTCCCCCAGGAGAGTATGCAACCTCTGAAAAGTGGCCGTAGTTTATTTGCAAAAGGCGGTTGGAATTCTAGCTCTTATAGTCTATGGTAACTACAGAACTGCTTCTAGAAACTAAGTAGGTAGGATTTGAGAAATGAGAAAATGTAGGAAAAACGACACCACCAATATTTCTGATATATCTTTTTTCTATACTCAATAAGAATGGCTTCTATTTATTACCTTTATGAAAGACCAGAGCAATTAGAGGAACTGGTAATCTAGCAGTCAGTTTTATTGCTAAAGTATTGTCTTAAAAGAGAAACAAAATAGCAAGACTGCTTCTAGGGTTGAACTTTCCTAAGATCAAACATGAGATGAACAAAGTACTGATCTATACTAGCCAAGAAATATCATACTAGGATGCTTTCAGCTCAGTATTCCCATCCACCCCTACTCTCCTGACACTGGAGCACCATAGAAACATTCAGATAGAATTCCCACAGGTAAAGGATCTTTTCCAGTGGCTCTGCCAGGAGATAGTCTTCAGCCACCTGGGGGAACTTTCTGGAAATCTGAAGATAATGTAAGTTTATATAAAATGGGTGTTTAGAAGCAACAAGCTATTTCCTCTAGCCACTAATGTGGAGATATTTCCATATTGGTATATATTTATGTAAGAAGCACAGAATCTTTTCTTAGGACAATGAATTTTTTTGGCAGGTTTTAAATTATGTATTTTCCTTTTTAGTCATTACATTGTCTTCCTCTTTTTTCAGCCTTCATATACATACTAACCTGATCTAGGTTACTCCTAAGAGAGATAAGTGGTTTGTATCTCCATCCCAATAACATTTATAAAATGACTATACTTTAAAAACTGCTGCCGAAACCGGTTTGGCTCAGTGGATAGAGCGTCGGCCTGCGGACTGAAGGGTCCCAGGTTCGATTCCGGTCAAGGGCATGTACCTTGGTTGTGGGCACATCCCCAGTAGGGGGTGTGCAGTAGGCAGCTGGTCGATGTTTCTCTCTCATCGATGTTTCTAGCTCTCTGTCCCTCTCCCTTCCTCTCTGTAAAAAATCAATAAAATATATTTAAAAAAAAAAAAAAAAAAAACTGCACCACTAAGTTCCCGAGGACCCATAAAAGGCAACTGGGTTTCATTTGCTACAATTAAAAGCATCAGCCTAGCTAGTGTGACTCAATGGTTGAGCGATGACCCATGAACCAGAAGATCATGGTTCGATTCCTGGTCAGGGTACATGCCAGGTTTTCCGGCTGAGTCCCCGGTGGTGGGCGTGCAGGAGGCAGCTGATAGGTGATTCTTTCTCATCATTGATGTTTCTATCCCTCTTTCTCTCCCTTCCTCTCTCTGAAATCAATAAAAACATTTTTTAAAAGCGTCATATTTTGCACTTGAAATCTAGCAGAACACTTTGATGATAATATACAAACACTATGAATAAATGGATTAATGACTAGCTAGCTACATAGCAAATACTTTTGAAAGATTCTGTGTCATAAGTAGTAGGCAAATCAAAGAGATAACACTAATTTTTTAGAGAGTAACAGATTATTTTATCTATAGCATCCCAGAAAGGGCATCCATGTTCTGTATAAAAGCCCAAGTGAACAAAAGGTGTCAAAGTGCCACCTCACTACCAGAGACCTAGTGGAAAGAAGTCTCCTTTCCAGAGTCTGAGTAGACTTGGTCAAAATCACCCACAGCTGTAAGTCCACCTTATAAAATCACCACATCTTAGACAGTTAGAGACAATCCAGTCACTCAAAGAAAGGTGAAATCACTTTTCCAAAATCATGGCCTAACAAAGATGTCGTGATCCTGCTAAACTCAGAAGTTTGACTCAATACAAGCAGTTTTCTCTCATGAGCCCTAGGGCTCTCCATCCTTTCAAGATGACCACTCCCCCTTCCATCCCTGGCCTCCAAGGCCCCATCAGCAACAAGCTGACAACTTTCCATACTTTGGAAGCCTCGGGCTCCACCACACCCTACTCTCTTACGGGCCCTGGCGGAATATTATTGAAACACAAGCACATGTCCAAGAGCTGACAAACCAACACTTAGGGCCTGAATAATCCAGCTCCCGTCAACTCTCAGAAACTAAATCTTAGATCCCCATGAATCCGCCCCTTTTGCTTGAACGTCTGGCTCTTGCGCTGGCCCCTTCAGCTTGCATGGCCCCAACTAGCTCGGGTTCCCGTGGCCCTTTTCCTGTCCTTCGCTTCGGGTTCTCGGCCGCAGCTCACGCTCAGTTTCCCCGTCTGGAGAATCCTTGGAGGTCGGGAAGACACCCCGCCAAGAGGCCTCTGGAACCTGACATTGAATGGGCCCAGCATCCTCCTCGCTCTCGCTCTCGCTCTCGCATGGTCCACGCCCCAAGCTCCCTGTCTGTGCCAAGGCTCCCCGGCCACCTCGCCACCCTCCGCGCATCCCGCCGGGGCCCAGGCTCCCCCTGCACCCCTCACCCCAGCCCCTGCTTCCGGGCTTTCCCTGCAGTTCTGCTTCCGGCCCTCGGCGTCCCCCGGCCCGCGCCCCCGGCGCCCGTGCCGCCCGCTCGCCGGCTCTCACCGCTCGAAGAGCAACCGCACGGAGAATACGCCCGCCGCCAGCGGGAACACCGAGAGGATGTGCCGGGCCTGGGGGTAGCCGTAGCCGTCGCCCGGGCCCTCGAGGTCGGCCCAGCTCACGTTCTGGGGCATCCAGAAGCGCTCGCTCCACAGCCAGCCCCACAGCAGGCCCAGGGCGCCCGCCGCCGCTGTCGCCATCTTACGCCCGCCCCGCGGCCGCCACAGCCTCAGCCGCCGCCACAGCCAACGGAACCCGCGGGGAGGCGGCCCCGGGGCGGGGCCGGGCCGGTGGCCGCCCCCTTCCGGCCCCTTCTCGTTCCCCGCACGTCTCAGCCCGGGTCACACCCCTTCCCGAGCCTCCTCCGCGAAGCCGGGCCTCTCCAACGCCCCTCTCGCCTCCCCGCCCACCTCGCTCGCCGCGGATTCCTCGGACTTCGTGGCGGACCCCGCCCTCCAGACTGGCCACACCCCTTCCCGAGCCTCCCTCAGCCCCGCCCCCGCCAGAGCCCCGCCCCTCACCCAGCCCCGCCTCCCCCAGCCCTGGCCCCACCCCCTCTGGCCTCAGAACGCTGGTCCCGCCCTCTTTTGCTATCAGTTTCGGCCACGCTTCTTTTGCCTGTCCACCTACTGCCACACCCCTTATTTCGGGGCTAGCTCCCTAATAGGGACATTCCTTTTTCTCAGCCCGGGCTACTCAAAGCTGTTCCCGTTCCCGTTCCCAGGCTGGCTGTACTCATCTCTCCACTCCCCGCTCTCATCTGAGCTGGACCCGCCTACTCTTCTCCACCACCAGAGGCGAGCTAGAATGGTTTTAAAAGAAGTTAAAAATCTAAATCTCTACCTCTTATCTAAGGACAGATAAAGTAACTATCACTAGTATGGCAGCAGTTAAAGGGTTTCAAAGAGAGAAAAGGAAAAAAACAAAACTCCAGCCATTCTAAGGAGTACATTAGGTTTGCTTTAACTCAGTGGTTCTCAAACTTTAGTGCACCCCAGCTCAGCCATTAGCTTGTTCCATCTCCTACATGGAGAGTTCATTAAAAGTTTCCTGAGGCCCATCCAAAGAGATTAATTCAGGAGGTTCAGGGTAGGGCCCAGGAATTTGCATTTCTAATTTCTAAAAAACTCATAGGTGATGCCTTTGCTGTTGGTCTGAGAACCAGTGCCTGAAACCATTTTTCTCCAAACCCAACAATAGCTTAATGTTAACTACCCTATCTATATTCAAGATACATTTTAAAAGAAGTAAGTCCTCCATGATCCCATGGTAATTCAAATCAGAGCCCCAAGGAACAGAGAACATGCTAACTTGGCATGCAGGAACACACAATGATTTTGGTCTCAAGATCTATCCCCATCCCTAGCTCATGTGGCTCAGTTGGTTGAGCATAGTCCCATGCACTAAAGAATTGCAGGTTCAATTCCCAGTCAGGGCACATGCCCAGGTTGCAGGTTTGATCCCCAGTGGTGGTGCGTGCAGCAGGCAACCGATCAATGTTTCTCACATCAGTATTTCTCTTTCCCTCTCCCTCTCTTAAAAAAACACAACCATATATACACAAAAATATATACACATATATAAAACGTATATATATACGTTTTAAAAACACATTTGTAGCCCTGGCTGGTTTGGCTCAGTGGATAGCGCGTCGGCCTGTGGACTGAGGGGTCCCAGGTTCGATTCCGGTCAGGGGCACATGCCTGGGTTGCGGGCTCAATCCCCAGTAAGGGTTGTGCAGGAGGCAGCTAATCAATGATTCTCCCTCTCCCTTCCTCTCTAGAATCAATAAAATATTTTTTAAATAAATAAATAAATAAAAACACATTTGTACTATTTCTCAACCTCTTGGCTGTTACAAAACTTATTGCTCATGAAATATGTAATGAAAGCTTTGTCCAGAAGTGATCCCACCAGTACAATGGTGTTGAAGAGTCTCCTTTTCCCACTTCACCAAATGAGAAACATCATCCTATTGCCACCATCAACATATCAAGTCCAAACAAGTTGCCTTCATTCAGGAGAGCTGAGAGAATAAACAATAAACACTTTTTATTTGGCTGTCATTTTTGTTTTTCTAAGAATGTTTATTGTTTTTTCTAAGAATGTTTATCTGGTCATTCTCTTAAAATGACTCTTTTATTATTTTAATTATGGAGCTAGTCCTTGTTTCTACTCTTTATACCTATGTCTGCCTTAGCCCTTGAAAGGCATAGAAAAGGGTTCTAAGTGTAATCTCAGTGCCCATGTACCTGATATATGGTGACATACTCAACTGATAGCCATAAATGCCAGCCATAGGCACTCAGACTTTATTGTATAAAGTCAGGAGATATTGTATCACGTAGATAGGTTAGAGTAGCAGTGTGTCACAGTAAGAGTGGCTAAACTGAAGCCAGGATTGGATATTTTATGAAGGTCAACAGGAGCTTCTGGATAACTGTTCAGTGAACAAGGCTTTCTAACCGACTTTAGCTTATGGTGGAGCAAGAGCAAAAAGTAGTTAGAAAACCAGGCAAAACCCTGAAACGCACAGTACCCCTGGAAAACATAACAGATGACTCAAAAAGCATGCCTCTCTCCAAGAAAATCCACACTTCCCATTTAAAAAAAAAAAAAGTGCCTTAACAATTGGGTCGATTGCCTGTGCAGGCAAGGAAATCAAACAACCAACTATGCCTTTGCTCAGAGTGGAAAACAAGTCCATTTCAGCAGAGGCATTTGGAAATTCCATTTGGCATTTTAGGCCTAATTGTAAGGTAAATTATTAATGTTAAGTACAATTAACAATAAAAACCCACCATTATATTCTGAATTGGTAAAACAAACGGCCCATTTTGAATGTACACATTAATTCTCTTGCCAAGTTGCTTTCAATTTTCAAGAAAAATTTGTCTACCTTCAGGATGAAAGCCCCCAAAATCATCCCAACACCACCACCTAGTGGTGAGGTATATTAATAGCACTTCACTTAAACCCACATCAGATCTTTTTCTTTCCAAACTGCTAAGGTAAAAGTAGGTCCGGAGAGTCTGTAACAATGTAAAAAAATAATAATGAAAAAGGAACATTGAAAAGTTCAAATGTAAATTTAAAGCTTTATTGAATAAAAATGTTTCAGACTAAGCAAGACTGTAAGAAAGCAGAACATTTTACATCTCTAAAAAATATTAGAGCTAAATCTCTAAAAATGCAGTACAAAGAAAAGCCTATAGCTTAAAACACCTCCCTTCACCACATATAATTTGGAATATCAATTATGTACAACAAATGTACTCAAGCTTATAATGTTCCAACAACATAACACTAGGAACCCCCCCCCCCCCCCGCCCCTACACACACACACACACACACACACACACACACACACACACACACACGCCTATAATTGGTTTAATTGCACCCTGGGAATACTGTCTGCCATAAAAATCAATACATTTCAGAGCTGATAGGAATTAAAAACTTAGTGTCCCAAAAAGGGGATCTGAAGTGAAATATATGGTTTGGGGGTCTGAGCTCAAGTTGTTTAAGGCAGTTTCCCCCTCCCCCTGTTATTCCTTCTTTAAACTCATTTTGCTGTAACATGAATCATGGCAAACAGTAATATAAAAGATCTTAATAAAATATTGTATCTTTTAGCAAATTATGAGAAGCACAGATACCACAGAGAAGAAAGCAATCACTTGGGGTATAGTCACACTTGTTGGCAAATACTATAGTTTTCTTAGGAGACAGTGGATCTCTCCAAGCACTGAAGGTGCTTAAAAGGTGTTTCAGAAAGATGTTTGTGTTATATCTCAAGAATCCAGTTTAGGATGTGGTTTAAAGAGCAGGAGTGCAAAGCAATAAATCCCCCATATATATCTGAGTAAGGTAGTTAATCTAAAATTTTAAAAAAGACTAAATATTTGATTTCTTAATAGTTGAATACTAAATTAAATTGGTATTCATTTAAAAATATACAAACTGTGCCCTTTATACTAAAGTGCATACAGTAATATTGTTTAGGCCCCTAAATCCCTCTGTATGATTCAATTTTTAGTGTAACAATGTACTATACTAATCATCTATCTATTTCATATTGCCTTTCGGGAATACAGTGGAATCTGGACTATTTCAGTTGGAATATTCCCCTTCTCTTTTATAAGATCTTAAAGCACTTATGTATATTATCATGGCTAAAATAGAGGATTTAGGTAATGTTATCTCTAGCATTTAGAGATAAGCTGCAGTATGGGATTTTTTTTTTTTTTTGAAGCAAGAACTGTTTCCCCAAATTACTTCCACATAAATTACAGTTTATGCTAAGATAACTGTATACATACATCACTCTGATAAAGGGCAGTGGCTCACTAACACTAGCACAAGATAAGGCCCAGCACCACAGCAGTTTATCATTCCTCATCCTCGTCCTCATCCTCATCATAGTACCGATTTCTCTTTATCTGCTCCTCTACAGACAGCTCTTTGACTACGTCTCCCTCCCAGAATCCCACATCCTGGGACTTCTGATTCTGAGTAGTGAATTCTTTAGGAGAGGTGTTGTCTGCAAAGCTGGACCAATTTGGAGACTTGGGTTCTAGTGGAGACTGCTGTTTGAAAAGGTTTCTATCATCTTCATCTAAGTTTGCACCATTTTCTACAAGATTCTCACTCCCCATCTCAAAACCATAGACTTCCTTACTTCTCCTCCTCCCTGTCTCCCCTCCTTTAGATTCCTTGTTTTGCCAGGTTGTTTTTCCCACACTCCCATTCTTCTCAGAGGCATTGGCATTTTCCACTTGTTTCCTTCCTGCTGCTATTCCTCCTACAAACTCCTCACTCTGCTCTGACATGCTCCAGCCCTTCCTGAAAGGTGGGGACAAGGATTTGGGGCTCTTGACGGAAGTGGTTCGAAATGAAGCTGCTACAGTGAATGGGCGGCTTCTTTCCTTCAGTGAAGAAGATCGTCTCAACTTCTTCAGATCCAGATCTACATCCTCCAGAGCTTCAGGCTTGCTGATTTCATCCTCAGGAGGCCACTTGGGCTTGGATACTTTTATTCCTTCCTCCAATGTACTTCCTGAACTGCCAAGTTCAGTGGGGGGCGGCCAGGCGATCCTTAACTTCTTGGTTTCCGCTGGCCTGTCTTCTTTCTCTGGCTGAGAGGAGGCCTTGGCTTCCATACTTGCGGTGAGCACACCCACCTTGGCAATGGGGGCATCTTCTACCCCTGAGCTCTGAGGGGTCTCTCCTGCATTTGGAAGTTGGGCTGGTCTCTCCAGTGTCTCTTCATTTTCATTTTTGCTTGCCCACAGATCTTTGTGTGGTCTGTGCCCAAAGCCTTCATCATAGTTGCCTTTAGATTTAAAGAGTTGATTGAAGTGAGGCTTGCAATAGATTCTCCCATGTAATGATGCATATGTTCCAAGACTGTTGTTAAAAGAAAAAGAGCATGAAGTTAACAAATCTGTATGTTCTTATTTACACCAGCAGGCTGAAATCTGGCAATTGCAGTATTTTCAGATGACAAGTGAGAAAAATATAAAAACACAACAATCACCTAGGATTATCTGCTTTATTTATTTATTTATTTATTTACTTACTTATATTTTGTAGCAATAAGGTCTATTTATTTATTTTTTTCTCTACTCTTTTGAAAATATTTTTTAAAATTAATTTCAGAGAGGAAGGGAGAGGGAAAGATAGAAACATCAATGATGAGAGAGAATCATTGATCGGCTGCTTTCTGCATGCCCCCTACTGGGAACCAAGCCAGCAACCCGGGCATGTGCCCTGACCAGGAATTGAACTGTAACCTTCTGGTTCACAGGTGGATGCTCAACCACTGAGCCACACCAGCTGGGTTCTCTACTCTTTTAAAGCATAACAGTTTTATTATCCTTATAAAAAAACATGCCCCTTGCCGAAACCGGTTTGGCTCAGTGGATAGAGCGTTGGCCTGCGGACTGAAGGGTCCCAGGTTTGATTCCGGTCAAGGGCATGTACCTTGGTTGCGGGCACATCCCCAGTAGGGGGTGTGCAAGAGGCAGCTGATCGATGTTTCTCTCTCATCAATGTTTCTAGCTCTCTATCCCTCTCTCTTCCTCTCTGTAAAAAAAATCAATAAAATATATTTAAAAAAAAAAAAAAACATGCCCCCTTCCAGACCTGAACCTTCACAAGACATCTTTCTACCTGGTACATTTTTTCATTTTCAAATGATTTCCTTACCCTTTGTCAAAACTGTTAAAAAAACAAAACAAAAACAGAACTTTATCTAGGAACTCTTGCCTAGGTAATCCCACATATCTCTGATCACTCACATATTTCCCAAGTATTTACAACCTATAACTACTTACAATGATATTCCTTTGTAAAAGTTGAATCTTCTTCTTCCTAGTTTCCCATTTGTGTTATAATTTAAAAGCACATTGTTACAGGAATGGGTACAATGTGCTGCAAAAAGCTGGCACTCAACAGATACGAGTGACTGAATACAGTTAACAGGAGAACAGTGCGCAGTTGCCGGGAAGTAAGTCTAACATAATGTCCGTGCTGGACAGGCCTGCAGGAGATTTGGTGTCTCTCACAGGGTGAGACATTTTAAAGGAGGTATAAAAACAGCAGCCTTTCCACAGGAGAAATATAAAAATTCAAAAAATTCAGAAAAATGTGCTTTGGAGGGGAAAAAAATGAAGTGGGAAAAAAGGGACCAATGAGTAGAAGTTAGAGAGGCACACACTGGCTCAGTGGAAGGAATGTTGTCGAGCTAGAGCCATCTCACACTGGAACTGGCTGTCGTGCAGATGCCAGGACACCTTCCAAGGGCATTTGAGAAGGGAGGCTTGCTCTGGAAGGAAAGCTGGAGGAAGTGACATCCTGGCTTCGTAATTACAACGAGTTAATATGGAATATTCCCCCAATTGGCCACATTTACATCCATACTTTGAGTTACTTGGAAGAAATGATACACATAATGACTATTTTTCTCAGAGAGAAAACAAAGCAACATACAGAAAAATACATGCTCTTCCGGGCCTATGATTATTGCTATTGTTACCATTTATACAGCACTCGGGACAGTCTGAAGTGGGAGCTTAGATAATTATCCCCCTGAAATTCCTTAACTTTATGATTCTATGACACAAAGGGAAAACATTCTATTGAATTAGGTCATAGGGGGTCTTACCTGCCACTCTATTATTTAAGCTTCAGTCCTAACATGTAAATTAATACATCAATGCACCAAGAAGTTCCAAATACCGCAACCATTTGATATGAAATACTTGTCACTAAACAGTACTTTTTACTTTTTTTCAGGGGCGTCCAATAGCACCCTATCAGCACAATAGCTGTTAGTATCAGCACTCTAAAAGCCAAAGACTCCCTTCCGGGGGGTCCAACTATACAGAGAGTTGGCTTGCTTTAGTCTCACTTACCTAAGTTTGTTGTTGCAATAGGAGCAACGGAAGCAGCTGACATGAAACACCTGCTGGTTGGCCAAGAGACGCTCCATCGGGTAGACTGTCTTCTGACATTCCACACAGGTCTCTCTTGCAGGTATCTGAAACTTCTAGGAAAAGGAAAAGGACAACTTTCACTTAGCATAGGCAGTGATGAGTTAGTACTCTGCTGAGATGGGCCCTGAAATTTACTTTGCTATCTAAGGGCTCCCTAACCTGGCCTGTTAATTCTCACAGGAACCCTAAGTCCACTGTGATTGTATCAGCTGGCTCTTTGAAGCCAAGAGGCTGTCCTGAATCCCCTTCCCAGACTGTTTGGCTGCCCTAAGCGTAGCAGCCACTGAGGATGGGTGGGTCTAGGGCTTAGACAGGCCACAACACACAAAATGGCACATACAAAATGTTTCTGCAGACAGGAAATTAGGAGAAAATATCACACACAAGAAGGAAGAAGTGTGATGGTTTCATTCAAGTGCCAAGGGAAAACAGGACAGACTTTATAAGAACAAATTCTGAAGGGGAAAATTTTCAAGGAGAGGAAGAGCATTTGGCTTTGGGAATTAGGAAAAGACACTTTGATAAAGCATCTTTTAGTTCCCTCTGCTTATAATCTTGACTTGCTCAATTCACGAGGCACAATCTTTTTAAATTAAGTCAAAACTGACACATAAATGGGACAATTTAAAAGAGCCACAAACTATTTTATTAGGACTCCAGAAGAAAGCATAGCCCAATAAAGCTATAAGTTCTAACACCTTAAAAACCCCCACACAAAACAATGGAGAATAAAACTAAAAAAATGGGAAGTCATAACCGAGTGAGAATCATGAACTGTTTGTAAAGTGTGGAATAGGGTGGGGTGAGCACAGGTGTTCTAGCCGGTAAATAAACCCAATTCTAAAGAGCATAAAATACTTGGTATTCAAGCACTGATGAAAGCCAGAAATCCAAAACTGTAAGTTTTTACGTAATAAAAAATGGTTACATGGCTCCTAGGGGTGGGGGTTCCAAGTCCTTAGGTGTGTGTAACCCTTCACTTGCCCAAACAGAAATACCTCAACCAGTAAATGCAGAAGCAGCTTCGGTTAAGGAGGCCAGGAGGCTCTCACAGGCACGTGGGTGGCCCCGTTGCTGCCAAGACCAGTGTGGTGTTAATAATGCAAATGAGTTCCAAGGTCCAGGACCCGAATGGTTAAGGTAAGCTTAAAACAAACCCGGTATGGGCAAGATAGAATTTTGATTTAAAAAACCTGAAAATAGACCCATAAAAATTTCACACTGCTGGTTCACTTGTCACATGATTCACTAGGAGGTAAGGCAAAAAGTAGGAATGGTTTTTCAAGCAGATTTGGACAGGAAACGAGAATAGAAAATGGGCATGAAATGAAAGTAAAGGGGAAGAGCTGTAAAAAGGAGTTCAATAAAATTAGTGGGAAACTCCCAAAGAGCACCAAAGTATTTAAGAATGAAGGAGCAAAATTGAGTGGAAATGGCTCCTTAATAACAACCCCCCCTCCATTCCTAGGGGTACAGTCCTACAAAGAAAAACTTAAAGAATCAAAGACCACAGGCTACAACCTAGTTTACCAAGCATAAGGGAGGTATTCAAATGTGATCAAATGTTGCGATATTGAATGCCATTGGAAGTAATTAAGGCATTGTTTGGAGCTCCGAATTATTTTTTTCTTATGAACACTTCTAACAAGATAGGACCTAAGTGGAGGTGTCCTTGAATAGTTTAATTAGGTTTCTCTAAAAGGACTAGGCCCTTATCTAGCAAGCAGGAGATACATTAAAATGCAGAATGATTCAGTATAATAGTACAGTTGAAGCCACTGGAGAGAGCTGGTACAACTCACAATTCACATAATGTGAAAGTAATAGGACAAATGTATTTATCAGATTGAAAATATTTTTCAGCTGCTGGGTGGATTCTGTATTTTTTTTTTTTTTTAACACTTGGCTTAGAAAAGTAAGTATTCATTCTGGTCAGTAAAGACAGAGCAGGAGACAAATTCCCCATGGTATAGGAGGAAATGGGTATTATTCCGCTAAAGTGGAATGAAAGGTTAAAGAACACCCCTCTGCTGTACATACAGAGAGAGGGCACACTGTGGGAGAGGGGTGCAGCCCAGTGACTAGAAGGGAGAACCTGAGAGAAAGCTGAAAGTTGAGCTCACATTAGGAGGAAAGTGGAAGGCAGGAGCAGAAATTAGGTACCGGGAGCAGGAAGCAGAAGCTGGAAGAGACAAACAGGAACCTTCAATGAATACACAGCATTTGGTGCGCCCTGGAGCGCTTTACTGCGGCTGAGCTGTAACTCAGTTACAGACTCAGATCCACGAATAAGACCGCGTTTTCTTTCTTTTTCAACGAACTCTGCTAATCGTGGCAAAATCAGCCTCAGCCATATCTACCTGAGGCTGGCACATGCCCCAGCTCAGGAGAGAGGCTTTCATGAGCCTTCACCCACACAAGAAGTGTTTCATTAACAATTCTTTAATGTCTTACTACCTTCTACCCTTGACCCACAATGGCTCTCCCTTGAACGGAGCGGAGCCTTCACCCACCCAAGTGAAAAATCATTCTTCCTCCTTAATATCAAAATCATACAGGCATACCTTGTTTTATTGCACTTTATTGCGCTTCACAGATGTTGTGTGTTTTTTTACAAAATAAAGGCAAAATCTTCCGTCAGCAAAAAATTACAACTCACTTTATTGTGGTGGTCTGGAACCGAACCTACAATATCTCCGAGGTATGTCTGTAGATTGCTGCTCAAATATCTGACTAACCACAAGCTTCTAACTAACCAGACCTACTAGATCCCCATGATTCCTATTCATTTTTTACATAAACCCTATTTTAAAATATTATTTAAGGTTTATTTGGCAGCTGCCCAAGGGCCCTTCCAGTTTCATAAAGACAAGAGGATGGCAACATGGTATAACGCCAAGTCAGAGTAGCTGTGGCTGTGCCTCCCCTTTATTTCCTCTGTCCTGGGCTCTCAGCCACTTTTCTGTAATTGCCCCCATGTCTATTCAGACAACAGGAAGTGTAGTCAATGCCCAAAAATCTCTACCATTATGGTAGGTCTGGCATACATCCGGCCCGTGCCTTCATGGCATGCCCGGACTTGGCATAGCCACATTTAAAACACTGCCAATATTAGAATGTTAGACGTTTGAAAATCTTTACAATATATATATTTTTTCAGCGTGTAAGATGTTTTTCCATCTCCCCTCCCCTCACCCTTTTTCTCATGTAGAAACTAACTCGCCAGGATATCAGGTGCCTTATCAAAGTTCTCACAGTCAGTAAATTAAAACTCAGAGCTACTGACTCACAAACCCACAAAGCTTTTTTTAAAATTTTTCCTGCACTGTTAAATTTCCATAACTAAAGGAAACTCTTTGGGAGAAGAGAGCAGATGCTAACCCAAATGGAAATAATCTTACTACAGCAGTTTGAACAAAATACAGTCTTATGTAGATAATAACTTCAGGATATTTGGGAATGAATGAGGTAATATATACATAATTGATGTTCATAAACACTGTCATGTCTTTCCCACCTGAGGGATCTTACAGGGCCTCTGCTAATCAGCATCTACTTAAAGCGATTTTTCCAACAAATTTGCATGACTTCATCTACCTGCTTTCAGTCTCCTATCTTAAGTATATTTCTTAGTCTAATATTTCCACTGGGGGTTATATATGGGTGTCTGTAGTGGGGGGAGGCAACAGCTAACTATTAGCTTTTAGACATAGTGAAATCAGGAGGAAATTTTGTATGGATGTCAGATGTCTGTTCCCCAAACACCACAAAATGCCTGTCATTCCCTCCTTCCAATTTGTGCAAAACAGCTAGGTAATTAAATTAAACTTCTTAGCCACACAGTAAATGATTGGGCCAGTTCTATACAGCCGTAACCATTCCCCTAGCTTTCTGTGAAACATTTTGAAAGCATTTTGGGGATATTCACATCTTAAACAGATTGCTCTACATGTATAGGAAAGGTTAGTGCTTTGAGGAAGCAGTAATGATGTAGATAATGAGAAAAGAGTCTGGATGCCTTTCTAGTGTAATTCTGATCACTCTATAAAAGAGCCTAAGACCTCCGACCCTGCCTGTAGAGGAAGGGTCAGCTGGCAGGCACGGGGAGGGGGTGCCATAGTGCACACCCTCTCCTGCAGTCTGCCATGTTTTCTCTCCACACTCATCAGCGGGAGCAGCCAAGGAGGCCGGGCACAGGGCTGTCCCGGACACAGTGGGGCAGGCAGGTGTTCCAGGGCCAGCTACAACGCCCTGTACTTCCCCCTTATTCTTCCCTCTGGGAACATTAGGGGGTAACTTCTTTCAATGGGAACACATAAAGCTTAAGAGACCTCTGGGTCTCTTGAGTCAAAAGGTTCTGATCCTTCTCACAGGGCCCACTGAGCTCTGCACCCAGAATAACACATTTTTGAGAAGGAATCTGCAACTTCAACTTTATTAGCACCAAGTCTCATCAACTAAGTTATTTAGCCAGTGTTCAAATGATACAAAATCCTTACTTTTAAAGACCAGTATTGTGTGTGTTTTTTAAATTAAGCTAAAATTTGAAATGAGTCGAGCCTCGACTTAGATGTCCTATTTTCAATAAACGACAAGACACGAAGAAAGAGTTTTTCCAGGTTTCGTGAGGCCCAAAAATCTATTCTGAGTGAACAAGTTTATTCTTAGCTGTATGTAATTTCCCAAAATGGAGAAGCACCTTCTGTCTCATGGTCTATAACCGTGAGACAGGTTATGCCAAAGTGTTTAAATACTTGCCTGCAGAATGTAAAGGGTACCTTTGAGGAAGAGAAAACAAACTGCTCTTAAACAAAAGTGGGGATGTGGTTGGGTCTCACCCCGGGCTCTGTACACCATAACCATTTGAGCTTTGATCCATGGGCAAACATGGGCAGCGGGCCAGTTTACTCCTGTCTTTAGACAATGTTCAGAACCTGCAGTATATGGCTGGTGAAGGCAGGCCTGTCTGCATTCTACTGCTGAGTGACCAGGGCCAAAGCAGCAGGCATGGGTCTGGGGAAGGTGCCCAGGGAGCTTTACCTCCAGCCCCTCTCCATGGTATGCCAGGAAGACCTAAGTGAGATGTTTATGGCTCATCGCTCATCAGCTCAGACCCTGGAGTTTGAATCAGGAAATAGCTAGGAAGGCTGATCTAGCAGTTGAGGGAAGGACTTAGGACTGGATTGAGAATTCAAAAATATTCAAGAACAGATTTCAGTTCTTACATTAGCCATAGAATTTCCCTAGTCCCTCAGTCACACAGAACCCACGGACAAGTCAGATTTGCTAGCTGTTCTTAATCCAGAACTATAACCCAAGGACTCACATCTGGACAGGGCTGCTACTGAAGAGGAAATTAACCCTGTGGCATTTGCTACTTTGTTGGACTCCAAATACTGGAAAAAGGAAAGTGCTGACGCATGAGCAGATCTTTAAGGCCAGCACAGAAGAGGGCCATGTCAAATACATGTGCGGATTCGATCACTATAACTCAGTTCTTTCTCCCTATACTCACTTTCTCTTGCTACTTCCTTTACCTTCTGCTCCTTTTCAATACATCTTACTGTCCTCATGAATCTCTGCTTCCTTTTAAACATTCATGTTTATCTTCTTTACCCATCCTCCCTCTTTTTAACCCACCCTTTAAATACTGGACTCTCCCTTTTCCTCACCTGTGTCCTCTTCTCTTCATCCTTTTTGTGCACTAACTTTCATTAAAGGACCAATCATGCCCACAGTTGAGAGATACAAGCACAGCAGATGTGCGCATGAGGATGGGGCAGCCTCAACTACCTGAAAACTAATTCTGCCTGCTGAGTTTCTCTCAAAACTTAGTTTTGAAATGAAACTTAAGAGAGCACCAGAGGAGAAAGACTCTAAAGAAATGTAGGTATGTTTGCTTATTAATCCCAATGAGTCAATTAGCACAACATTGGCAAAGCATTCAACGAAAACAAGTCAGTTTTAATAATAATCAGCCCACAATAGGTGTTGGATATTTTTAAACCTTTGTTTATTTTTATGAGAATACTAGAGGCTCGGTGCACAAAATTCGTGCATGGGGAGGGGGTCCCTCAGCCCGGTCTGCAATCCGGGACCCCTCGGGGGATGTCCGACTGCCTCTCACAATCCGGGACCACTGGCTCCTAACCGCTCGTCTGCCTGCCTGATCACCCCTAACCCCTCTACCTGCCTGCCTGATCGCCCCTAACCACCTCTGCCTAATTGCCCCTAATCACCTCTGCCTGCCTGATTGCCCCTAACCACCTCTGCCTGCCTGCCTGATCACCCCTAACTGCTCTCCTACCGGCCTGATTGCTCCTAACTGCTCCCCTGCTGGCCCAATCGCCCCTAACCGCCTCTGCCTTGCCCCACACCCAGGACCCAGGATTCCCTCCCTCTGGCCGGCTGCAGGCACCCAGGACCCGGGATGGCTTTGCCACAGGGGACCATGGGTGGGTGGCTTCACCTGGGCCACAGCTGCAGGGACCCAGGACCATGGGGTGTGCAAATTGTCCTTCTCCCGGGCTACAGCCACAGCCACTGGTGCCTGGACCGCGAGGTGGGCGGCTTGTCCCTCTCCTGGGCCACAGCCTGGCTGGTCCGCATTCCTCTCTCTCGAGCTTATTTGTGCCTGGCTGGTCCCCATTCCTCTCTCCCCAGGGTTGAGTGTCTGAGCTGTGAAGGCGTGAGGGCATGACGACCATTTGCAGATTAGCTCTTTATTATATAAGATATATTTGTTCGCAGAAAGGGAAAAGATGGTTTTTTTAAATTGATGAGTAAAAATGAGATCATAGGTTGAATAGACAAGTAAAATTTTCTTGAAGTACAAAAATTTTCTACATTCCTTTACATATAAGAGTATAGCAAAACATAAGTGTTACTTGAATGTCCATTTTCTTACAGCAAATGGGCTAGCCAACCCCCTCTGGAATGTACACATTCTTTCTTTAAATATGCTGACCACTAATCATGTGATGGTAAAGTTCCCCAAACCAGGGAGCCACTCTTTTGAAGTTGACATTGCACATTCCTGTCCAATGGGCTGATTTTAGTTTAACGGATTTCTCATATTTTCCATTTGTGAGCTTTTACCCATTAATTTGGACTTTAAAAATCAGTTTATTTTCTTTAACTTCAGGTTTTCTTAAAACTTTCATGAGTTTTCCAGATTTCAAACTGAGTGCTACTAGTGAGCCCCCCCTCTCCTGACCCAAACATCTGAGCAGAAGTAACAAGACTTCCAGGAAAAGTGACTGGCCTTAAGTGTATCCTTATTTGGTATTTTTATCCCCTGGAAAGTAAAAACAGGTTATAATGAACATAATGATAGAGGTGCAATGAACTCCACTAGAAAACCAATGCCTAAAGGCTCACAGAGAAATTGCCATCATACCTTCACTGCTTTGGGAGGAGAACTCTCAGAAAGGCTGGAGGCTCTGGCATCTGGACTTAGTGGCTTGGGATGGACAGGTTGCTGGACCTCACTCTTAACCTGGGAGTTACCTGCTTGAGTTACAAAAGGAAGACATTTTGTAGACCTCATGGGAAGTCAGAGAAAACGTTCCTCCCCAAAGCAAAGAAAGGACCTTCACTAAAACAGGTCCTTTCAACACCAGGAAAAACACTGCTTTTCTCCTATGGAATATTCTAATGCTAAAAGCTATGTCTTAGGGTCTCTCACAAATCAGGTTCTCAGCTAGGAGGTTTTCTCACCCTTTGTCATAAACAGCCAGAATCCAAACCACCCTATATAAGGAACTTTCTGCCCTGTAACTTTGGTCATTTAAAAAAGACATATATATATTTAATATACACTGAGTGGCCAGATTATTATGATCTCTGAATGCATAATAATCTGGCCACTCAGTATATATATATATATTAGAGGCCCGGTACATGAATTCGTGCATGGGTGGTGTCCGGCCAGCCTGGTCAAGGGGACAATTTGCATATTAGCCTTTTATTATATAGGATATACACTGAGTGGCCAGATTATTATGCATTCAGAGATCATAATAATCTGGCCACTCAGTGTATATATTTTTCTATATATATATTTACACATAAATAAATATTTATATTTTAGATAGAGAGCAAGGGAGAGGGAGAGAGAGAAACATCAATGTGAGAGCGAGACTTTGATCAGCTGCCCCTGCACACCCTCTACCGGAGATCAAGCCCACAATGGTGGCATGTGCCCTGACCCAGAATTGAACTGGTGACTTTTAAGTGCAGGGGATGATGCTCAAACAACTTAGTGGCTTGGGATGGACAGGGTGCTGGACCTCAGGGCACTTCTGTCATTTTTAAAGGCTGTTTATAGACTTTGATGACTTTTTGGTAGTTACCATTCCCACTAACTCCTTCTGGGGTGCTTGAGAGCAGAAATTTCAAAACGTATATGAGAGAGAGATTTGACACTATCTTTTTGGTTAGTCCTATAGCAGATATCCATAGCTAAAGATTATGGAAAAAGGCTCCATGAAATTTTTTTCATAATCACTGACGTGTCACCTGCATAAGTTAACTTCCTGCCAATACATTCATAATGTGGAAAACTAAGACGAGGCACAGAAAAGCCATTTATACAGCTACTAAGGAAACATAAAATAATTCTTAATAATATAGAGTTAAGTCAACAAAGTACTAAAAGATTAAGGCTCATTTTTTTAAAAAAAATGTTTTGCAAACCTAGTCAAAACTCAGAAAAATATTTTTAAATATTTTAAATTAATTTTTAGAGAGAGAGGAAGGGAGAGGGAAAGAGAGGAACATCTATGTGAGAGCTAAATTTGGATCAGCTGCTTCCTATACGCCCCCGACCAGGGATTGAGCCAGCAAACTGGGCATGTGCCCTGACCGAGAGTTGAACTGCAACCTTTATGGTGCATGGGCCAACACCCAACCAACTGAGCCTGGGAAAAATTTCTATACAAGCAAAATGATTGCAAAATAAATATTCTTGGATTCAAGCAGCAAAAGTTTCTCTCTAAAATTATAAGGTAGGGCTTACTAGAGACTTGTTTAGCTCTACTTTAGTTGCTGAGTTTTTAAGTGTCTAATAAACTAATTAACCAGGGAGAAGGTAGAAATCCAAATATGTATATATTAGAGACCCGTTGCACAAAGAGATTCGTGCAATAGGCCTTCCTTCCCTTGGCTTCCAGCACCGGGTTTCCTCCGGCACTGGGGACCCAGGCCTTCACTCCAGCCGGAGTCTGCCATCTTCATCTTCGCTGCAGACTCTGCCCGGAGTCTGCCATCTTTGTCTTCTCTGCTTCGCTGCAGACTCCAGCTGGAGTCTGTAGTCTTTGTCTTTGCTGCAGCTGGAGTGCCCTCCTGTAGATCCCTTCGCCCCCCCCTCCCCGCCCTCCCTCACATAGCAGGCATCCTGCCCCGCCCGGCCACTCCTGCTCCTGGAGCAGCTGGGCGGCCGCCATCTTTGCCCTTCTAATTTGCATATTCCCTCCTGATTGGCTGGTGGGCATAGCAGAGTGATGGTTAATTTGCATGTTTCTCTTTTATTAGTGTAGATATAATACTGCAGATCAGAGTCCAAGTGGATATAGTAAAGAGAAAACCAAAGTTTTTTATCTTTGGGCAAAGTGAAACTCAAAATCACTCCAAAATAGGATGAAAAGATGATGAAATTTAACAAAACAGGAAAATCTCTAGACTCTGTCTAGACTGGGTAGACTATGGTACATATTTAGATAAGTAGGGAAAGATATTTAATGTGTTACTCAAATACTAATTCTTTATCCCTGTAAATGAATGAAATCTTTGGCTAAACTTTTATTAAAATGAAACTTCAGCCCAGCTAGCGTGGCTCAGTGGTTGAGCATCAACCTATGAACCAGGAGGTCGTGGCACATGCCCAGGTTGCAGGCTCAATGGATCCCCAGAGCGGGGCATGCAGGAGGCAGCTAGTCAGTGATTATCTCTCATCATTGATGTTTCTGTCTCTCTCTCCCTCTCCCTTTCTCTCTGAAATCAATAAAAATATGTTATATATATATTGTAAATGAAACTTCAAAATTAGTTCTTACAGTTTTAAACCTGAAAAGATTTTTGCCCGGCTGGTGTGGCTCAGTGGTTGAGTGTCAACCCATGAAATGAGACTGGTCACTGGTTCTATTCCTGGTCAGGGCACATGCCTGGGTTGCTGGCTGATCCCCGGTATGGGACTTGCAGGAGATAGCAATCCATGTTTCTTTATCATTGATGTTTCTTTCTCTCTACCCTCTCCCATATTTTTAAAAAAAGTGTTCAGTTTGCCCCAAGTTAGTAATATATAGTTGAATTTAACTTCTCCCTAAGCCATGAAATGTGTGAAGGGTATTCAAGCATCACTCCTTAAAACCAAGGGAAAGATCTGATTGGCTGAATTTAATGTTACTTTCTCAGCACTGACAGCAATGGGGACACCCTCCAGATCTAAGAATGAATGCTTACGGTAGTCAACTTCAGCAGGGGTGGAACGGACTGCCAGGCTATTCTCAGTTGCAGAAACCTACAAAAAAAGAGGGGTGGGATTAAGAATCACATTAAAAATAAATGAACAAGCTGCTGCTAGTGCCATAGAAACCTGCTGACTCCAGTCAGTCACTGGCTGCCTGGGGGAAATAACGGGCCCCAGAACAGCTGAGCATTTAAACAAGAGGCAGCAAAATGTCTTTTATGAGGATATTAACATGCCTCTCAATTACAGAGTAAGGCCAGAAGCAGACTGCACTCCACTGCCAAAATTCTGCATCATCTGTCTTTATGAAAGAACTTCTAAACCACATCTTTCAATTCTCAAAAAACAAAAAGGGCCGGGTTGGGGCGGGGGGTGGGGTGTAGGGGGGGTGGGCGGGGGCAAACAAACCCTCTATCATGGAGAGCAAAGCTCCTCACCATAAACCATAACTCACTCCAAGGCAAAATAAAGTCTTTATATATAGAAACTATTATTATTCTTTAATTTTCCTAATTCCTTATTTCCCAACCAAATACATGCTGCTGAAACCAGCTTGCTAGCACAGAAGACTTTCTGATAGCTGTACAACAAATGTATCTAAAACCAACCTCTGGTATTACCTTCAAGGTTAGTTTCCCTTTTTAATCCCAGTCTCAAAATAGCAGTGTTTAACAAGATGACAGATCTTATGTGTAGGTGCATATTTCCCCCCAGAAACCATCAAAGTTAAATAAAGAACTTTCTACTAGCTTTCTCTGTCCTTTCTCCTGGTCCCCAGCCTTTCTGGTGTCTTCCTCCACACTCAAAATAATGAGGGACCGAGTATGGGCTCTATCTGTAATAATTCTTTCACTCGGATGTCAGGGACTTTACGTGCGATGCTGAGAGTTTATACCAGGCTGCCTAACATACTGAATACATTTATGATGATAAAATATTGGACATTAAATTGTTGCCTGACTGCACCTGAATTTCAGCATGGTTGGTTCTTCCCCACTACTCTCTTTTCATTACAGGAATTCTGACACGGTATAAAGTGAACCAGTATAATAACAGCCAATATTTACTGAGTGTTTACTATGCTCACTGAAATGATCACCTTACATGCATTATTTCATTTAATGATATGAAATAAAATTTCTGAAAGTCATGCATGGCCATAAAAAGCTCTTCAATTCTTGCTAATTAGTGGGTGTATCTATCCCAGGATGTTCTTCTTTTCTCCTCTAATTTGCTCACCTTGAACCTAAAAGGTAAAGCTAATGCCAATCATGACATCATTGTACATGTCCAACCAGATGACTTCACTGCAGGAACAGCCAGGAGAGAGCACGTGAGATTTTGCTCAAACATTTCATTAAAGGAAAGTACAAATTCATTCACAGGACAAGAAAGGGAAGAACAATGCCTTTACAAAATATTCTATTTGAGGCAAGTTTGCCCTCACACTAATGTCCTTTTGTAACAAATCAAAGTTCAAATAGTTCTTAGGTATTGGTTAACCAAAACTAGGCAAACAACCAAAAGGATAGCTGAGGCTCTGAAAAATGTTATGAATTTTAAGGCAGCCAAGCGTTGATGAACCTACAGTGTGTGCTTAAAGACGATGGCCTATCTTTAACACCTTTCTTCCCCACCCACTCCCCAATTCGTGATTCAGTTGCACTGAAGCTCTTTTAGGTTATAATTAAAATGTTCTGATCCTCCAGTTCAGCTCAGAGTTCCAGTTTCAAACCAGCATGAATCCAATCAAGAAGAAAACATGAAATTAGATATAGGGACAATCCATGTGTTGTTTTCCAGAGGATCATTTCTCAAACTATGCTCCTAGGGTACACTGGGGATTTCAATGCTGGGAATATTTTTCCTTTAAATGTCTTTTTTTATAAGCCATAAGAAAAAATTCCAAACATATTTACTTTGTTATTCTTAAGACATAATCTTCCACTTAAAAAATGAGAAACCCAGGCAGCCTTATGAGAGAACTCACTTGATACAGGACATGTGACTCATGTGACTGATGCCTGAGCCCACTGTTGCAAGGATGTATGTAATTTATGTGGTAATTTTATGATTATGAAACACATTACTGCCAAGTATTTTGTCTTATTATTTCAACATATATTTGTGATTTTTTGTAAAGTAAAGTGATTTAATTTTTCTAAATTTTTTTTCCTGTTCTATTTTATGATTCAACTTATGTAGCCATTAATCTGAGATCATTTTTCTGTGTGACTACTTTGGTCCAACCAAGTGTGTAGTGTATTTCATGAGTTCCTGTAAAGTTTGCTGTTCTGTCAATACAGCAAACTTTAGAGGGCCCAGCCGATATGGCTCAGTGGTTGAGTATCGACCTATGAACCATTCCCCTTCAGGGCACATGCACAGGTTGTGGGCTCCATCCCCAGTGCGGGGAGTGCAGGAGGCAGCTGATCAATGATTCTCTCTCATCATTGATGTTTCTATCTTTCTCCCTTCCTCTCTGAAATCAATAAAAATATATTTAAAAAATAAAGTCTGTTGGAGTGAAATAAGTTTGAGAACTATTTTAATGATATCTTCACCTTTTGGAAGAATGGCTTCCAGGTGTCAATATGTACAACAGAAACAATGGTTTTTCTCCTAAGATTAATTACTGTAATAGATTTGAAAGCTCTTTCTCCTTAACTAACTTAACATTTCACTATAATATTGACCAAAAGATAAAAGGGATTGGGTAATGGATTGGAAAAGAAAATGATAAATTCACCTGATAGGCATATTGTTACTTATTCCAACTAAGCTATTCATCTAACAATAAATGCATAACATACAAATCTAATTTGCTTAAATTACACTGGCTTTCCACCACTGCAGGCCTACATCCCAAACTCTTAAGGGTAGCATACAAAGCTCTTCAAGACCCACCCTGGCCCTCTCCCTCCACTTGTCTCTCATCATGGCCTGTATGTACCTCCCCTGCTCAGCCAAGTCATCTTAGTTTAGATCTCCAATTTCCAACCTCTGTTATGTCTGGAATACCCTTCTCTTTCTTTACTCAAACTTCTCCTTATTCATTTTGCCTATTTCCACACATTTTTCAGGACTTGGCTCAGACATGACCTTCCTGAGGAAGTTAGGGCAAGTGTCCTTAGTCTCAGCTTCCACAGCCCTGAATAGCCCTCTAACAGCAGAGGTCACACTGCTTTATGATGGCCAACCTGTTACTCATCTCCCTTCTACTGTTAGCTTCCTTGCAGATAAAGACCACATAGAATGGTATGTTCATATTTAGTTTTTAAGCTTAGTATTTCCCATGCTTAGCATAGTGCCCACCTTTCAAAATACTGAGTGAAAGAATGAAATTTTATTGCACAAAATGAGTTAATAATATACAAATACTTTGAAGATAATATTTCTAATCAAAACAGATTTTCAAAAATCACTTTAGCTCTATGCCCTTTAAGCATTTGCTGAGCAAAAGAATTTTCCAATGAAGGTTCATTATTTGGTCAGCTATAAGTTACAGAGCTCCCCAACCAAAATTATGTGACCTGCAAAAACAACAATCTGTCTTGGCAGCTGTTACCAAATTCCCAGACACTCTACAGCCCAGAGTCAGAGTGGTTTCTAATTTTAAGCATCTAATTTAGAACACATGCTTCTTTGGCAACTGGACATTAGACTTTTAAACCCACCTTTTCTCCATCTTGATGGGAGATACAGACCTCAGGACCTGGGGGCACGTTCTCCTTCTGTTCCAACTTATGAATTTTGACTTCACTGCCATTGGCTCTCAATTCATTCTAGAAAATAAAAATAGTCTGTGAATTTTTTTTTAAAATTTTCAAAATAATAAAATGAAATAAATTCTCACTATTCTCTTCACGTCACATCTATTAAGTAAACTTGGAATGTGAAAAATAAATTTCTTTTAAGAGGCCTCAGATCAAATCAACCCCCTAATTCTCACAAGCAAAACCCACTGACTTGTGAAACGACAAAAGCAGCTTTGTGGACACATACCTCAGAGTTAAATATTTGTACACTAGTCTAAAACCGGATGCTCATTAGAATATATGCACATCAACACAGACACACACAGACCACCCCCAGCATACAATGTTCTTGTGATTCACTCTTCTAGCAGCAGAGCTTGTGGGAATGCAAAGCTTGTGAGTTTTATCAGAAAAGACCATTCTGGAGCAGGGAAAGGAGATGCCAAGTGCCAATAATTAAGAAAATATACTGACCATATATATAAATGCCCGGCCTGGAAAGAGAGACAGGGATGATGTATACATATGAAAACAAATTATATTTAATGATAACTATAAAACAACCTTTTTTTGGTGAGAATTTCAAAAAACATGTGTGTTTTTTTTTGCATAAAATTCATACATTGTACTAAAGACATACCTTATTCTACTTCTCATAACAGAGCCTCAACATACCAAGCAGACATTAATACTATCATAGGAATAAGCATAATTAAATTTTTTTCCTTGCAAAGAACACGTGGGGGGAAATATTAAAATTGACTTTATATATTAGACCCAAAATTAATATAGAGGTAGGTAACTATGAACATTTCCTATCATTAGTCTGCTAGAAATATAGTACCTTTCTGTTCTCTGTGATTCTGTAGGCATGGGGAGAAAACATAATTATGGCCACAGGGCCAATGGAAGGGAGTGTGAGTGTGACTGACTTAATCAGGTGTGGAAATCCAAATTAAGGCACACATTTTGGAGGTGCATCTATAGGGAGGAGCTGGCAGCCAGCACTGCAGAAGACAATAGTCCAACAGTCCAACCACTCGTTCCTGACCCCATCTCAGAGCCCAGCCTCCAGAATCACAGCCATAGAGTGTGTGCCTGTTACAACCATCCTCTGTAGGGGGCCTGCGAAATTCTTTTGGGATGAGATAAAATGTGCTTTTTACAAGAATTCCTAAAGCATTTCAACTCTTAAAAGTTTCAGAGATGGAGACTGCAATGCAGAAACTCTATTAGGAGTTTTTTTAAAAAGGTCACTGAACAGGTTTTTCCACTTAGGGAGTCACTTGGTCGGAATGTTTATAGCAGCAGGGCACTGAGAAGCAGCAAAATCCTGCAACAGGAGGGAACAGAGCTGCACAGATCACCGATTTGCTGTATCTCCAGACCTGCCTTCTAAGCGAAGTCTAAGTTTGCTCACTTTTCACACTCACTGTTGATTTACACACATCTCTTCTTAAAATTATAGTGAATAATCAAGATGAAATCACTCATCGCCCTGAGAGTTAGCCCACCAATAAATGCTACTGGAGAATGCATACTTAGTAATGTGGGAAAAAGAAGGCTCAACTCCTGAAATACACATTACAATTTCTAATAGGCAGTTTCAGTTTGGCTGGGAACGAATAAAATTCAATACTAGTCTTCCAACTTTGTTAAAAAATAGGACATCAAGAAATTAATGGTCCTCGCCGGTTTGGCTAGGTGGATAGAGCGTAGGCTTGGGCTTGCGGACTATAGGGTCCTGGGTTTGATTCCAGGTTGCGGACTCAATCCCCAGTAGGGGGCGTGCAGGAGGCAGCTGATCAATGATTCTCTCTCATCATTGATGTTTCTATTTCTCTCTCTCCCTCTCCCTCTCCCTTCTTCGCTGAAATAAAATATAATAATAAAAAAAGAGATTAATGGATTGTAACTTGAAATCTTAGAAGGCCTAAGAAGGAACAAATATTTGAAAGATACATATATAGGTATGTGTACATGTGTATATATGCATGTGTACATATGAATAAATGGTATTTAAAAGGCAACTTCAATTAAGTAGTTCCATAGTGTCATCCTGCCAGTTAAGCCTAGGTAAGTATAAAAATAGAAAAACTCTCCAATTTATTTAGAAGACCAATTTCTTTGTTCTTACTGAGCACATCATCTTGTCATTTCTCTCCCCTTTTCTCATCCACTATTCTAATTTTTCTTTAGAAAATCATCACATCACAAGGAGTAAAGATTAAGCAGACTATATATTATACAATTTCATTTATAAGAAACTAGAGGCCCAGTGCATGAAATTCATGTATGGAAGGGGGGGGGGTGTCCCTCAGCCCAGCCTGCACCCTCTCCAATCTGGGACCCCTTGAGGGATGTCCGACCACCCATTTGGACATCCCTCTCACAATCCAGGACTGCTGGCTCCCAACTGCTTACCTGCCTCTGCCTGATTGCCCCTAACCACTTCTGCCTGCCAGCCTGATCACCTACTAACCATTCCCCTGCCAGCCTGATTGATGACTAACTGCTCCCTGGCTGGCCTGATTGCCCCTAACTGTCCTCCCCTGCAGGCCTGGTCACCCAACTGCCCTCCCCTGGTGGTCCGGTCACACATAACTGCCCTCCCCTGCAGGCCTGCCCCCCTCAACTGCCCTCTCCTGCAGGCCTGGTCCCCCCCAACTGCCCTCCCCTGCAGGCCTAGCCCCCTCAACTGTCCTCCCCTGCAGGCCTGCCCCCCAAAC
Source organism: Cnephaeus nilssonii (assembly GCF_951640355.1). Taxonomy (NCBI): domain Eukaryota; kingdom Metazoa; phylum Chordata; class Mammalia; order Chiroptera; family Vespertilionidae; genus Cnephaeus; species Cnephaeus nilssonii. Next base: position 48,032,826 of record NC_137077.1, read on the forward strand.
TGTCCTCCCCTGCAGGCCTGGTCCCCCCAACTGTCCTCCCTTGCAGGCCTAGCCCCCCACAACTGTCCTCCCCTGCAGGCCCAGCCCCCCACAACTGTCCTCCACTGCAGGCCTGATCCTCCCCAACTGCCCCCCCCCCCCCCCGCAGGCCTGGGTCCCCCCCAACTATCCTCCACTGCAGGTCTGGTCCCCCCCCCAACTGCCCTCCCCTGCAGGCCTGGTCCTCCCCAACTGCCCTCCCCTGTAGGCCTGGCCCCCCCCAACTGCCCTCCCCTGCAGGCCTGGTCCCCCCAACTGCCCTCTCCTTCAGGCCTGGGTCCCCCCCAACTATCCTCCACTGCAGGCCTGGCCCCCCGTAACTTCCCTCCCCTGCAGGCCTGGTCCCCTCCAACTGCCCTCCCTTGCAGGCCTAGCCCCCCCCAACTGTCCTCCCCTGCTGGCCTGGCCACCCCTAACTGCCCTCCCTTGCAGGCCTGATCTCCCCCAATAGCCCTCCCCTGTAGGCCTGGGCCCCCCAACTGTCCTCCCCTGCAGACCTGGCCCCCCCAAATTGCCCTCCTCTGCAGGCCTGGGTCCCACCACCCCCAACTGCCCTCCCCTGCAGGCCTGGTCACTCCTAACTGCCCACAACTGCCATCTTGTGTCTTGGAGTGATGGTCAATTTGCATATTACTCTTTTATTAGATAGGATGTTGGAATAGGCAAGTCCATAAAGACAGAAAGTAAATTAGTGGCTGCTGGGGGAATTTGAAGTGACTGCACAGGCATAGAGTTTCTTTTTGGGATGATGGAAATGTTCTGGATTTAGACAGTGGGGATGGTTGCACAACTTTGTGAATATACTAAAAATTACTGAGTTATTATACTTTAAAATGGTGATTTTTATGTCATATGAATTATATATCAATACAAATTTGCAAAAAACCCCACCCATATTAATGTCAAATATATCTGATATTTTTCTCCACTATTTGCCCTTTCTTTAATCAAAAACAGAAACAAAAATAGATGTTTCTGTAAAAACTAATAAAATACCACTTCTTTAACAACAAGATTAAGCAGAAGAGACAGAAAAACTCTATGACATTACTGAATGGTAACATTATATAAAAAATGAGTGGGGTAGGAGTGAGGCCTAGGAAAGCAAAACAGGATAGAACATGGTAGGGATGGAAATAAAGCTAGGGTAGGATCTCTGTGAAAAGGGAATAGGGGCAGGTAGGATGAGGGAAGGAGCCAGGGCTCACAAGTCAGGGTCTGGTGACATTTCTAGTTCCTGTGCTTAGTGACCATTTGTTGGATTAAGGAATGAATGAATGAATGAATGATGCTGAACACATACGGTGTAGTTGGTGGAACTGCTTTGTTTGGACACAGCTGCCTGGTACTTGGCCATTCGATCCTTTATGGAGGTTTCTGACAGGCGCGGGATCTCCAGGTTTCGCCTAGTCTCACTTTTCTCCGAATTGAATGCAGAAGTTGACACTTGACCTGGAAGTATGCAAAAAGATGCTTTATTAGAAGATAAAATATGACTTTAGTGGTTTCAAGATTCTCAATTTGGGGCTATTGTAATGTAATGGAATCAATTTCTTCTATTTTCCCTTATATGCCCTTCAAAACATAATAATCCCAACCTTAAGGTGTTTTGTTACTACTGGTAGTACAGATAACCCATCTTTAAATACATTTATTATTATTATTATTGACTTTAGGGGGAAAGAAAGAGAAAGAGAGAAACACCAATTTGCTATTCCACTTTTATTTATACATTTGTTGGTTGATTCTTATATGTGCCCTGACTGGGGATCAAACCCCACAACCTTGGTGTATGGGGACAATGCTCTAACCAACTGAGCTATCTGGCCAGGGATCAGGATAACCAATTTTCATACTGCCCATCCATGAGAGCCCCTCAAGCCTCAAATGACCATGGAGCCAAAATTCTCTGTAGCACTTTCCTTGGAATCCTGCAAAGGTACCAGATATTTACCACAGGTTACCACTAACAAGGATGGATTAAAAATACAGAGAAGCTGTTTGTGGAGAGCAATGACATTTGGGAATGTCTTGTATTGATACCTTTGTAATTTAACCTAGTTATTAATTAGCAGGAAAGAAGCAAAGGGAAGGCCAAATATTATAGTCATTTGTACAGTTTTGCCAGGAAGCTGCAGTTTAAATGCATGCCCAGTCAAGTCTGGGCGATAAAGGAAAGGTTCTTGCCTGTCAGTCACACTTGGGAACAGATCATTGGCCAGAGTAGTGTAGCCACTGCAAGCCCGGGAAGACTTGAGGTACCTAAGCTCCTAAACAAAGGAGCTCACTGTCTTGGTTTACACTCCTTTTTAAAAAAAATATATTTTTATTGATTTCAGAGAGGAAAGGAGAGGGATAGAGAGATAGAAACATTAATGAGGGAAGCGTCATTGATCAGCTGCCTCCTGCATGCCCAACACTGGGGATCAAGCCCACAGCTTGGGCATGTGCCCCAACCAGGAATCTATGACCTCCTGCTTCACAGGGTCAACTTTTAGTCACTGCCCAGCCCTTGCTGGCCAGGCTTGGTTTGCACTCTTGCCTCTTGCTTGTTCATGTTTAACTCCTGCCTTGCGGGACTCTCACACTCCTGCATTCATCCACACTGTGGACTGATGCACTGCAACTAGCCTGATGCCAATCCCCACCCGATTCCACCATGGAAAGGAAACTTGGGACACTGGCTTTGCTTCTAGCTCTACTGAATCCCCAGCTGCACGTCTTCCATGACTGGATTAAGGGAAATGGAACTTTGGAAACCCAAGGATATAATTACATGCAAATAAAAGTCACTCATCCTCCCATGCAAGTCTCAGAAAATTCTTTTTCTCGATATCATAAGTACGCAGCACCCAATGGGGAAAGAGATACCTCACTCCCACTAGCACTGAAGAAAGACAATCCATGCATCTCTCCAATAACAGTATCTAACAGATAGGCTTCCATTTAATTTGTACCACTCTTCCTTCAAAAGCATTGGTGTTGGGGCCAAAAGATACTGTTTACTAATGAGTACTTCCCAGAGAACGTCATGCACATGGAACTCTCTGCTTACCTGGCCCTATTTCCAAATCATCCAGAGAATAGCTGTTTTCAGAGATCTTCTTTCCACCTGCACTTCGGCTTTGGGTCCGAAGAATCTGTTTGGAAAACAAAACCAAGCAATAAATTTTGATAGAAGATGGGAAATCTTGATGCAATGTTCAAAAAGGAGGACTGCAAATCTCCTTTATAAATAAAAATCCAGAAGAGATTCAATTTTATATTTGTTTTTATATTCCACAGAATATATTTTCCATATTATCAGTATCAAGCACTACATGTTCACAAGTGCCCAGGGAAAAATAAGTTCACTCTATCAAGGTTATGCTCTCTGCTAACGATCAGCACTTAACCAGCTTAACCAGAAAGCCTCGTAATTTAAACATCATTGAGGGGAATCTTCATGTTCCAGATGACAATGACATATGTCTCCAAAGTGCCAAGTCCTGACAGCAATATCTGCTGTTTCCCTTCCATGTCCTACCTTATCTCTGCTGCTGCTGCAGTAGATGGACTACTGATTACCTTTCTAACTGGTTCTTCTACCTTCCAATCAAGTCTCCATGATGCTGCCATTATCCCAAGTAATACAAAGCAATTATCCCCAAATATAATTTGTTACTCTCCTGTTTAAAATTCTTTTTAAAAAATATTTTTATTGATTTCAGAGAGGAAGGGAGGGAGGGAGAGAGAGAGAAACATCAGTGATGAGAGAGAAGTATGGATGGACTGCCTCCTGCACACCCTCTACCAGGGATCAAACCCACAACCAGGGCATGTGCCCCGACCGGGAATTGAACCGTGACCTCCTGGTTCATAGGTTGATACTCAACCACTGAGCCATGCCAGCCGGGCCTGTTTAAAATTCTTTAAGGATTCCCGATCACTCCTTGAATTAAATCTAAAGTGTTTAGTATGTCACAGAAGACCAGTTCTAGATCTGGCCCCTACCTACCCTCTCTGGGTATATCCTCTTCCTCACCCTTTATCCTCCATGCAAAGCAAACTACTGTGAGGTCCATGATATTGTAAATTAGTTCCCTCTACCTGGATTACTGTTGTATCCTTCTATTGTCTAGAAAATGCTTGTTCCTTCAAGACTCTGTAAACTAAGCAACTTTCCCTCTATGAAGTCTGTCCTACATAAATCTAAGTTGTTCTTCCTCTGTACCCAAAGTACTAGGTTACACTTCCATGACAATGCTTATCAAACTGCTCTGTGTTCCTCTACTGGACTGGAAGCTTATTGAGGGCAAGAGACTATTCCTTTTTTAAAAAATAGAAAAGTGAACGATACACATTTTTGTTTTTAGTAAAGTATTTTGTGATTCCTGTAAATCACTATATTTCTATCTCTCCTATCTAAGGTAGATCTCTAATTAAAATTACAAATTATAATTTTTAAGCCTGGAAAAGTGACTCAATAGAAAGGCACTTAGTCACAGAATGTTTCCATAGTACACAGCATGTCATGTTTATTCAGATTGTAATGAGGGCCTTCAACCACATCCTATCATTTACATCTCAAGATAACATGAAGTAGAAAAGATAACTGAAATCCAGTATAACAGATCAGACTTAGTACCCTTTTGAATTCAACATTAGTAAATAGCTATTAAACCTCTAAGTTCAATGGATTAATCAACTCAACAATAAAGTTTAAGACTGAACTATCACTTATTTTAATTTTTTTATTTAAAAGCTGCCTCCTGCACACCTCCTACTGGGGATGTGCCCACAACCAAGGTACATGCCCTTGACTGGAATCGAACCTGGGACCTTTCAGTCCCCAGGCTGACGCTCTATCCACTGAGCCAAACCAGTTAGGGCAACTATCACTTATTTTAAATGCCCCCACGTCCCCCAGTAAAAAAACATACCACTTCAGAAGTCAGAGCCAAGGATTGGTTTGCTTGTACCATACCAAAAAGAATATAGTTTCTTGCAAATTCAATATACAATTAATATAATTTATCTCAAATAAGCTTTGCTATTTACATTATTAGTTGAATCTTTTTTTAAAAAATAAAAATATTTTTATTGACCTCAGAGAAGAAGGGAGAGGGAGACGGAAACATCAATGATGAGACTCATTGATCTGCTGCCTCCTGCACACCCCCTACTGGGGACGAAGCCCGAAACCCAGGCAAGTGCCCTGACTGGGAATCAAACGGTGACATCCTGGTTCATAGGTCAACACTCAGCCACTGAGCCACACTGGTTGGGCTAGTTGAATCGATTTTATTTTTATTTTTATGAGTTTGTTTGAGCCAAAACAGATGACATATGCCTGAGAGCAAAATCTCAAATGCTCCCTGAATCTATTTTTAATAAAAATCAAGATAAGCTGTAGCAACTCTAACTTTGCCACATTATACTCAGGTCAGCTACATCATTAATCACATCCACGTAACTCATATGATGCAACCTACTGTTGCTACGGGAGCAGCCCCCAATCTGGAAATGAAGATCACTTGCCAAAGGGAAAAGATAAATTTGGCAGGATACTCTCCCATACATATTTTTTTCTGTTTTCAAAACATTTCTCATTTGCAGATAATTGAAGTAAAGGAAATTCCAAAGATTTATCCCAAATGCTGCTGCACTGTAAGATAATCACTATAAAAATTAGAATTTTCAGGGCTCAAAAAGAGAGAAAGCCTGAAAATACACTAAAAAACAAACTGAAAGTGAACAAGTTCTGCATTCTTAATACTAGAGCAATATTTCAAATACTTACATCCTGTCAAGGTAAAGTTTCAGTACAATTCAAAGAGTATGTGGCCCGGCTGGCGTGGTTGATCATTGACCTATGGACCAGGAAATCACGGTTTGATTCCTGGTCAAGGTACATACCCAGGTTGCAGACTCAGTTCCCAGTAGGGGATGTGCAGGAGGCAGCCGATCAATGGTTCTCTCTCATCATTAATGTTTCTATCTCTCTCTCCTTCTCCCTTTCTCTCTGAAATCAATAAAAATGTATTTTTTTTTTAAATCAAAGGGTATGTGTTACATTCGTAATTGCTGAGGGTTCAGTTTTCTGTCTGTACTTACAGTCATGTGGGAAAGCCCAGCACTGGTGTTACTGGGAGCAAGGCCATTTAGAACCAGTGCATATGCCATGCCAGGGCAGAGCGTTTCTTTGGTTTTAAATGCATAAAATTTCCAATCTTTGCTAGCTTTCCATTTAAAACTTTGGGTTAAATAAAGAGCCTTTAGGAAAAAGAAAAGACTTCTGGCTCATGAGATATCAATAATCTATATTACCTTTTTTCAAGTACTAAAAAAGTGACTGTGCAAAGCTATTTGGGCTTAGAGAAAAATAGAAATGTCTCTAGAAATCAAAGTTACACTGACACTGGTTCTGAGGAGGAATACAGATCTGAGACTGCTTTTAATAAGATCCCAGGTGAAGCACTAAGCATTTTCTAAATACCTTTTCACCTCCAAACCACTCAAATATCCAGAATAACAACTTCTCAAATGCATTTACTATGAATTTTATGACCCTCATTTTACAAGTGGTAATCTGAAGTACAGGAAGAAGGAGGGGTTTCCTCCAATATTTCTCAAGGAAGCAGAGGAACACAGAAAGAAAAAAACAGGAATTGTGATACTGAAACACTCTTCTGTAACATATTTTATCGCATTTCAGCCCTTTTTATTCAGATGTTTGAGGGAGCCTTCATCATCAAAATCTGTTAAGAAAAGACAAGACACTTTAAGACTCTTTGGAATTTCCTACAGCTTGACCTAACCCCACCCCACATGGCCTCCTTCCTGTCAGCTGACTGTAGTAACTCTATTTAAACATTCTCTGTGAATCCATAAACACATCAACGTGTACAAATAATAAATTAAGAGTTTGGGGCTTTTAGCCAGTGGTCCGTGAAATTTCTTTTCTCTGGAATTTTTTTTTTTTAAGAAATAAAATAAGTTAGGTCCCAAGTGTCAAGTAAAAAGCAGATTTCCTGTCCCTCCATCCTATTTTCAGAAGAAGTTCTCTTTAAAATTTGATTTTTCAACACCTTAATTTACTAAGAGGCTCCTACCTCTCTCAGCCACTTCCTTCAACCTTTCAACTTTGACCTTCTTGCAGACTCTCATCCCTCCAAAGTCAAGGGTGGAGGAAGGATAACTTTTAAGGAAAAATGAGACTTTGCTGAACTATGAATGGTTATCATAGGGTGTAGATAAAACCTGGCCTTAATTTCTCAAAGTACTGTGAGGTAAACATTGCCTTTTCCAAGGACCTTCTTAGAAAAAATAGACCTCATTTAAGTAAAACAACACATAGAGAAGGAGCACTCATCTCCAGTGCTGCGATGTCTCTCCTTTTTCTGTATTTCTAAGCATTCTACAAAAATTATGTGTTACTCTTACAATTAGAAAAAAAAAGAAAAGGAAGGAGAGGTAATACTTCATACCTATTTTTAAAACATCTTTATTGATTTGAGAGAGGAAAGGAGAGGGAGAGAAATATTGATCAGCTGCCTCAGCATGCACCCTGACCAGGACTGAACCCGAAACCTGCACATGTGCCCTGACTAGGATTCCCTGACTGGCGACCCTTGGGTACATGGGACAACACTCAACCAACACCAGCGAGGGCATTATTTCATATTTATTAAATTAATATCCTAATATATAAAAACCCAGGGTCCGTAACGACCAACTGAAGGCTCGACAGAACACCGGAAGTCAGTCCTGCAGTCAGTGCTGGGTTGCCATGGCGACCCAGCACTGACTGCTGAGGGGGCTGTGGATCAGGCCAGGAGAGAGGCCTGAAGAGAGAGGCAGGTTCTGATCCACAGCCTTCGTGGCAGCTGTTGATCAGCCGTTGCCTCTCTCTCTCTCTCTCTCTGGGCTTCGCCAGCAGCCACGCCTCTGTTTCTCTCCGGGCCTCCGAGGGGGCTGCTGATCAGCCCTGTCTCTCTGATCAGGCCCAAAGATAGGCCCGGAGACGCTGACTGGCATAGAAACCAACCAAACAGAACCAAATCTGGGTGAACTGTGAGGACCCAATGGCTGCCTAGGAGGTGGAGCTTTTGACGCTGACTGGCATAGAAACCAACCAATCAGAACCAGATTGGCCGGCAGGGGAGGGCAGTTGGGGGCGAGATCAGGCAGGCAGAGGCAGTTGGGGGTGAGATCAGGCCAGCAGGGGAGGGCAGTTAGGGGCAATCAGGTAGGCAGGCAGAGGCAGTTAGGGGCAATCAGGCAGGCAGGCAGAGGGGTTAGGGGCAATAGGCAGGCAGGCAGAAGCAATTAGTGGCGATCAGGCAGGCAGGCAGGTGAGCGGTTAGGAGCCAGCGGTCCCAGATTGTGAGAGGGATCAGGCCTAAACTGGCAGTCGGATATCCCCCAAGCGGTCCCCGATTGGAGAGGGTGCAGACTGGGCTGAGGGAACCCCCATTCGTGCACAAATTTTGTGCACTGGGTCACTAGTGAACAGATATAAATGGTAAAACCAATGCTGATGAGGTGCTGGATAATTGACTATGTCCTTAGATTGTGCTAGTGATGTTATAAAATAATATAGTCTTTGATAACAAGCTGAAAATATGTAAGAAGAATATTTAATGAATTTTAATTTTTGACCATGATAACATCCCAAATAACTAAAACAAAAGGTTTCTGCTAAGATGCTTAGAGCTTTTTTATTAGGCTAAAAAAGAACCTAATTACTGGGGAATGATTAAACAGTATAATGAAATACCATGTTGCCATAAAAGGATAACTACATGAACTAGGAAGATACACAGAAAGGTCTATATAAAAAAACAAACAACAAAAGATAAAGCATAAGCATACAAACAGTGAGTATACAGTGACTAAAACCATGTACAAACTAGTTATGCAATGATAAGGATATTATTGTGCACAACTGATGATGGTTACTCTTTTTTCCTGGTTTACTTGGCTTTTTCTTCTCCTTTCTGGCTTACTGTGTGTGTGTGTGTGTGTGTGTGAGAGAGAGAGAGAGAGAGAGAGAGAGAGAGAGAGAGAGAGAGAGAGAGAAGGAGAGAGAGAGAGAGAGAGAGAGAGAGAGAGAGAGAGAGAGAGAGAAATTGTTCAGATGACTATTTCATTTATATAAGAAAACCAAACCTCCCCAATCATAAGCTTCTAATTCAAGAATTTTAGTACAAATCTGCTGTATTATGACGTATTTCTTCTCTTCATTGCCCTCATGTTTTTTATTTAGTTAAGAGACTATAAAATGAGGGAAGAGAAATGATAGAGAGCTAAATTCTTTGAGAATACAGCTCTTGATGTTTTAATTTCCTTAGATTTCAAAATTGTATAAGGCCATGGCCAGTTGCTTTTATCCAATAAACAGTTATTATAATATTCATGAAGATAGTGTTATATGGTAGAAAGGATACTACACAATTTCAGTCCTTATTCTGATATTAATCAGCCACAGGACATTGGGTATATCAGTTAAGTCCTCTGACCTTGGCTGTTTCCATCTATAAAATATAGATTTTAATATCTTAACTGCTTCAGAGCAGTGAGCTGGATTACGAACATGATAGGGATTTCTCACACCTTGTAACTCATTGATAAGTCAGAAGGCTAGAGGAAATGACTAATACATTCATCTGGATGCACACCATGTTGTCTAATCCAGGATTGAGTCCAATAGCAAGAAGACAGAGGTGGTAAATATTTGGGAGGTAAATGATGTCCTTCTGACCCCTCCAAACTCTAATGTAGCCAACATTGCTTAGAGAATGTTCCAGTTTCCTGCTATTACTTTTCAACATGTTTTATTGTAATGAAAACCAGTTAGAAACCAGTTAAGTAGTTATTTGGCATGAAAGTAAGCAGAAAAGAGATGACTGGTCACCAGTTGGCACATCAAGGACAGCTATTTAGGGCAACAAACAGTGAAAAAGATCAGAATTCCTTGACTGGAACCTTTATACCTGGGTCCATTATCATCTTACCACAAAAGACCAAACAGTTACTCAATTACAAAGTAGGGATAAATAAAAATTATTTATACTAGTATGAGGTCTTTATGAGAAATTATACACTATATAGAGGTTATTCTTACTTACATTTGAAATCACAGAAGAAGCTATAAACTATTCAAGAGTGAATAATAATAAATCAGCAAAATTTAGTTTTAATAAGATATACAAGAAAGATGGCATTGATAGAAAAACAAGGATAATTCTTGTGTTTATTTAACAAAACCAATTATCTGTACTTAAGGCACTAACAATGTATCAAATGGAGATAGGATGCTGGGTAAATTTAAGATTTATAATTCTGATAAGCAAATTAAAGATATACTACCCTACACTAGGATGACCACCGTAATGTTTTTTTGTGTGTGTTTTTTTTTGACCACTGTAATGTTGACAGTTATTCAAATCCCTTTCCTCTCTAAGCCCATCTTAAAATTATGATTTAAAAATATGCAAATGATACTGATTATGAACATCCTCAAAACTGTATTCTTGGAATTTAATTCCAACTAATTTACTTGAGATATTAAGAAAGCAGAAGAAAAAATCTTATTAATATGACATTAAGTAGATAAGGGAACACACGCAATTATTAACTCTGAAAGGAGAAGATAAAATGTTATGGGTAATTTTATAACAATGTAGAGGTTCCCTATAGACACCTACCCATTCTTCAAGAAGGCAAATATAAAATGTGTCTTTGATGTAGATTATAGATTCGTTGGTTATAGATAAAATAGCTGATGACCACATATCAGACTTTAGCTTACTTTCCTTATTTTCTCAAGGGCTTGCTCCACTACACCAACACATACACACTGGTATGTACCAGTGTTATATAAAGCTACACAAAATACTAGGCGTCACTTCCAGGAACTTATAAGAAGGAAAACCACAAAAATTTTGGACTGTTTGAAGAAGGACAGTTGTTCTCTCATATTAACAAGTGAAGTTTTGTTGGTGTTTTGATGGTAGACATTCATATAATGATCTTGATAATAAGAGGAACAGAAATTCTACGGGAAATTCACGGGTTTAGAAGTCTAAGGGGAGAGAAGTAGCAAAGAAGTGAAAAGGGGATGGGACAAGGGAAACTTCCATTTTTATTTCAGTTATTCCTGTTTTAGCCAATGTACTATTTTACCTTTGTAATCTAAAACAAGTTAATACAACTAAAATATGACTAACTAGAAGAACTAAAATATACCATGAAGCCCTGGTCAGGTAGCTCTGTTGGTTATGTTGTAGGCAGACAAACACGAGCAGAGCAAGGACAATGGGCCACGTACAGAAGATCACCGGGGTGGAAAGCCCCAGGTGGCTAGCAATGCACAATCAATTGTAGGGTGGGACCTTGCCCCCAGGATGACTTTACTTCCTCAAGCATATCACAGGTCATGAGGTTTGGACCCCCTGACCTTTCCTACCGAGAGATAACATTTAGGCCTCAGTTGTATTTCAGCTCCAGGCCCAGATAAGTAACAAAACCAGCCAAGGCTGACCTCAGGACCAGCTGCATGGAATAATGACCCCCTGGTGCCAGCCAGTCAACCAGTGGAGACCACAATCCTGAATGAAACCACCTGGAAATGTTCTATTAAGATCTTCCCCTGGGACCTCCCCTAAAATCTCCACCCTTAAAACACTTAGGAGGGAGGACCCAGTGCCACCCTCCCCCCACCCTCCACGTTTCAATTAGCTTCCTCAGCCCCAAGCTCCAAAGGCCCTCCCTTTACCTCTAGAACCTGTTTCCTAACCCTCTTTCTCATAGGAATTACCTTTTCTACTTCTGTAATTTACCCAATAAGTGTTCTCTTATAGTTTGGGTCTTGCTATGAGTTCTTTCCTAGCCAGAACCCAAGTACCGAGGTTGCTGAACCCAGGTTTGGTCTGACCCCACTGGTCAGACACCTGGTGCCTTTCCTGCCACCTACAACAGAGCATCTTCCAGATACACCAAGGTTTTCAGTTCGATCCCTGGTCAGGGCACATGTAAGAAAATCATGGAATGCATGAATAAGTGGAACAACAAATTAATTAAATGGATTATAGCCTTATCCTTATTAAAGCTGAAATTATGTTAACAATAACCATAACCTAGTTTCAAACTGATTATTCCTTAGCCTAAAGGAGACGAAATTTTAACAGTTTTACTGAAATATTAAGACAAAACTTTTAAAAGTAATCTATACTGTTTCCAACATGGATAATGCTACTTATTTAGAAACAGCTAATAAAACCACGGGCTGCTGTGTATTACACTCCCTAAGCAGTCCATTAAGTGACAAATGACTATTTCAGAAGTTTAAAAAGGCACTTTAAAAAGTCTAATCTTAGGACAACCATCACCCCACCCCCAATCTTCCTAGACCGTTAGCTGCTCAGTGCCTATGAAATTGGGTTGGGGACTCACAATTCTTTATATAAGGAATTTTTTCTCCACTCTGACCAGCCACAAAGAGACAGGCTTGTTCTGACCCATCTCTCAGCAGGCACTTATGAGAAAAAAGTCTCTCACCAGATCCTTACACATAATCAGCATTTTTGTTTGCTGCAATCCCAGTCATTTCCCACCTTAGGCCAGTTTTGACATGCAGCAGCCTTTTGCACTGAACCTACATTGTGTGTGCTGGCATGACATCAGCTGTTCTGCCCCTTAGCAGGGTCTGTGAGGAGGAGACTTACAATGGCGCTTTGAGTCACAACAAAGCCCCTTCCTCTCTATTTAGGATTTCTGACATTTTTTTCCCTTCCATTTAAAATTCTTTTTCCCATTTAAATTTTAAAAATTTTTTATTAAGACCATAAAGAAGAAAGAGGGAGTTGGCAGGCCTAGAGGACTAAAAGTTGGGAAGGATGAGAGTTTAAGAAAAGTTGTAAAACTGCTTTGTGGTTACATCTCTTGCCAACTGGTTTCAGTGTTAAAATGGAGCTAAAACTCATTTACAGAGCAGGGTTCTAGGTTTGAAAACCTTTAAAAATTCTTTCTACATTCTCAAATAGATGAGCCCTAAACACTCAAGAATGTTTCTAGGCAGGAAAGCTCCAGGAACTGTAAGTTATGGGAAGGAATTGACTAAGTCACCCCATATATAATTGAGGATTAGGATAGTTATCTAATTTTTATCTCAGAAAGAATGCTTCATACCATTACTTCACAAATATAGGGATTTGGGCCAACTATTTAGCTTAAAAAAATTCAGCTTTCCCATCTAGATGGAATCTAAAGTAAATGATGGCTTTGCTACCCATCATATCTGTTTATTTCATTATAATGACTGTTATAACAAACCATCCTCATGTACAAAGCCAGATATGCAGGAAAGTATGAGAAAACTGGAAAAATTTACCAGTTCTGCAGCCCCTGGATTGTGTTATAAGTCACCAGCATATGTAACTCATTTTCTAGTTAAGTAATTCCCTCTGGGGACCTGGTCTGCAATCCACACGAAGGATCAAATTTCATTAACAGTTGTAGGAAAATGCAACCCTGTGCATTTGCAAGTCAAAAATCCTGAAGGCTACAGTTAGTCTGGCTATCTTCATTGATTTTTCCTGGGAGAGGATTTTAGCTGATAGAAAACATTTGTTGGAAGGCACAGATGAGGAAGTTGAGAAGAGGAGAAAGGATTCAGCTAGCAGAGACAACTAAGCCTCAGTCTTAACGTTAAAATCTGGCCCTAACACTCAGCCTGCAGCTGTGTCCAAGAGAACGCTTCAGCAGTAATTCCACCCCCCAAACCGACAAATGACAAAAGACACAGGAAGACAAATTAAAAGGGCAAGCGTACAAAAACACAAAATCACATTGGCATCAAACTCTCTTCATTTCTAGACATCAACCTGAAGCCCTGTGTGAGCTTGATTTCACATGAAATTGGGTTGGGACCTCACAAATCTTACCATCTATGCAAATAATTCCGAGATTTTTAATTAACTCACTGAACTTGATTCAAGACATACAGACCACATGCTCCACACTATTCAAACTGTCTGGATTAGAAAACCAGCTTTGTTTATGTGAAATGATTGTATCAAGTTTTAAATGCTCCCAGTCCTTACCTTGGTTTGAGATGGTTCGCCTTTCTCAAACATCATCTTAAGCCTGTTCAGTGGAACATTATATTTCTCTATTTTGTTTGTAGCTTCTGTATTTTCACTGATTTCGGGCTTTCCTACTTCATGCCTGGATTCTCCTACTAGACAGTTTTCCATTTTGTTCTTTTCTGTTGAGTGGTCTTTTAGAGGTTCACTGTCCCCAATGCGGGGATACGGATCCTGAATATGGGCGTCAGCAGGTGATCCACGTCTAGGTCTGGGATGGACCTGTTCCCCTCGGTTAGCTTCGGCCCCAGAGGCAGAGCTGCTCACCACTTCAGCAGGAGGATGGTCGTCTCTGTGTCTGACCTCAGTGCTGCTGTTTCGCAGAGAGTCTGTGTGAGACTCAGCTCCCAGCACTGGGTTCTCCCACTTCTTCTTTAACGCAGTCAGGATTCCCCTCCTAAAGTGCTGGGGGAGATTTTCGGTGTTCTAGAAGAACAAGAAGTAAGTGCCAGTTATAACTTGCCTGCTGAAACAATCAAACATGATGTTCTTTGTAAAATGAAAGTTAAAACTCCAAGCTGCCCCAGGTCCACTGGCGTTTCAGACAGCTGTGAACAGTTACAGCCCTGCCACATGGAGAAAAAGCATCCACCCAGGAGAGGGAGAGGGGAAGAGAGAAAAAGTCAGGAGCTGAAGCAGGAAGTGATAAAACAGGATAGCCTTATAAGGACAAAATGAGGAGAAAGGAGAGCCCAGATCTAATGACAGTTACATTGGAGACAAGAGATTTTTTTATCCAAAGATCAATGGGGGAATGAGAAAGAAAAAGCAAACACCAGGTACTTTAAACCCTGTAAATATGCATTAATAAAAGTTCATCATTACATGCCACAAAATTATATGGTATATCCTGCTTTTAAAAAAATTATTTTTTTTAAAAAAAGGCAATATAGCTGAAACTACAGAATACATTAATTGTGGAGAGTAGCATCAAGGATTGCTACTATTTGTAGAAGTTTAAAGAAGTCACCAGGTTTTTACATGTATTTGCATAAACAATATTTCATTATATCTGACAATTTACATGCATAGAAACAGTCAAAATGGCTCTCAATTAGATTTTTACGTAAAAATCTAATTTTTTTTCCTGCTCTTCTCTACATGTTTGTCCATGTGTAAATTTTCAGTTATCAGAAAAGTCACTATTTTAGAGACCCTTTGGCTGAGAAATATCCAGGCTTCATATGAAAGCACCGACACCTACTCTCTTGATTGAAGGGCAGATATTTAAATATCTCAGAAGAGCTCACTTTCACCTGGGTCAAAATGGAATTAATTTCAAAATGTAAGACAGATAGAAAACAACCTGGAAACTGTCAATGTTGTTCCACAATAACAGAGGAAACATGTTTGTTTAAATAAAATTCAGCGTTGCATATTCTGAAAGTACTCCTAAATAGAGCAGCACCACCTTCCCAACAAACCACAAATTCCAATACTACCTTCTTGCCCTCCATTCCTGTAGTCTGTGACTCACCCGTCTTTCAATTGAGAAAGAAAAGGCAAACCACCTAGTAGTGAACGACTTCAGGGGAATTAAACAGGATTAGCAGCTATATTGGGAATTAAGATTCCCTATTCCTCTTCTGAACACACGCTGAGAGCCACTTCATCAAGTAGCTACAAGGCTTGAAAACAAGTTACAGGACAGCCTGAGGGGGAAATTTGGGGGGGGGGGGTGCAACGGGGTCAATAGTGGAAAAGGGGACATATGTAATACTTTTAATAAAGATTTTTTTTTTAAAGTTACAGAACAACTGCTTGATTTTAGTGTTAAAACTTAGCTGACAAGATTCACTGGGGGAAACATGTATGGATCAGAGATATAAGCAGCATGAAAAGTTTTCTTGTTGGGAAAGAGAGAATTAAAAAAAAAACACAAACAGCTCTGGAAGCTGGTGCTACCTTAACTGCCAGCGGCACTCTTGGCTCTGTGTACCTCCTGCCACACAATGGATGAGTCATCTTGGTCTCCAACTTTACCTGCCTTGCCCTTGCCCTGCCCAGACAGGAGCCCTGAGAATCAAAGTGGCATTCTGCCTCAGTAACTGGACACTACCTTTCTCAGAGACAAATCATGTGATCGATGTATATTTAATAACGTGGAAAGATGCTTTTGAGTGGAAAAAGGCAAATTATGAGACAGCATGATTCCGTTTTGTAATACACATGTATTTTTATAAATCTAAGCATAGAAAAGTATTCTAGAAGAAAAAACATCAGGAAATTAATGGGTTACCCTTGAATCATGGATTATGGGCATTTGTATTTTCTCTTTATTTATTTATTTTTTTTATTGAGGTATTATATGTGTACATATCTTACCATTCCCCCCCCACCCCACACCCATACATGCCCTCACCCCCCAAAGTTTTGCGTCCATTGTTTATGCTTATATGCATGCATACAAGTCCTTAATTTGATTTATCTCCCCCACCTCTCCCTAACTTTCCCCCTGTAATTTGAAAGTCTGTTTGTTGCTTTACTGTCTCTGTATCTATCTTTTTGTTCATCAGTTTATAATGTATTTTCTCTTTATAATAAATATGTACTCATTGTGTAATAAAATGAATATAAAAATAAAATTAGACATCTTCATGTCACAAAAAAGTTTCTACAGAATATGAAATAATTTTGATGTTACTGTAAGCAGCTTGAAAATTGTCATTTCTACTTCACTCGTGGTGACTGGGAAGAGAGGGATGTGTGATAGAATACCAGCAGTGTCCCAAACAAGGGCCTGGGTGGAGAACATCCCTATGGGGCATTTTAAGGAGGAGCAAATGTGCTCATTTATTAAAAGGAGCACTTAGGGATACAAGTTCATAAGTGCTGGAGTGGAGATAAAAAGGGGAAGGGCAGGGCTGTGTGGTCTGACAGCATTAAAGGCCCCACACCCTTAAGTCATTCCTGGCAGCACTTCCAGGTCATGCTAGGTGTCCAGGTCTTTAGGACCCGGGGGGGCGGAGGGGGGGGGAAGCACAGATGGGGAAGGAGCAGAGCCTACAGTCTTTCTGGGGAAGAAAGAGATTCAAGAAAGTACAGAACAAAAAGGAGAGCTAAAAGCAGGTTGGTCAGCACAGTGAATAGAGTATTGGACTGAGATAGTCCAGGTTATCATTGGATAATAGATTATGGGTCACTTATATTTCCTTCTCTTTCTCTTTATTTCCTACAATAAATATGTATTACTTGTATAATACAGCTCCACCCAACCAAGTGACCTTGGGCAAGTTTCTTAATTTCTGGAAACTACCATCCAGGGCTATTGTGGAGAATAAATGAGGATATATTAAGCATGTAATGTAGCATTTGACATAAATAGGCACCCAGTAAGTGGTAATTATTATTAGATGGATGATCCTCTCTACCCCTTAAGCCATATCTCGCAATGGTGATCATCCGCAGAACCCAGTCATCTCCCAAATCCTGAAGTTGAGTTAAAGTCTCTTACTGTTCTTTCTACTTTCTCTATAGTCTCTACTGTTCTACACTGTAGGTGTGGGGACACAAAATAAGGTAAGATTCTAGTTGATGTCATTTGTATGGAGGTTTTAACTTTTTCCCAACTATTTTCTTAGATTAAGGCAGTGGGAAGTCAAGGATGCTGCAAGTTTTCAAGGGCCCTTGGTTGCTACATAGCCTCTTTTTTCAAAGTGACATCTAGCACACTGTTCATTCTACCGAGCAAGGCTGAGAATTTTGGCAGATCTGCCTCTAGACCATAATTGGCTGCCTGAATCCAGATCAGGAACACCAAGGAGATGCAACACAATGTCCTTTCTGTAGGAGCATCTGACTTGGAATTAGGGTGAGTCCTTGCTCTGTCACTCTGAGATGTATGACCCTGAATAAGTCCCTTCCTCTCTTTGGGTCTCAGTTATCTCACCTGTAAAATGAAGAGGCTGAGTCAAATGAGCTTTAATGTTGAAATCGACATGGGAATGTTCATATTAAAAGCAGGCCCGCCGGCATGGCTCAGTGGTTGAGTGTCAACCTATGAACCAGGAGGTTACAGTTTGATTCCCAATTAGGGCACATGCCTGTGTTGCATGCTTGATCCTTGGGAGGGGGAGTGAGGGGGGGAGGGAGGGAGGGAGCTTATCAATGATTCTCTCTCATCATTGATGTTTCTATCCTCCATCTCTCTCCCTTATTCTTTGAAACCAACACAATATGTTTTTAAAAAAGGAGGAGCCGAAACCGGTTTGGCTCAGTGGATAGAGCGTCGGCCTGCGGACTCAAGGGTCCCAGGTTCGATTCTGGTCAAGGGCATGTACCTTGGTTGCGGGCACATCCCCAGTAGGGGGTGTGCAGGAAGCAGCTGATTGATGTTTCTCTCTCATCAATGTTTCTAGCTCTCTATCCCTCTCTCTTCCTCTCTGTAAAAAATCAATAAAATATATTAAAAAAAAAAAAAAAAAAAGGAGGAGGATGTTTGGTAGGATACAGCAGTGGGATTAGAAACATGGACTACCTGGATGTACAGCCTCCAAGGAAGGGAAGAAATTCCTAGGCCAATGGTCGACAAACTCATTAGTCAACAGAGCCAAATATCAACAGTACAACGATTGAAATTTCTTTTGAGAGCCAAATTTTTTAAACTTAAACTTCTTCTAACGCCACTTCTTCAAAATAGACTCGCCCAGGCCGTGGTATTTTGTGGAAGAGTCACACTCAAGGGGCCAAAGAGCTGCATGTGGCTCGAGGGCTGCAGTTTGCCGACCACGGTCCTAGACTGAGAGCTGCTCAGAAAAGTGACAGCCAGTCATTTTGGAGATGAATGCCCAGGCAGCACAGATTTCAGGAAATGGCATATTCCATGCTTGAAGGGAACCTGGAAATGTAACTGGTGGTGGTATTAATGGTTTGTGTTTCTGGGTCCTAGGAATAAGTGGGAGAGGAAGAGAAAATGAGGAGTAACTTTTTGGAAAGTTAGGTTATCCCACTATTTGCTAAAGGAACAAATTTACCTACTTGTTCCCTAATGTTTCTCTAACTTGCTTTCCATGGTAGAATGTTTAAGTATTCTTTTACCTGGTCAGTCACTTGTATAAATTTATATGGACACTTCTTGTTCTTCAGGAGACAGTTCAGACTTCTTACAAGTCTGGTGGATCTTAAAAACAACCCTCTGTCATTAGTGGAAAAACTGGTAAGCTCTAATAAGTCTGTAGTTAATAGTGTTGCACCAATGTTAATTTCTTAATTTTTGATAAGTGTACCATAGTTATGTAAGATGTTACCATTAGGGGAAGCTAGGTGGGTGGAGGTATATAGGAACTCTCTGTACTATCTTAGTAACTCTACTGTAGGTTCATTATTATTTCAAAATAACAAGTTTGTTTAGAAAATACAGCAACCCTCCCTCAACTTTATGTCTTCCTCTAGTTATTGCTTCTCTTGCATTTCAGAGTTAAGTGTCTTGTAGCTGCTATTTCCACTTGATCCCTTTCCAGTCACTCTAATTCGACTACCAAAATATTTCTGAAGTAGCACTAATCAAGATCACAAATTACCTCTTTAAAATTTCCATTTTGTTATTTTATTTTTAACATTATTTTTATCAATTACAAAAGTAATAAAAAAAACTTATTGGGAGTAAAAAGTCACAATCAATATAGGAATGTATACATACATGTCTTGTATATATGCTATAATTTTCTCAATTTGACACCCCCATCCCTCCCATCCAAGATATCCACTGCCAACATTTTGGTGTATATACTCTCAATTTCCCCTTATTTTTATAAACTATATTTATTTTATAAAATCATACTATACTTATTGTTCTGTACCTTGCTTTAATCATTTAATGTACTTTTGATATCTGTCCATGTCAGTACATGAAATCTTACCCATATAATACTATATATAATATACAACACAATATACTACTGAATGTATGTACCATAATTTATCATTCCTTTGAGAATATCTCAATTATTTCAAAGTTTTCAGTATTATAAAAAATCCTGCAATATGTATCTTTTAAGTTTATTTCCTTTTTCTTGTGATTTTTTTTTTGGGGTGATAATTTCTGGAAGTAGAAATGCTGGATCAATGGGTATGAAATATATTTCATATTTTAATAGGGATTGCCTGACTTCTCACTAACAGTGTATGAGTTCATACTTCTTCACATACTGAATATTATCCATTTGAAAGTCTGCCAACTATTTACATTACAATTTATAGTTCATGAATAGTTTAAATTTCTTTGATTATCAGTGAGGCTAAGCATTTTTCATGTATATTGTTTCTTCTTTTTTTCATTTATTGTTTCTTCTTTAATTACTTGTTGACATCCTTTTACCTCAATTGTCAAGTGCAATGATCACTTCTGCTTTATTTTATTTGATCTCTCTACAGCATTTTAGATTACTGATTACTGCCAGCTTTGAAAATTACTTCCTTCCATGGTGTATGTAATACCCCCATTTCCTAGATTTCTTCCCATTTTTCTGACCACTTCTCAATTTTCTTTATAGTTTTCTCTTCCCCTGTTCCTCTCTTCTATGGTGGGGTCCCTTGAGGCTCTGTCTTATGTCCTCTTCTTTGCTCACTGTACATATTCTCTATAGATGATCTGGTTTCAGCCCCCTGCTATCTGTTGATGACTCATAACCCATAAGTCTAGCCAGATATCTCTCCTTACCTATTAATTCTCCTGGAAATCCCACAGGCACCTTACACTCATCCTTATCTAAGGCTGAAGTCTCCCTTCTCTTCCCTTCATTCCTCACACTTTAATATTCTCCCCCCCCCCCGCTTTTTTTTTTAACTCTTTTTAAACAATATATATTTTTATTGACTTTAGATAGAGAGGAGAGGAGAGGGAGTGAGAGAGAGAGAAACATTGATGTGTGAGAGAAATATCGATTGGTTGTCTCCTGCACACACCTTGACAGGGATTGAACCCACAACCTGGGCATGTGCCCTGACGAGGTATTGAACCAGCGACCTTTCGGTGTACAGGATGATGCTCAGCCAACTGAGCCACACTGGCCTGGACTAATCTGTGTTTTTTTTCCCCCTGAATTCTCTATCTTGGTGAATGTGACAATTATCTTTTCAACTGTCAAAGATGCCTGTTCTCTTATACCTCCACGCTGTGCATGTGCTGCTCCCTCTGCCACTCCCTCACCCTGCTTTTAAAGCTAATTCCTGTTGTCCTTCGGGCTCAAGCAGGCACCACTGCTGGGAAGCATTCCTTGACATGGCACAGCCCAGGTTATAAATCTTCCCTAAATTAAAACACAGCACCTTGAGTGTTTCTTTAATATGGTACTTATCACACTGGGACTATAAATTCTATTTTCAAAACTCTGAACAGTCCCATGAAGGCAGGGAGCATATCTTATTCCTCCATAAATTTATGCTCCATAATTGTTTTCTTACACTCGTGGTGTCAACTTCTGTTGAACCTAGTCCAATCAGGCCTTCATCCCACTCCCAAACAGCACATGATGACCAATGATCTTCATGTTGCCAAATCCAACCATCAATTGTCAGCCTGTGTGTTTAACTCTGTTGAGAACTCTCCTTTTAGAAACACTTTATTCACTTGACTCCTGACATTCTCTTGTTTCACTGCTATTTCACCAGTTGCTCTCCTTCAGTTTCCTTTGCTGGTTCTTCCTTATCTCTCCAACCATTAAACACCAACGTACCCTTCAGCTCAGTCCTCAGAACTTCCCTCTAGCTACACTCCCTCCCTAGGTAATCTCATGCATCTCATGCATCTTTAAATACCACTGACATGTTGATATATATTTCTTCTCATCTCCAGCCCAGATCTCTTCCAATTCTAAATTTGCACATTCAAGTTCCTATTTGACATCTCCATTGAGATATCTTACTAAAAATTTTTATATTTAATAAGTCCAAAGCTGAGCTTCTAATATTTCTCCTACTCTAAACCTGCTTTTACTATGGTCTTCCTCATCGCAATTAATGGCATTTTCCCAGGTGTTTGGTCCAAAAACATTGTTGCCACTCTTGATTCTTCTTTTTCTCTTTACCTTCGGTATAAATCCTGACCACTTCTCATCACCTATGTGGCTACTACTCCAGTCCAATCCATTATCATATCTTTCCTAAATCACTACAATCCTATATAATAAAAGCCTAATATGCAAATCGATCGAACGGCAGAATGACCGGCGAAACGACTGGTCGCTATGATGCACAATGACCACCAGGGTGCAGACTTTCAATGCAGGAGCTGCCCCCAGCCTACAGGCCCCAGGCCAGCCAAGTGGGTGCCAGCAGGGGGCCCCCCAATTGCTGAGGTAACTGGCAGCGGTGGGGGGAGGGGCCAGTGAGTGGGCAGTGCCAGGCCAGCCAAGACAAGTGCCAGTGGGGACCCCCCGATTGCCCCACCAGTCACCCCACAGATGGGCTCTGATCGCCAGCCAGGCCTAGGGATCTTACCCATGCATGAATTTTGTGCACCGGGCCTCTAGTCTATATATATAAAAGGCTTATGTGCAAAGTGTCCCCTTGGGAGTTTGACCGGGAGACCAGGAGTTCGATCACTTGCTATGATGTGCGTTGACCACCAGGGGGCAGCGCAGAATGAAGAAAGGCCCTGGCTGGCAGCTGGAAGGCCCTTTTCGGCCCTGATCGCCAGCCAGGCTTAGGGACCCTACCTGTGCACAAATTTTGTGCACCAGGCTTCTAGTTGTCTTATAATTGGTTTCCATACTTCTGCCATTGTAGCTCTAGTCTCTCCTCTTTTTAAAATTTAAACCAGATCACATCACTCCTTTGCACACAAACACTCCATCAGGGTTAAAGTCTAAATCCTCAGCTAGGCCTGTGTGGGTCAGTGGCTGAGCATCAACATATGAACCAGGAGGTCACAGTTTGATTCCCCACCAGGGTACATGCCTGGGTTGTGGGCTCAATACCCAGTGTGGAGCATGCAGGAGGAAGCCAATCAATGATTCTCTCATCATTGATGTTCTGGTACCTCTCTCCCTCTCCCTTCCTCTCTGAAATAAATAAAAATATTTTTTTAAAAGAAAAAGAAAGTCTAGGTCCTCACAATGGCCCTATATTGCCTTGCTTTCCCTATTACCCAAGCATACGAAGAATGTTTCTGCCTCAGAGCATTTGTATGTGCTCTTATCTTTTGCCTGAATCATTCTTCTCCTGGCTCAAATCTTCAGATTTCTGCTCAAATGTCTCCTTATCAGAACCTTTCCTTGACCTCTCTACACTCTATCTCTCTTAGCTGCTACATGTGTTTCATAGCTCTAATCATCAACTGACACAATATCTTTACTTGTCTGTCTCTCACTAGAATGTAAATTAAACCCCTTTGTGGCAGGGAGGTAGTCTGTATGAATGCCTAAAACAGGGCTTGGCTCACAGTAGGTGCTCTTTGAATATTTGCTAAATGAATAGTAAAAGGAAAGAAGGAAGGATAGAGAATGGGGGGAAATAGCAGGCAAGGGGGAGAGAAGGAATAAAGAAAAGAAACCAGCATTTGAGCCTAGCTGGTGTGGCTCAGTGGTTGAGCATCAACCTAGGAACCAGCAGGTCACAGTTGGATTTCCGGTTGGGAGCTGGGCCCCCAGTGGGGACATGCAGGAGGAAGCTGATTGGTGATTCTCTCTCATCATTGATGTTTCCATCTCTCTCTCCCTCTCCCTTACTCTCTGAAATCAATAAAACAATAAATAAAACAATAAATACATAAATAAAAAGATTTTTAAAAAACTAGCATCTAAGTGAAATGATGGTAGCTTTTTCTTACAAAGCACCTGAGGAGATCCAATTTTTATTTTTTTTATTTTATTGATTTCAGGGGGAGAGAAGGAATAAAGAAAAGAAACCAGCATTAGTCAATGTGAGAGAATCATTGATTGGCTGCCTCTTGCACGCCCCCTACTGGGGATCAAGCCCACAACCCAGGCATGTGCCCTTGGCCAGATTCGAACCTGGGACCTTTCAGTCTGCAGGCTAACGCTCTACCCATTGAGCCAAACCAGCTAGGGCCAATTTTTGAATTACAGGAAAATTAAGCTAAGGACCCATTTAGCATTCTCTCCCCCCGGCCCCTTTTAGAGAGAACAAATTGACAGGGGCATGTTATATACTAATTTAAATAGGTTAGGTACTGAAAACTGCCAGGAGGATATTTTCATAATGCCAGCCAAATTAAAGAATTCTTGTCCAAATACATGAGGTGTCCGCCCCCCCCCCCCCACACACACACACACACACCCCTGCAATAAGATTAAATGAGTAAAATTTCAAAAGAAATACACCATACAGCCCAGCTGGAAAGTGAGCTGGCAGGGAGAGTAGAGAATGGTTACGAGCAGAGAGCTTGGTCTGAGGCATTAAGCCTTTGATGGATCCTGCAGCTAAGAAACTTGCTAACTAGACTGGGTCAAGAAGTTTGTTTCAAACGAACCCAGAGGAGGGACAATAGCTGCACAGCTGCTACCACTTAAATGCAGAGATACAGAAATTCTGGTGGTTTGATTTGGAAAAAAGGATGGCAGCCTAGGAAGCCTTGTATCCTAACTTGAGCAGAAGTAATAAGCCATTTTAGTGACCTCAGGCAAAGCACTTGGCCTTCTGTCCTCCTCTCAACTCAGGAAAGAAAAAGTGGTTCCAAAGGAGTACATCTGTGAAAAAATGATTCCCTCCACCTAAGCCCAAGTTCTCCTGAGCAAATGGCTCGCAATTCAGACCAGCTGGCACAAGCGCCTGGCTCAGCTGACATTGGAGCCCAAGCCCCACAGAGGCTGCAGGTGGCTGGGCCACACAGGCTCTGCTCCTGAGGCCTCACATGCCCCGGGCCCTTCTGAGTACTTACATTTCTCCTCTTTTCCGCATTTGCTTCTTCAGCAGCTTTCTGGTACCTTCAGAGAAGGGGAGAAAAAAAGAGAATGTCCTCAGATTAAACTTATATTTTTACTATTTCAATCTTTAAGAAAATGACTTTTGCAAACTGTGTCTGACAGCAACTGAGCTTTAACAACTCTATCAGAAGAAGCAGAGATTCAGAGTAGCCCTCACTTCCTGCTGTTCCTGTCATCTGCTCTGATATAACATACCCAAGTTGATGAGGCCAATGCTGGAAACAACTGGGTAGAGCAGAAAGTACCCGCAAAGTCTGGGGGTGTTAGTCCCAGTCTCATCACTTATTAATTATGATATCTGGCAAGTCACTTAACCGCTCTAAGCCTCAGTTTTCTTATCTAGAAAATGGTTTTATATAGCTACTTTCAGGGTTGCAGGGAGACTGAATGAGATCACGTGTGTAAAACTGCCTTGGGATTAGTCAAAGGATACGGCATTGCATTAATACTAGGATGTACATTTCCCCCACATTAATGCATGTATATTTACACATATATAAGCATATACACCAT